>NC_083837.1:2989659-3055011 GCF_015708825.2 Lethenteron reissneri | reverse complement strand
GTACAGTAGTGTAGGGTGAGTGTATAATAGTGTTGTGTATTGTGTCGTGTATAGTGTAGTAGTGTATAGTGTAGTGTATAGTAATGTATAGTGTAGTGTATAGTGTAGTGTATAGTAGTGTATAGTGTAGTGTATAGTGTATAGTCGTGTATAGGGTAGTGTATAGTAGTGTATAGTTTAGTAGTGTACAGTGCAGTGTATAGTGTAGTGTATACTAGTTCATAGTGTAGTGTATAATTGTGTATAGTGTAGTGTATAGTAGTGTATAGTTTAGTAGTGTATAATGTAGTGTATAGTGTAGTGTATAGTGTAGTGTATAGTGTAGTGTATACTAGTTCATAGTGTAGTGTATATTTGTGTATAGTGTAGTGTATAGTAGTGTATAGTTTAGTAGTGTAGTGTAGTAGTGTATAGTGTAGTGTATAGTGTAGTGTATAGTAGTGTATAGTGTAGTGTATAGTAGTGTATAGTAGTGTATAGTGTAGTGTAGTAGTGTATAGTGTAGTGTATAGTAGTGTATAGTGTAGTGTATAGTATTGTATAGTGTGGTGTATAGTAGTGTATAATGTAGTATACTAGTACAGCACCATACCGGTGTGTTGGAGAGCCAAGCCACAACATTTACAATCTGAGTAACGACGTTTCGCCAGTAATTACAACCAGCATGCTTAGGCGACTTGTGGAAAAGTCGACCAAATAACCACAACAAAACCCTGTATTTATGCTAGTGGTTATTCATTTGCTTGCTAGTTGTGACTGTAGGTATGATTTGGTCCTCATATGTAACAAATGTGCAGCGTTATGGGATTCTAAGAGCATGAATAACGCCACGTAAGATGAAAGCATTATTATTATTATTATTTTCCAGAAGTCCCTGGCGAGCAACGGAGACCAGTACATTATTCATATATTTACGAGATTTATTTCGTATTATTGTCGTGCCAAAGAGGGTGGTTGGCCTTCCTGGCAGATAAAAACATCGCGTACCGGAATGCAGAGTGGCCGGGGGGAGTTTGTGTAGCAGACGGAGAGTGACAGATCAACAAGAATTACTCTTATTCTTAGGTTTTTTCGGTAAAGTCACGTAGGTGAAAAATTAAAATTAATAAAAGTAAAATAAAAATAAAATAAAAATCACGACGTTTCGGAGGCAACACAAGCTTCCGTCGTGATTTTAATTTTATTTTAATTTTATTAATTTTAATTTTTCACCTACGTGACTTTACCGAAAAAACCTAACAATATGAATCCTTGCAGTCACGAAAGCTTCAAATCTAGAAATAATTACTGTTGCCCAAGAAACCAGCACATCGCAGGGAAACGCGTGTGATTTAGTTGCTTGCAGCGGAACAACAATAATGATAAACCAATAATAATAGCTCCTTTGTGATGAACGAAACGAGAGAGAGAGAGAGGGGAGGGGGAGAGGAAAAGAGGGGTAGAGAAATACAAATCATAAAATGTTCATTAAAGCTTTAAAGCGGCGTAAAAATTGATGTGTGGGTTATAAGCGGAGAGTGGTGTGTGTATGTGTGCGGGGAGGAGGTTTAATGGCTGATATCGATGCGTTGATGTTTATTTAAATAGTGATTTATTACAGGGACAGCTTCATTAATTAAAACGGTGCAAGGCGCTGCGACTACACGCAGACGTGCACGTACTGCCGAGACACAGTATACATGCACTGCTTATACACAGTATACATGCACTGCTTATACTGGTAGGAACCTCCTGGTTACACCAGCCCACATGGGATTAAAGTGTCCGTCCGTCCGTCGTGCATCCAAAAATTGTAGGGGTGGGGCTGGGTGGAGAGGGGAGGGAGGGGCTGGGTGGGGAGGGTGGGGAGGGGCTGGGTGGGGAGGGGAGGGTGGGGAGGGGCTAGGTGGGGAGGGAGGGTGGGGAGAGGCTGGGTGGGGTGGGTGGGGCTGGGTGGGGGGTGGGAGGGGTGGGGCTGGGTGGGGAGGGTGGGGCTGGATGGGGAGGGGAGGGTGGGGAGGGGCTGGGTGGGGAAGGGAGGGTGGGGAGGGGCTGGGTGGGAAGGGACTGGTCACACCGTGGTACCCTTATAAAACTCAACGTTTCACCTACTCACGCCGGCTTGTGCCCGCCCTCACAGCCGGCCATATTTGCGGAATACACCACGCCGCCGTTGACCCTGGCCATTGACCGAGCAACCCAACGTTCCTACCAGCTCCCTCCGCAGGAATGTGTTACACTATACATGCACTGCTTATACACAGTATGCATGCACTGCTTATACACAGTGTACATGCACTGCTTATACACAGTGTACATGCACTGCTTATACACAGTGTACATGCACTGCTTATACACAGTATGCATGCACTGCTTATACACAGTGTGCATGCACTACTTATACACAGTGTACATGCACTACTTATACACACTATACATGCACTACTCATACACAGTGTGCATGCACTGACTAGACTCAGGAAGGAAAGTCTGTTGTGTTTAGGTCTCTCGACACATGCATACGCGAGTCTTGTGACGCCGCAAATACATTCACTCGTGCGCCTGTGGATCGTCCCAGCTCATCGCTGCGACTCTGTAGTGGACATCCTCTTGATTCGAGATTTTATTCTAGATTTGAAGCTTTCGTGACTGCAAGGATTCATACTCTTGCTTTCTCCGGTCGGCTTTCAAAACAAAAAATCAACTAATTACACTGGTCAACACACTTTTTCTGGCATAAGGTATTCCAACGGTTTTAAGGTAATTTTGGGGTGCTGATTCCAAATCTGATGTATCAAATATGCAATATTTGATATATCAAATATTGCATTTTCAATAAAAACTGCAGAAGAAAAATATTAAATAAAAGTGGATATCTACATAAAATGATATTATGAACACACTATCCTAAAAATACAGCACCATATTTTAACACTAAAGCAGTCACTGACTCGCAAAAACTTGCAATCGTAAGTGGCAGAGTTAATTTCGGGTAAAATCAATGAAAATGGGGTATGCCGATAGCATAAAAATGAGATGTGATAGAGCAAATCTGAGATCAGATTTTGAATCAGCACCCTGAAATTAGTCTAGAACAGCTGCAAAAGTCCAGGCCAGAATTTTTTTTTGTTGACCAGCGTAATTAAAGTCGAGTTTAACACGTAGTAGTAGTAGACTTTCACGACCAATTATAACCTTAATAAAAAAAGTAATTTTTGGGTCAGATCACGTGTATATTTATGGATGCGTCGTGAAACCTGCCACCACCTCCGACACAGCCAATTATTAAGCTTTGTCACGTCAACAAAACGTGCACAATTAATGACTACTTCAGCACACTGGTGTGTTGGAGAGCAAACCCACAATATTTACAATTCAACTGCAACCAGCTTCATCAGGTGATAGCCAGAATTTACGCATTCACATTCACGCGTTTTAACCCCAAACATCTTTACTATGGATATATGTTAAACTATATATATATTTCGATTTAAAGCTTTCGTGATTGCAGGGATTCATCTTCTTGGTTCTTTCGGTAAAGTCACGTAGAAGGGAAATAATAAAATAATAAAAAATAAAACATAATAAAATAATATAATAATATATTATTATTATATTATTTTTTATTTTTATATATATATATTTTTTATCAGCTAAAGCCCACTGAGCAACCATATAGGTATGTTTTCACACGTGACTTGCCCACCAATGATAGCTCAATGAAGTTGTTTACCATCATCCACGTGGACGTTTAAAGCAGCCAAACAACTCTAAACGCGTGCGATGTTCATTCAAAATGTGGAGGGGGGGGGGGGGGCCGTCAGACCCCAGAGGAAACAAGTAAACCCGTTAAAACTAAGATTTTCACTATAAATCCTTTATATGCGTGGCATCAGGGCGGCTAGAGTCATCTCGTCCTCTGGCAGCATTAAACAATTAGTATTTAAATATTTAAAAAAAAATCCCTAAACAGTGTAAAATTTTGGAAAAATTTTTTCACGAAAATGCATTGTCACGCACAACGAGTCTGTGTGCAAAATGTCAGCTCGATTGGATCACGGGAAGTGGGTTCAAAACGACCGAAAGATTTGCACGGTCCTAAGCAAGCAAGCGAACTTAATATAAAGGATTAAAGAACCCATGTGACCACGGGGAGAGATGAGAGAGACCCACAATCTCGTCCCCACGAGAGCAATGAGTGGATACTGTGCAGCGTTTCCAGTTGAAATCATGATTACTACTGAGGATCAATTTTAGTTACAGCATACTCTTAGGTTTTTATCGGTAAAGTCACGTAGGTTAAAAAATTTAATTAAAAGTTAATAAAAGTAATAATGGAAATAAAATAATAAATCACGACGTTTCGGAGGCAACACAAGTCTCCGTCATCAGGTGGGACCGTCACAGCTAAAATGACTGCATCAATTTTATTTTTTACCTACGTGACTTTATCGAAAAAACCTAAGAGTAGGAATCATTGCAGTCACGAAAGCTTCAAATCTATAATTAGTTACAGCAGGTTACTCACTTTTAATCGCAAGCCCGTTTTGGATCCGTGCGGTAATTAACCTTCAACAAAACGAGTTCAAGCCCCCAGCGATGAAGGTTGAAGAGCCGAACAGGAGTTCAAAACAACTCACAAACACACCCCCCTATGACCAAAACGCAGAAGATCCACCAGGGTTTAATCTTCCACGAAGCTCACGGTCCACCCTAAACCGCATCCCACCAATGCACTAACCGTGGCAGAATATGGAAAAAAAAACAACTCTCCGGTCGTAGTATGGCGACTGTGGGTCATTCAGAACAGCCCTGTATGAAGGAGACATCACAGCAGCGATGCTACACTCTGCTATGGCTTGGCCACCTGAATGTGAAATTGTAGTCGTTATTGGCTCTGCAATCTCCATCAAAAGCCGTACGATAAGAAGGCTTCCCATAGACTCAACACCGCAACCATAGACTCAACACTGCCCATAGACTCAACACTACCCATAGACTCAACACTGCCCATAGACTCAACACTGCCCATAGACTCAACACTACCCATAGACTCAACACTACCCATAGACTCAACACTGCACCGTAGACTCAACACTACACATAGACTCAACACTACACATAGACTCAACACTACCCATAGACTCAACACTGCACCATAGACTCAACACTGCACCATAGACTCAACACTACCCATAGACTCAACACTGCACCATAGACTCAACACTACACATAGACTCAACACTACCCATAGACTCAACACCGCAACCATAGACTCAACACTACCCATAGACTCAACACTACCCATAGACTCAACACTGCACCATAGACTCAACACTGCCCATAGACTCAACACTGCCCATAGACTCAACACTGCCCATAGACTCAACACTGCCCATAGACTCAACACTGCCCATAGACTCAACACTGCCCATAGACTCAACACTGCCCATAGACTCAACACTACCCATAGACTCAACACTGCCCATAGACTCAACACTGCCCATAGACTCAACACTACCCATAGACTCAACACTACCCATAGACTAACATTGCCCATATAACGACACAATGCTCCGGATCCACACGTAAGAATAGACATCACGGCCGATGCAATCTGCCACTGCTCCTGCGGACACGGTTATCCTTGGCTTGACCACCTCAATATGAAATATGTAGTTGCGTTGGCTCTGCAATCTACATCAGCAGCCGTTGGGACGAAAGAAGAAGAAGCAGAAGGCGATGAACTTTGATCCAGGGGCAACATTGATAAATATTCATATTCTTAGGTTTTTTCGGTAAAACCACGTAGGTAAAAAATTTAAATTAATAAAAGTAAAAAAAAAATCACGACGTTTCGATTGCAACACAAGCAATCATCATCAGGTGTGAATGAAATAGCGACAAAAAATTCGAACCAGAAAAACTATAGACAGACATATAATGTTTTACCTACGTGACTTTACCGAAAAAACCTAAGAATATGAATCCTTGCAGTCACGAAAGCTTCAAATCTAACATTGATAAATACGCACAGAATTCGGATGGCGGAACTGCGAGGCAAAGAGCAGTTTGGGGGGTGTGTGCGCATGAGTAGCGAAGGTTTGATAGAGTTTGGGGGAGGGCAGCGGGGGGTGGAAATAAATTCGAGCGGAATGTTCAAACTTTTGTTGTTGTCGAAAAGTTTTAATTCGGAAACGACGAATGGCAACGCTCTCCTCTATCGCGCTGGGGATGTGAAAACGACGCACGGGAGAGAGATGAAAAGTGGAATTCTGAAGATTTGGAAGCGCGAATCGAGCGCAATACCATATGGAGAGAGGGAGCGAGAGAGCGAGCGCAAGACTCCATAGATAGTGATTTATATATAGAGAAAGAACGAGAGAGAGCATGCACAATATTCCACGGAGAGATACAGATATATATAGAGAGAAAGAGCGAGAGAGAGTGAGCGCAAGGCTCTATGGGGATAAAAAGCTATAGAGAGAGAGAGTTTTGAGTTTTAAACCACTTTTATTGTTGCCAGCAGTAAAAGCACTTGGTGCCGATTTAGATACGAGGTCTCTTCAAATGCAGCTTTACGTGTGGTGCACGTCAAAAATCACTACCCAGGGACACATGCACCGCTCTCAATACTCTGGTCCAACACCAATGGAGACTAGGCTCTAAGAAAAGCTGTCTCGGGTGTGGACCAATCAACTTCAAGGACAGTGCATATCATTATCATCATCAGAGTTGTTTCTTTTTGTTTGCATTTTGACTGCTTGTGTTGTGGTTATTGCAAACATGATGCCTTGTATAAAGGTGTCAGTTTTGTACCAGTTTAAAGGGTAAAAACCTACTACTATATTTTGGGGTAGAGAGTGGGGTAGAGAGAGAGGGGGTAGAGAAAGAGGGGGTTAGAGAGAGGGGGGAGGGGGTAGAGAGAGAGGAGGGTAGAGAGAGAGAGGGGGGGTAGAGAGAGAGAGGGGGGTAGAGAGAGAGGGGGTAGAGAGAGGGGGTTAGAGAGAGGGGGGAGGGGGTAGAGAGAGAGGAGGGTAGAGAGGGAGGGGGTAGAGAGAGGGGGTAGAGAGAGAGAGGGGGGGGGGGGTAGAGAGAGGGGGTAGAGAGAGGGGGTAGAGAGAGAGAGAGGGGGGTAGAGAGAGAGAGGGGGTAGAGAAAGAGAGAACGAAGGGGTAAGAAGGAGGAGAGCGTGAAATTTTTAATTTAAAGGGTGGGGTTTACATAAAGCAAAGCATAAAAAAAACTAAATTATGAACGAAGCAAAGTGCCGACTACACCGAGCATCTTCTTGTTTTCTCTGATCGTATCAAAAAAGAGATAGAGGGAGAGAGAGATAGAGAGGGGGAGAGAGAAGTTGAGAGATGCAAACGCTCAGAATTGTTCTTGAGGCAAGACACAACGAGCGCGGACAAAAATAAACCCGTAAAAACAAAGTTTTTCACTCTAAATCCTTTATATGCGTGGCGGCTAGAGTCCTCTCGTCCTCTGGCTTGAGATGGCTGCCACCTATGGGTCAGATGATTGCCTGTCACCATTAAGCAATTTGAAATTAAATATAATAATTTTTTTCCTAAAAAGTGTAAAATTTTAGAAAAAATTTTTCACGAAAATAAATTGTCTCGCACAACGAGTCTGTGTGCAAAATGTCAGCTCGATTGGATCACGGGAAGTGGGTTAAAAAACGACCGAACGATTTCCACGGTCGTAAGCGCGCAAGCAAGCAAGCACGCAATTGAACTTAATATAAAGGATAAAAAAAATAATCAGGGACGTTACAAGTGCCGTTGTGGAAAATAATGCGCAGGCTTTGGACAGAACACATTTATGCTTAGACGATGTGATAATAATGATGATGTCAACGACTATGTAACAATAAGAGTTTCAACTTGTAACTCTGTGACAGCGCCGCTGCACGGTACTCATTCGCAAGCTCTCGTAGAGAGAGAGAGATGACGACTCAGAGAGAGAGAGGACGACTCAGAGAGAGAGAGGACGACTCAGAGAGAGGATGACTCAGAGAGAGAGAGAGGACGACTCAGAGAGAGAGAGAGGACGACTCAGAGAGAGAGATGGAGCAAATCAGAGAGAAAGAGAGGACGACTCAGAGAGAGAGAGGACGACTCAGCGAGAGAGGAGGACTCAGAGAGAGAGGACGACTCAGAGAGAAAGAAAGGACGACTCAGAGAGAGAAAGAGGACGACTCAGAGAGAGAGGACGACTCAGAGAGAAAGAAAGGACGACTCAGACAGAAAGAAAAGACGACTCAGAGAGAGAAAGAGGACGACTCAGAGAGAGAGGATGACTCAGAGAAAGAGGACGACTCAGAGCGAGAGAGGACGACTCAGAGAGAAAGGAAGGACGACTCAGACAGAAAGAAAAGACGACTCAGAGAGAGAAAGAGGACGACTCAGAGAGAGAGAGGACGACTCAGAGAAAGAGAGACGACTCAGAAAGAGGACGACTCAGATAAAGAGCTAAAGGACGACTCAGAGAGAGAGAGAGAGAAAGGACGACTTAGAGGCGCTGGGAGAAGAATCCACAGACGACACGCAGGCAGCATCAGCAGCCACGTGGTGACATCTCTGCGGTCTGCGGTCCTCTATGTAGATATGAAGGAGCTGTCGACCAATCAACGAGCACCCAGAGAAGACCCACTCGATCTCCATACAGACCGAACCAGGTGGGGAACTGCCTTTCTTTTGTTGTTGGCACTGCATTCTCGTGCGTGTCTTTTAAATTGTTTATCATCTCCGAATTGCTGCCCGTCCTTGACGATGCGAAACGTTGGCTCGTTGGCTACTCGGTTTTGTAATTGGTCGGGTAAATTTCTCACATCATTTCCATTAGGTGCTGTGCGCGCTGGATCTTTGAAGGCTGCGAATTCTCACCCCCGCCCTCCTAAATCAAAAGGATTTTAGTAATAAAAGCCAGAGGGGTAATGGGCTATTAAACATATTCATCACGTGCCGGGCGGAGCGAGAGAGAAAATGTTACGCCCGAAGAAAAAAAACCCTCTCAACACACAATCTAACAAAAAGGCTCACGAAAAGAAAACGATGAAGATAATGCATACATGTCAACCTCTTATCAGTTCCTACCTTATTAAAGACCAATTCAGACCTTATTGATGACCCCGTGCCCTTATACATCTCAACGTTCATCCTACCAAGTCCCATCACAGGGGAAAAACACAAACAAATAGACAAAAAACATGTTTTTGCCCGTATTGTAACGGCTGTACGCGGTACGGACCTCAAAACTCAATGTCCCTGTACAAGAATACGGGGTAAACCGAATGGGTTGACAGCTAAGACAATGGGTAAAACGTGACAATACGCACAATTATGTCTAATCGCCTGACGAAGCTGGTTGTTGTTGATGTTGCGATCACCGACGAAACGTCAGAGTGCTCGAATTGTTAACGTTGCTGTGGGTTTTACTCTCCAACACGAAACCGGTTAGTGCGGCTGAAGTGGTAACTAAATTGGCTACGACCCCCTGCATACCAAGAGAGGTAGTTAACATCTCACCACAGAGAGAGAGAGACACGCAAACTCCAAATATATAGCAGACGTAACAGTCGGGATGGAATCCACAACCTCTTGTACACCAGGCGATGTAGTTAACATTTAATCACAGAGAGAGAGACACAAACTCCAAATATATAGCAGACGTAACAGTTGGGATGGAATCCACAACCTCTTGTACACCAGGCGATGTAGTTAACATTTAATCACAGAGAGAGAGACACAAACTCCAAATATAATACAGCCGTCAAAGTCGGGATGGAACCCACGACCTCCTGTACACCAAGCGATGTAGTTAACATCTCATCACAGAGAGAGAGACACAAACTCCAAATATAATACAGCCGTCAAAGTCGGGGTGGAACCCACGACCTCCTGTACACCAGGCGAGGTAGTTAACATCTCACCACAGAGAAAGAGACACGCAAACTCCAAATATACAGCAGCAGGCGTCAGGGTCGTGGATCGAACCCATGACCTCCTGTATACCAGGAGAGGTAGTTAACATCTCACCACGGAGAAAGAGAGACGCAAACTCCAAATATACAGCAGCAGCCGTCAAAGTCGGGATCGAACCCACGACCTCCTGTATACCAGGTGAGGGAGTTAACATCTCACCACTGCAACGCTCTGCTGGCTGCCATGAGTGCAATTTACATTCGGGTCTAAATTCTATTTTTACCCAGCATGTGCTCTTTACTTTGAGAGTAATTTCCAGCTCGACGATTAGCAGCCTCGACAATGTCTCATCAGCCAGAAGATTACTCAAATTGCACCTTTACGGAAAAAAAAAATCGCGCCGCAATTTGAACAAAATTAGTCGGTGCTAACTTCAGTCTTAATTGGACGAGAAGCCCATTAAGATTAATTTGGGTGATAATTGGTTTTTTACCCTTCTATCTGGCAACAAAACTGACACCTTTTTACAAGGAGTCATGTTTGCATAGACCACAATACCTGCAGTCATAATACAAACAAAAGACATAACTCTGATAATGTGCACTGTCCTTGAAGTTGATTGGTCCACACCCGAGACAGCTTTCCTTAGAGCCTAGTCTCACATGGGTTGGACCAGATGACGCCAAAAGGCGCACAACTCAAAGACAATGCACCATCAGAGTATGAGAGCTCAGGGCAAGCATCATTGTAAAAATGTGTCAGTTTTGTTGCCAGATAGAAGGGTAAAAAAACAATTATCATATTTTTACTGGCAAATGAGGTTCCCATAGTATTAATTTGGGTGGTTAGCGGAGCGCTGAACGGAGTTCGTGCCATGTTGATGCCGTGCAAGCGACTCCGCGCGGCCTGCATCTCGCGGTGATGCACGGCGAACGAGGCGGCTTAGCGTCGCTCGCAACGCGGGCGTGCAGATAAAACCATCCTGTTCGTGGTGGGCGGCTATTATCCCCTGTTCACTTCGGAGCCTTTCGTAGATTGCATACGTAATGCGAGCAAGGATTGAGGGGGGGGGGGGGAGTGGAGCAGCAGTGTGGCTGCAGAGCGGAGCAGCGGTGAGGCTGCAGAGTGGAGCAGCAGTGAGGCTGCAGAGTGGAGCAGCAGTGTGGCTGCAGAGTGGAGCAGCAGTGAGGCTGCAGAGCGGAGCAGCAGTGAGGCTGCAGAGTGGAGCAGCAGTGTGGCTGCAGAGTGGAGCAGCAGTGTGGCTGCAGAGCGGAGCAGCAGTGAGGCTGCAGAGTGGAGCAGCAGTGAAACTGCAGAGTGGAGCAGCAGTGAAGCTACAGAGTGGAGCAGCAGTGAAGCTGCAGAGTGGAGCAGCAGTGAGGCTGCAGAGTGGAGCAGCAGTGAGGCTGCAGAGCGGAGCAGCAGTGAAGCTGCAGAGTGGAGCAGCAGTGAAGCTGCAGAGTGGAGCAGCAGTGAAGCTGCAGAGTGGAGCAGCAGTGAAGCTGCAGAGTGGAGCAGCAGTGAGGCTGCAGAGCGGAGCAGCAGTGAAGCTGCAGAGTGGAGCAGCAGTGAAGCTGCAGAGTGGAGCAGCAGTGAGGCTGCAGAGTGGAGCAGCAGTGAAGCTGCAGAGTGGAGCAGCAGTGTAGCTGCAGAGTGGAGCAGCAGTGTAGCTGCAGAGTGGAGCAGCAGTGAGGCTGCAGAGCGGAGCAGCAGTGAAGCTGCAGGGCGGAGCAGCAGTGTAGATGCAGAGTTGAGCAGCAGTGAAGCTGCAGAGTGGAGCAGCAGTGTGGCTGCAGAGTGGAGCAGCAGTGTGGCTGCAGAGTGGAGCAGCAGTGAGGCTGCAGAGTGGAGCAGCAGTGAGGCTGCAGAGTGGAGCAGCAGTGAGGCTGCAGAGCAGAGCAGCAGTGTGGCTGCAGAGTGGAGCAGCAGTGAAGCTGCAGAGCGGGGCAGCAGTGTGGCTGCAGAGTGGAGCAGCAGTGTGGCTGCAGGGCGGAGCAGCAGTGAAGTTGCAGGGCGGAGCAGCAGTGTAGCTGCAGAGTGGAACAGCAGTGAAGCTGCAGAGTGGAGCAGCAGTGAAGCTGCAGAGTGGAGCAGCAGTGAAGCTGCAGAGTGGAGCAGCAGTGTGGCTGCAGAGCGGAGCAGCAGTGAAGCTGCAGAGTGGAGCAGCAGTGTGGCTGCAGAACGGAGCAGCAGTGAAGCTGCAGAGTGGAGCAGCAGTGAAGCTGCACAGTGGAGCAGCAGTGTGGCTGCAGAACGGAGCAGCAGTGAAGCTGCAGAACGGAGCAGCAGTGAAGCTGCAGAGTGGAGCAGCAGTGTGGCTGCAGAACGGAGCAGCAGTGTGGCTGCAGAGCGGAGCAGTAGTGTGGCTGCAGAGCGCAGCGGCAGTGAGGCTGCAGAGCGGAGCAGCAGTGTGACACTGAGAAAGAGTCCTTTATTACACATACAACCTTAAAAACGAAACTCCCAAGTGGAGACAAGATGCTCGTACAATTGGCATGCAGCAATAGCTGATAAGCAACAACTGTGTTCACAAATGTATCGATACAGTGACAAACGTCGAATATATCTATGGGATGCAGTGTTCCCTTGATATTCGCGAGCTTGCTGTCCGCCATTTTGGATAGCCGCCATTCGCATCTGAAATTCGAGGCGACAGCTGCATCGAGAGAGAGAGAGAGAATGTGATGGGCTGCTGTGATGAGAGATAAAGTGATTAGATAACGTGATCAGAGAGAGAATTTGATGATCGTAAGTGACGAGAAATACAATGATGACATACATCGATGAGAGATCAAGTGATGAGAGATAAAGTGATTAAATAAAGTAATGGGATAAAGTGACGAGAAAAAAAGTGATGACAGACGTGATATTTTTACGTATTTAATAGCTTGTTTACGTATTCATTTGAGGTCAATTCGTAAACAAGACAGGTTTTCGTAGGTCAATATTATTCCCTGCAAAATCTGCTATTCAGGAGCTCCTCCGTAACGTACCCCCCGCGAATAACGAGGGGTATACCGAATTAAATATAAGGCAGTAGATAATAAACACGTGTTTGATAATCAGAATATGTATTTGTACTGGAGGAATCCGATGAGCTATACATCTATTTTATTTTTTACAGATATTCAGTCAGGGCGGGTCAGAATGTTCAAGTTAATGTATTAGGTATAGCCCTGTGAGCCATTCGGGTCTTGAATCGGGTGCAACCGCAACAAACAAAAAACAAAAACATGAACAAGAAAACATCTTAAAGCGACTAAGTGCAAACAGAAAATCCAAGAAAAGACAGCAAAATATTACAGAAAAAGCACCGTACACCAACGCTGTGTGCAAAAATCTCAGTGGGATGCAAGTCAAACAACAACAACAACCACAAGACAACTTAGATTAAGGCCATCAGTCTAAATCTGTACTACAGCAAACAAAACGTGACCCCGACTAAAAGATTACAACAACAAAATACGCGATTGAAGTGCAACGCATAGGTAAGATATCACTTTGAAAAAAATATGTTCATGATGATGGTGATGATGGTGGTGGTGGTGATTATGAGCTGTGTCAAACTCGAAAGGGATTCTAATAAAACGCTCCAAAGGCACCGCATTATGCACGGAGCTACCCCCAGCAATCGCCACCCCTTATTAATGAGCAAACTCGTAATTGTACGAATTTAAATTCATAAAACGGTCCTAAAACAATCGTTATCCGTGGCGATATGCCACGGAAAGCGCGGAAAAGAGTTAAACATCAACCGAGGAAAGATGGGCGGGTGAGAAAAAAGAGGCGTTTTGAAAGTAACTAACGAGAGAGGATGCTATTATAAACAGGCAATGTTTAAAGTCGAGATTTGAAGACGTCTTCTTGGTTCTTTCGGTAAAGTCACATAGAATGGAAATAATAAAATAATAACAATTAAACATAATAAAATAATTCTCAGACTCTGTCTTCTCGACAGACCTGTTCTTCAACTGAGGACGGCTGCTTGCGTTGTGGCCGAAACGTCGTGAGAATTATTTTATTATGTTTTATTTTATTATTTCATTTTTTCCTTTCTACGTGACTTTACCGAAAGAACCAAAAAGACCCTCCCTCTCTTTCCGCCCCCGCCCCCTCTCTCTCTTTAAGGCCTCGACACAGAGGCGTGATTTCTCTGTGTGCCTATGTATGCCTCTCTCTCTCTATGTTTCTCTGTGATATTTGTCTCTACTTATATGTCTGTCTATATGTCTCTGGTGTTGTGTTTTATCTCTCTCTCAAATTTACCATTCTTGGAAGAACGTAATCAACCAGGTAGGGTGTTGACCGTTATGTTATCCGACTCTCTGTTGTATTACATTACATTTCTAAGTATACTGGATTTGTGTTTCTATTTCATTTATACCTGATGACGATTGCTTGTTTAGCAATCGAAACGTCGTATGCTAGTATTTAACTTATTATTTTATCTTTATACGTCACTTTACCGAAAGAACCAAATAGTAATTCCTGCAGTCACGAAAGCTGCAAATTAAGTATGGGTACGAGCGAGCTCCATTTAGAATTAAAATCCCACGGTTTATTTTGTTACAAACTCCGTCGAGCTTGTGAACGCGAGTTTTCTTTTCGGAAGCAATGCTCCTGGACTGGGCAGCGAAAAGCTACGCGACGGATATGACCCCCGCGCTAAGTTTCAACCTTAAATAAAAAGGTAACGTGTACAGAGTTAAAGGTCACGTGTTGCCCTCCTGGACCTTGTTGGAGCCCGGTGATTGTTCAGAGGCTAACGTTGGGCAAACGTTGGACCAACGTCAACTTCCAATGTTGGGTCAACGTCGCGTGTTCGACGCGCGTTTCAAAGAGCTGTGAGATTACACAGGTCAACACACTTTTTCTGGTATAAGGTATCAAATATTGCATTTTCAATAAAAACTGCAGAAGAAAAATATTAAATGAATGTGGATATCTACATAAAATGATGATATTATAAACACACTATCCTAAAAATACAGCACCATATTTTAACACGAAAGCAGTCACTGACTCGCAACAACTTGCAATCATAAGTGACAGAGTTAATTTCGGGTAAAATCAATGAAAATGGGGTATGCCGATAGCATAAAAATGAGATGTGATAGAGCAAATCTGAGATCCTGAAATTAGTCTAGAACAGCTGCAAAAGTCCAGGCCAGAATTTTTTTTTTATCCTTTATATTAAGTTCGCTTGCTTGCGTGCTTGCGTGCTTGCTTGCTTGCTTACGACCGTGCAAATCTTTCGGTCGTTTTTAACCCACTTCCCGTGATCCAATCGAGCTGACATTTTGCACACAGACTCGTTGTGCGAGACAATTAATGTTCGTGGAAAAATGTTTTTCCAAAATTTTACACTGTTTAGGGAAAACAAATTAAATATTTTATTACCAATTGCTTATGGTGGCAGACAATCATCTGACCCATAGGTGGCAGCCATCTCAAGCCAGAGGACGAGAGGACTCTAGCCGCCACGCATATAAAGGATTTAGAGTGAAAAACTTTGTTTTTACGGGTTTGCCTGTTAAATGCTCAAAATGGTCAATGTTATCAAGAAAAAAATGTGTAACCTTTTAACAAAAAATGGAAGCCTGGTTAAACTCTAAAATAGAATACATATTGTACATTTGCATTTAACACGGTAAATTGATCCACGGTTTGGTTCGCCGGTGCTAGTTGACGCTCTCAAGTCAGATGGTTAAAAAACTAAATATTTGATGGAAGCTTGTTTGTTACGTGTGGGCGTTCGTACGTGCGGGCATTCATGAGTGCAGGGGTCCGTAAGTTGCGGGCGTTTGTAAATGTGGGGGCATTCGTAAGTGCAGGCGTTCGTAAGTAAGGGCGTTCGTAAGTGCCGGCGTTCGTAAGTGTGGGGGTTCGTAAGTTTGAGCGTTCGTAAGTGAGGGCGTTCGTAAGTGCAGGCGTTCGTAAGTAAGGGCATTCGTAAGTGCAGGCGTTCGTAAGTAAGGGCGTTCGTAAGTGCCGGCGTTCGTAAGTGTGGGGGTTCGTAAGTTTGAGCGTTCGTAAGTGAGGGCGTTCGTAAGTGCGGCGTTCGTAAGTTCGGGCGTTCGTAAGTGAGGGCGTTCGTAAGTGACGGCGTTCGTAAGTGCGGGCGTTCGTAAGTGAGGGCGTTCGTAAGTGCCGGCGTTCGTAAGTACGAGCGTTCGTAAGTGCCGGCGTTCGTAAGTTCGGGCGTTCGTAAGTGAGGGCGTTCGTAAGTGAGGGCGTTCGTAAGTGAGGGCGTTCGTAAGTGCCGGCGTTCGTAAGTACGAGCGTTCGTAAGTGCCGGCGTTCGTAAGTTCGGGCGTTCGTAAGTGAGGGCGTTCGTAAGTGAGGGCGTTCGTAAGTGAGGGCGTTCGTAAGTGAGGGCGTTCGTAAGTGCCGGCGTTCGTAAGTACGAGCGTTCGTAAGTGCCGGCGTTCGTAAGTTCGGGCGTTCGTAAGTGAGGGCGTTCGTAAGTGAGGGCGTTCGTAAGTGAGGGCGTTCGTAAGTGAGGGCGTTCGTAAGTGACGGCGTTCGTAAGTGCGGGCGTTCGTAAGTGAGGGCGTTCGTAAGTGCCGGCGTTCGTAAGTACGAGCGTTCGTAAGTGCCGGCGTTCGTAAGTTCGGGCGTTCGTAAGTGAGGGCGTTCGTAAGTGAGGGCGTTCGTAAGTGAGGGCGTTCATAAGTGACGGCGTTCGTAAGTGCGGGCGTTCGTAAGTGAGGGCGTTCGTAAGTGCCGGCGTTCGTAAGTACGAGCGTTCGTAAGTGCCAGCGTTCGTAAGTTCGGGCGTTCGTAAGTGAGGGCGTTCGTAAGTGAGGGCGTTCGTAAGTGACGGCGTTCGTAAGTGCGGGCGTTCGTAAGTGCGGGCGTTCGTAAGTGACGGCGTTCGTAAGTGACAGCGTTCGTAAGTGAGGGCGTTCATAAGAGCGTTCGTTCGTAAGTGAGGGCGTTCGTAAGTGAGGGCGTTGGTAAGTAAGGGCGTTCGTAAGTGTGGGGGTTCGTAAGTCAGGGCGTTCGTAAGTGTGGGGGTTCGTAAGTTCGAGCGTTCGTAAGAGCGTTCGTTCGTAAGTGAGGGCGTTCGTAAGTGTGGGGGTTCGTAAGTTCGAGCGTTCGTAAGAGCGTTCGTTCGTAAGTGATGGGGTTGGTAAGTTTGAGCGTTCGTAAGTGAGGTCGTTGGTAAGTGAGGCCGTTTGTAAGAGCATTCGTTCGTAAGTGTGATCGTTCGTAGGTGCCGGCATTCATAAGTGTATATATATATTTTCATGAATCAGGGTTCCTTAAGATAAATAGGTGCCTGAGCCTTTTGCTACATTTTTTTCTTTTTATCATGGAAAGCGATTCGGGAGGTCTGTGTGGCGTTGCGTGGCACTGACAGCACGATGGCAGTGCAGTGTGTGCTGCTAGAAAAAAAAATTGCAACAAAAATAAAATATGTTAAAGCGTGTAAAAGTGATAAACTATTTAGCATCACATAATTGTCTCATAACAACAAACGTCAGCCATTATTACAAATTAAAACGTCACGGAAGAAATCCTACTTAACCACTTATGCACTATTACATATTAACGTGCAAATTTTTAAGTAAAACTAAACAAGTTATTACGTGTCGATTTAAAGCTTTCGTGACTGCAGGGATTCGTCTTCTTGGTTATTTCGGTAAAGTCACGTAGAAGGGAAGTAATACAATAATAAAAACTAAACATAATAAAATAAAATAATTGTCACGACGTTTCGGCTACAACGCAAGCAGCCGGCTTACCGAAAGAACCAAGAAGAAGTTATTACGTGTTAAAAAAAAATAAAACTGCACACTGATAAATGTAAAAAGCCGCAATTAAACAGCCAGAGATATCTCATGGAACAAGTATCACATGGTTTCTCAAACCCCAAGCCCTGACTTGCACAGCTCTTTTTCAGAAGCGACCTGGTCACAAATGATAGCTCAACGAAGTGGCTTATCGCGTGGAAATGTATAGCAGTCAAATGAGAAAAATCCACGCGACCACGGGGAGAGAGAGGGAGACACGCAAACTCCAAATATACAGCAGACATCTTCAATGTTGGGATCGAACCCACGATCTCGTGCATACCAGGCGAGGTAGTTAACATCTCCTAGCCATCGTGGTGATGATGAGAGAGAGAGAGACACGCAAACTCCAAATCCACAGCAGGCATCAGGGTCGGGATCGACCCCACGACCTCCTGCATACCAGGCGAGGGGTTTAACATCTCACCACGGAAAGAGAGAGACACGCAAACTCCAAATATACAGCAGGCGTCAGGGTCGGGATCGAACCCACGATCTCCTGCATACCAGGCGAGGTAGTTCACATCTCACCACGGAGAGAGAGACACACGCAAACTTAAAATATACAGCAGCAGGCGTCAGGGTCGGGATCGAACCCACGATCTCCTGTACACCAGGCGAGGTAGTTAACATCTTGCTTTAGATTGTGACTGTCTCGTCTCTCCGAGCTTGTGGTTGTTGTGTGTGGCATTTGGAGAGACTGCCACTTGGAACACTTCATGAATGGAGGGCGCGAGCTTGTGTCTTGAACAAACGCGAAGGATGTTGTTCGCTAACACATCCCTGCAGACTGCACCACGATTACCTACTCATGCATTCGAATTGAATAATGACTTGCGCGCGTGTGTGTGTGACTGTGTGTGTGAGCGTGTGAGTGTGTGTGAGTGTGTGTGTGCATGTGTGTGACTGTGTGTTTGTGACTGTATGTGTGTGACTGTGTGTGAGTGCGTGTGTGACCGTGTGTGAAGTCCCATCAGTGAGCCCCTCCGGCAGGCAAGGCTGCGTTGGCTAAGCCATGTTGCCCGCATGCCCAGCCACCGCATGCCTAAACAGCTTTTGTTCGGCCGGATCGAGGGGGCTAGACGGGCGCGGCACGGGCTGGAGAAGAGATGGAGTGATGTGGTACAGGAGGACGTGGAGCTGAGTGGACTTGCCGATGACTGGTACCAGCGGTGTCAAGATCGGCCTCAGTGGAGGAGGCTCGTGAAGGACGCTACTGGGCAGTTGGAGGCAGTCGCCCTCCAACAACAACGGAGGGCGGAGGAGCGACGCTCACAACAACGAGCGGAGCGCCGGGTGGCTAAAGCACAGCAAGTTGGCACAGTAGGGGGCACAGGTGGTGCATCAGCCAGTCATCTCGGTCATCTCGGTCAGTCGACCAGTGGCACCTGGGTCTGCCCCGTGACCTCCTGCCAGCGGGCTTTCGACACTTCACGTGGCCTCAAGGTGCACTTGGCCTGGCACAAGCATCGTGGTGACGTCACCGCCACTTAGTGGCGAATGGCGGTTGTTGTTACTGTGTGTGTGGAGGAGGCTCGTGAAGGACGCTACTGGGCAGTTGGAGGCAGTCGCCCTCCAACAACAACGGAGGGCGGAGGAGCGACGCTCACAACAACGAGCGGAGCGCCGGGTGGCTAAAGCACAGCAAGTTGGTACAGTAGGGGGCACAGGTGGTGCATCAGCCAGTCATCTCGGTCATCTCGGTCAGTCGACCCGTGGCACCTGCTGGGTCTGCCCCGTGACCTCCTGCCAGCGGGCGTTCGACACTTCACGTGGCCTCAAGGTGCACTTGGCCTGGCACAAGCGTCGTGGTGACGTCACCGCCACTTAGTGGCGAATTGCGGTTGTTGTTGTTGAGTGTGTGTGAGAGTGTGTGCACGTGTGTGTGTGTGAGTGGCTGTATGTGTGTGTGTGAGTGGCTGTGTGTGCGAGGAGCGGTGGTGTAGCGGTTAGCGCGCTGCGCTACGAACCTGGCGACCCGAGTTCGATTCCCGCTCACGGCCAACACCAGTGACGATTATCTGAACCTGTGCTGAGCCTCCCCTAGGTCGACTCAGCCTCAAATGAGTACCTGGTGCGATGTGTAAACATCGCCACTGGGGAGACAAAGGCGGCCGGGCGTGGTGCTGGCCACCCACCCCCTCGTGTGCCGTTCCGGCCTTCATAGGTGCTCGCTAACAGCACTTGCCCCAACAGTCTGTTAAGGCTACACGGGGGATCTTTGTCTTTGTTTTGTGTGTGCGGAACAAACCCGGCTACCCCGAGTTTTGTAATCCTGCTCACGGCCACGCCGGTGACGATTATATGAACCGGTCCCGTGTTCTGACCTAGGTCGACTCAGCCTCAAAAATGAGTACCTGGTGCGGTGTGCAGTGAGCATCGCCACTGGGGAGACAAAGGCGGCCGGGCGTGGTGCTGGCCACCCACCCCCTCGTGTGCCGTGCCGGCCTTCATAGGTGCTCGCTAACAGCACTTGCCCCTACAGTCTGTTAGAGGCTTTGCCTTTGGAGCGGCAGTGTATGGGGGGGGGGGAGGGAAGTCGACGCCGATTGTCCCACGGATGGACTTGGCCCCTGCCATAAGACCGTGGAATTGCCCTTTGCTCGGCGAGCAGGAGGAGGACTAGGCGACACGGCCTGCATTGCCTGATCTGCACCCCCTCCCCCCCTAATGCGTACAAAGACAAAGGTCCCCCGTATAGGCTGTTTACAGACTGTTGAGAGGGGTGAGGGCAAGTGCTGTTAGCGAGTGGCAGCACCTGCGATGGGCCCACGTGGTTTGAGTCGTTGTGACACCGCAACCACCGCCCCCTGATCTGTGTTCACGTCCACTGCGGTCATCGCTTTACGATGACCATCACCACCATCATCATCATCACCAACATCACCACCACCATCACCACCACCACCATCACCACCACCACCATCACCACCACCATCACCACCACCATCACCACCACCACCACCACCATTACCATCATCATCATTACTATCACCACCATCACTACCATCACCACCACCATCACCACCATCACCACCACCCACCATCACCACCACCACCATCACCACCACCATCACCACCACCATCACCACCACCACCATTACCACCACCATCACCACACCATCACCACCACCATCACCACCATCACCACCACCACCACCATCACCACCACCACCATCACCACCATCACCACCACCACCATCACCACCACCACCATCACCACCACCATCACCACCACCATCACCACCACCATCACCACCACCACCATACCCCACCATCACCACCACCATCACACACCATCCACCACCATCACCACCCACCATCACCACCACCACCATCACCACCACCATCACCATCACCACCATCACCACCACCACCATCACCACCCACCACCACCATCACCACCACCACCATCACACCACACCACCACCATCACCACCACCACCATCACCACCACCATCACCACCACCATCACCACCACCATCACCCCACCCCATCACCACCACCATCACCACCACCACCATCACCACCACCACCATCACCACCACCATCACCACCACCATCACCACCAACATCACCACCCCATCACCACCACCACCATCACCACCATCACCACCATCACCCCACCACCATCACCACTCACCATCACCACCCATCACCACCACCACCACACCACCACCATCACCACCACCATCACCACCACCATCACCACCACCCAGCACCATCACCACCATCACCATCCACCACCACCATCCCCACCACCACCACCCATCACCACACCATCACCACCATCACACCATCACCACAACCACTCACACCACCACCATCAACCACCACCATCACCACCACCATCACCACCACCATCCACCCACCACCACCATCACCACCACCCATCACCACCCCATCACCACACCATCACCACCACCATCACCACCACCACCACCCATCACCACCACCATCACCATCACCACCACACCATCACCACACCATCACACCACCATCACCACCACCAATCACCACCACCACCACCATCCACCACCACCACCATCACCACCCACCATCACCACCACCATCACCACCACCATCACACCACCACCACCATCACCACCACCATCACCACCACCATCACCACACCATCACCACACCGGCACCATCACCACACCATCACCACCACCACCATTACCACCACCATCACCACACCATCCCACCACCATCACCACCATCACCACACCACCACCATCACCACCACCATCACCACCATCACCACCACCACCATCCACCACCACCACCACACCACCACCATCACCACCACCATCACCACCACCATCACCACCACCACCCCATTACCACAACCATCACCACCACCATCACTACCACCATCACCACCATCACCACCACCACCATCACCACCCACCACCATCACCACCACCATCACCATCACCACCATCACCACCACCACCATCATCACCACACCACCATCACCACCACCACCATCACCACCACCACCACCACCATCACCACCACCACCATCACCACCACCATCACCACCACCATCACCACCACCATCACCACCACCATCACCACCACCATCACCACCACCACCATCACCACCACCACCATCACCACCACCATCACCACCACCATCACCACCACACCACCACCATCACCACCACCACCATTACCACCACCACCACCACCATCACCACCACCATCACCACCATCACCACCACCACCACCATCACCACCACCACCATCACCACCACCATCACCACCACCATCACCACCACCATCACCACCACATCACCACCACCATCACCACCACCATCACCCACACCACCACCACCATCACCACCACCATCACCACCATCACCACCATCCACCATCACCACACCACCACCACATCACCACCACCATCACCACCACCATCACCACCACATCACCACCACCATCACCACCACCACCACCATCACCACCACCATCACCACCACCATCACCACCACCATCACCACCACCATCACCACCACCACCACCATCACCACCACCATCACCATCACCACCACCACCATCACCACCACCATCACCACCACCATCACCACCATCACCACCATCACCACCACCACCACCATCACCACCACCACCATCACCACCACCATCACCACCATCACCACCATCACCACCACCACCACATCACCACCACCACCATCACCACCACCATCACCACCACCAGCACCACCAGCCATCACCACCACCATCACCACCACCATCACCACCACCACCATCACCACCACCATCACCACCACCATCACCACCACCATCACCACCATCACACCACACACCACCAGCACCACCACACCATCACCAACCTCAACACCACCATCCACCACCACCACCATCACCACACACCATCACCACCACCATCACCACACCCATCACCACCACCACCATTACCACAACATCACCACCACCAGCACTACCACCATCACCACCATCACCACCACCACCATCACCACACACCACCATCACCACCACCATCACCATCACCACCATCACCACCACCACCACCATCACCACCACCACCATCACCACCACCACCATCACCACCACCACCATCACCACCACCACCATCACCACCACCATCACCACCATCACCACCACCACCGCTAAAGATAGCCTTTCCTCTGTGAGAGCGTCCCGAGTGAGACTCCGGCGAAACGCCTCCTGTCCCTTCGCCCGACCCTGAGACGCTCTTTGTGGAAGCACAGAGCAGCAGTAGCAGCAGCAGCTGTAGCAGCAGCAGTAGTAGCAACAGCAGTAGCAGCAGCAGTAGTAGCAACAGCAGTAGCAGCAGCAGCTGTAGCAGCAGCAGTAGTAGCAGCATCAGTAGCAGCAGCAGTAGTAGCAACAGCAGTAGCAGCAGCAGCAGTAGCAGCAGCAGTAGTAGTAGCAGTAGCAGCAGTAACAGCAGTATCCGCAACAGTAGCAGTAGCAGCAGTAGTAGCAGCAGCAGTAGTAGCAGCAGTAACAGCAGTATCCGCAACAGTAGCAGTAGCAGCAGTAGTAGCAGCAGCAGCCATAGCAGCAGTATCAGCAGTATCAGCAGCAGCATCAGCAGCAGTATCAGCAGTATCAGCAGCAGCACTAGCAGCAGCAGTAGCAGCAATATCAGCAGCAGCATCAGCAGCAGTATCAGCAGTATCAGCAGCAGCATCAGCAGTAGCAGCAGCCGCAGCAGTATCAGCAGCAGTATCCGCAGCAGTAGCAGCAGTAGCAGCAGCAGTAGCAGCAGCAGTAGCAACAGTAGCAGCAGTATCAGCAATAGCAGCAGCAGCAGTAGCAGCAGTTGCAGCAGTAGCAGCAGTAGCAGCAGCAGCAGTATCAGCAGCAGCAGTAGCAGCAGCAGCAGTAGCATCAGCATTAGCAGTAGCATCAGCAGTATCAGCAGCAGTAGCATCAGCATTAGCAGCCGCAGCAGTAGCAGCAGCAGCAGTAGTAGCAGCAGCAGTATCAGCAGCAGTAGCATCAGCATTAGCAGCAGCAGCCGCAGCAGTAGCAGCAGCAGTAGTAGCAGCAGCAGTAGCAGCAGCAGTAGTAGTAGCAGCAGCAGTAGCAGCAGCAGCAGTAGCAGCAGTAGTAGTAGCAGCAGCAGTAGTAGCAGCAGCAGCAGTAGTAGTAGCAGCAGTAGCATCAGCATTAGCAGCAGCAGTAGTAGCAGCAGCAGCAGTAGTAGCAGCAGCAGCAGTAGCAGCAGTAGTAGTAGCAGCAGCAGCAGTAGTAGTAGCAGCAGTAGTAGCAGCAGCAGCAGTAGCAGCAGTAGTAGCAGCAGCAGAAGGTTGATTCAAATAAATGACCAAATATTTTAATCAATGGCGGTTTGCAAATCGATTAATAGCGGTTTAGGGGAGAGGGGGCAAATGCAAAACAAAAGCCGTCCTATAATCATCGCAACCTGATGCATCTATTTTACTCAGAACTCTGTAATATGTGGCCGGTGCAATTACATGAAATGGGCGTTTTTTTTTCTTATTAATCATTTTATATAAATACCTCTCAAGTACGATTGGACGATACATCATAATACGCCGTATTGACAAAGGTATTGGAACTAATTAGGACCCGGGCTTCAGTGTTTTTATTTATTGCTAATATCACTTATTGATGGTCTATCAACAGGGCGTTTGTCGCGACGCTGCCTGGCCGTGTCCTTGAATCACTTCCAGAGCTGTGGATCACCGCATAGATATGAAACTATAAACACTTGTAAACTATTTTCTTGGTACTTTCGGTAAAGTCACGTAGAAGGGAAGTAATAAAATAATATTATTAATAAAAAAATAAAATAAAACATAATAAAATAATTCTCACAGTGAGAATTATTTTATTATGTTTTATTTTTATTATTCTCACAGTGAAAATTATTTTATTATGTTTTATTTTTATTATTTTATTACTTCCCTTCTACGTGACTTTACCGAAAGAACCAAGAAGATGAATCCCTGCAGTCACGAAAGCTTTAAATCGAAACGTAAACTATTGTGTCATTTACATCATTAGACCTCCTTTGCCAGTAACAAAATATAACAATGACCCCGAGCCCTCATTACTTTGATAGTGCGTTGTCTTTGAGCTATACAGCCTTTTGGTGACCTCTGGTCTAGCACCAATTGGGTCGAGGCTCAAAAGAAAGCCGTCCCTGGTGTGGACCAATCAGTTTCAAGGACAACGCATCATATATTAACACTGGTCAACACACTTTTTCTGGCATAAGCTATTCCAACGGTATTAATGTAATTTTGGGGTGCTGATTCCAAATCTGGCATCAGTTTTTGTCTATCACATCAGGTTTTTGAGATATCAAATATTGTATTTTCAATTAAAACTGCAAAAGAAAAATATTAAATAAATGTGGATATCTACATGAAATGATATTATAAATACACTATCCTAAACATACAGCACCATATTTTAACACTAAAGCAGTCACTGACTCGCAACAACTTGCAATCATAAGTGACAGAGTTAATTTCGGGTAAAATCAATGAAAATGGGGTATGCCGATAGCATAAAAATGAGATGTGATAGAGCAAATCTGAGATCAGATTTGGAATCAGCACCCTGAAATTAGTCTAGAACAGCTGCAAAAGTCCAGTCCGGAAAAAAAAATGTGTTTTTTTTGTTGACCAGTGTTTGCATTTCGACTGCAAGTATTGTGGTTAATGCAGTTACATGATTCCTTGCAAAAAGGTTTTAGTTTTGTTGCCAGAAAAAAGGAGAAACCCCTATTATTATATTGTGTTATTATTCTATGTGTCATTGCCAGGTAAGGCCCACTGAGCTGCATTGCTCCTTTTCAGAAGCGACGTGGCCACAACTGGCAAATCAGTGGAGTGGCTTATCCAAGTGGAAATGCGTAGAAGCCAAAACAACTTTGAATGCGTGATGCTGGCTTCTAAGTGCAGACGGAAAAAATTAACCCGTAAAAACAAAGTTTTTGACTATAAATCCTTTATATGCGTGGCGGCTAGAGTCCTCTCGTCCTCTGGCTTGAGATGGCTGCCACCTATGGGTCAGATGATTGCCTGCCACCATTAAGCAATTGGTAATTAAACATATTTTTTTTTTCCCTAAAAAGTGTAAAGTTATGGAAAAAAAATTCACGAAAATAAATTGTCACGCACAACGAGTCTGTGTGCAAAATGTCAGCTCGATTGGATCACGGGAAGTGGGTTAAAAAACGACCGAAAGAATTGCACGGTCGTAAGCAAGCAAGTGAACTTAATATAAAGGATTTAAAAACCGGCGGCTCAGGAAAAAATCCACGTCACCATGGATGGGAACAGAGACAATGAAACTGCAAATATTCCGCAAGCGTCGGGGTCGGGGTCAAACCCAGGACCTCCTGCATACTGGGCGAGGTCGTTAACATTTCGCCACCGTGACGACCAGAGATGAATCGGTTTTGCCCTTTCTGGCAATACAATAGGAGGTCTTCTTGATTCTTTCGGTAAAGTCATGCAAATTCCTTTGTCAAGGCGCTCTTCCCCCCCTAACCCAGCTTAAATTAACGCTGCCAAGCTTGGTGGTGTTCATTCAGACGCTGTCTTTCCGACAGACCTGTTCTCCACCTGAGGACGGCTGCTTGCGTTGTGGCCGAAACGTCGTGAGAATTGTATTATTTTATTACGTTTTATTTTTATTATTTTATTATCTCTCTTCTACGTGACTTTACCGAAAGAACCAAGAAGATGAATCCCTGCAGTCACGAAAGCTTTAAAACAATATTCAGATTCCAAAGAACACAGGATGAGATGTTATTATCCTTTGTGCAAGCACTTCCAAGAGTTCATGAACAGTGAGCCTGGTGAAATTTGGGGAGCGCATCGTCAGTAGTGAACCTTTGGGTCCTAGGGTGTTTCGGCCTTTCATACTATACACCCTCCCCAAAGGCGGCCAGCGACAGGGTGATCAATCCTACGCTTGCGTCCCATTCCCAATTAGTCATAGGAGTTGCCTTGTTGTTGATAGCCAAATAGATATTTTTTGCGATGCATCAAGTCTATTTTAACCACACGTTTTGTGGCCAAACATGCAAGCAAACTGCTCCGATAATAAATTCGTTATCCTTGAAATTGATTTGCCTACACCACAGACAGCTGCCTTCTTTGATATAAAATTTTGACGCTGCTAAAAATAAAACTATCCCCATAGACACCGCACAGACGCTGTGTTTCAACTCCTTTCCTGTGGGAGTCGAGGATGTGCCCGTACCCGTGTGCTCGCGAGGAGAAAGCGGTAAGCGGCAAAGTCGTTGGACTACGTACACAGCGGGATCGAGCGTTGTCCCCTCGCGCGCGTTGGGTTTTCGTTTCTCCGGGGCGCTCGTTCATACCTGGGCGTTCTGGAGTCCAGCCGCGGAAGTTTAACATTTTTGCAAGGTTGGCAGGGCCAGCGGAAGCGACGTGAAGGGGACAAATGCGTGGAAGAAGAAAAGGCGGTGATGGGAGTTTCACATTTCCCGTGGCGGGCAGCCAAATCTGTCCGGAGCACATCCACTGGTTGCTGATGCACGAAGTGGTAGCCATTTTATCGACCTCGGTAACCGATGGGCTGAATCGTCGACAACTGAGAGAACTATCCTATTCTCAGGTTTTTTTTGGTAAAGTCACGTAGGTAAAAAATAAAAATAAAATAAAAATAAAATAAAAATCACGACGTTTCGGAGGCAACACAAGCCTCCGTCTTCAGGTGGAACCGTCACGGCACGATAGCTGTATGAGGCTCGAGAAGCTGTGACTTCTTGACTCGTTGTCTATAAAAACTCTAACAGATATGTGGAATTCCTCCCCGTAGAGGGTATTCATTCTAGATTTTAAGCTTTCGTGACTGCAAGGATTCATATTCTTATGTTCTTTCGGTAAAGTCATGTAGATAAAAAAAGAATAAAATAAAAATTAAATAGAAGAGAACTATCCTGTTAAGCAATCATTGGAAGAACGTGATCATCCAAGTAAAGTCTTAACTACTTTGATGTTCCCGTCCTACCTGCCAATATTAGCCGACTCTCAAATTTCCAAGGTCAAGCCGAGCTTACATTTAACATTAGCTGCTCCGCCCAACTCTAAACCTTCATAAACAGCCTGCCTCAGCAGATCTCCCCCTCTTTTGCACCTGAAGAAGATTGCTTGTGTTGCGATCGAAACGTCGCGATCTTTAATTTGTTTCTTCCTACGTGACTTTAAGAAAGAACCAAAGAGTATGGATTCCTGTAGTCACGAAAGCTTCAAATCCAGATTGTGTTGGTGTGGGATTATCTCTGATGTTGTCCATTAGGTTGTGTGTTGGTGTGAGGTGGGTTTTTTTGGCTTTTATTATTTTCAATTTCTTTTCATTTAGAATTTGTATTTTTTTTATTTTTTTTTATTTTCTACCTACTTGACTTTACCGAAAAGAACCAAAGAGTATGGATTCCTGCAGTCACGAAAGCTTCAAATCAAGATTATCCTGTTTGGGTTCGGCTTTCAAGCAGCACTGAGCTTGGCTTCGCACCCTGAGTTATTAACTTGTCTACAAAATCCGGCGCCTTATAAATGTCATCGTTCATATGAACGCGTTCACCGATAATCACCAGTCAACTGGCGCGTTTTCCGCCACGGTGGCTAGGAGATGTTAACTACCTCGCCTGATATACAGGAGGGCGTGTGTTCGATCCCGACCCTGACGCCTGCTGCTGTATATTTGGAGTTTGCGTGTCTCTCTCTATCTCTCTCCCCGTGGTCGCGTGGATTTTTCTCCGGTTCCTCCAGCTTTTTCCGTCCACATTTAGAAACACGTGTTCAGAGCATTTGGTTTGCTATACCTTCACAGGTGATAAGCCACTTCGTTGTGCTATCACGTGTGATTGCCAAGTCGCTTCTAAAAAAAGAGCTCGCGTAGCTCATTGGACCTCATCCTGTTTAATAAAAATACAAAAAAAGTTTAACAAACAAGTATAACCCGTAAAAACAAAGTTTTTCACTATAAATCCTTTATATGCGTGGCGGCTAGAGTCCTCTCGTCCTCTGGCTTGAGATGGCTGCCACCTATGGGTCAGATGATTGTCTGCAGTATTAAGCAATTGGTAATTAAATATTTAATTTGTTTTCCCTAAACAGTGTGAAATTTTGGAAAAACTTTTCACGAACATTAATTGACACGCACAACGAGTCTGTGTGCAAAATGTCAGCTCGATTGGATCACGGGAAGTGGGTTAAAAAACGACCGAAAGATTTGCACGGTCGTAAGCAAGCAAGCACGCAAGCACGCAAGCAAGCAAGCAAGCGAACTTAATATAAAGGATTTAATAAAAAAAACTATTTTATAAACGCTACAGAATCGGTTCACCATCAAACAATTGTAAGATTGGATTTGTAATTCCACTTTTCTCTGCCACATCCGGCAACGATAACGAGAATACGGAAATCACGCTCGTGGTTTGACGATTGCAATCTGACGCTGCGCTGAGTTTTCAACATTCCAAATTGTCCGCCCCGCATGTGGAAGTTAATTGAACACTGTAATACCACCGCTGCTTAATACTATGGACTACTGCTAATTATTTTAAGCATTATATATTCATGCGTTCATGAATAATAATAATAATAATGATGATGATAATTCATCTATGTTTGCTTTCGTGAATAACACCATTTCCGAAGCTATTACTGCATCACTAATGCTGGAAACCTCGGTTATTATTGCGGCTCCATTAAATGCAATTGAGGTGATCACAATTGCATGGCTGTGTAAAGTTGCACAGCTTCTGATTTGTTCACATTCAGGAGACTTGTGTTCAGAAGTCGGCCATGTATAAATGTATATAGTAGTGCCATCATCATCATTTAAATCTGTCTCTTTGATGAGACCCCCCCCCCCCCACCTAAATGTCGTAAATGACTGGCGCGGCATTTGATTGAAGCAAAAGTGTTTTCATTACACTGGTCAACACACTTTTTCTGGCATAAGGTATTCCAACGCTTTTAATGTAATTTTGAGGTGCTGATTCCAAATCTGGCATCAGTTTTTGTCTATCACATCAGGTTTTTGAGATATCAAATATTGCATTTTCAATAAAACTGCAGAAGAAAAATATTAAATGAATGTGGATATCTACATAAAATGATGATATTATAAACACACTATCCTAAAAATACAGCACCGTATTTTAACACTAAAGCAGTCACTGACTCGCAACAATTTGCAATCATAAGTGACAGAGTTAATTTCGGGTAAAATCAATGAAAATGGGGTATGCCGATAGCATTAAAATTAGATGTGATACAGCAAATCTGAGATCAGATTTGGAATCAGCACCCTGAAATTAGTCTAGAACAGCTGCAAAAGTCCAGGCCAGAATTTTTTTTTTGTTGACCAGTGTTATTGATGACTTCCAGGCTGTGATGCCGATGATCTCACATTCACCCCCTCAGCACCACCTCCACCCCCGCCCCCTCCGTTGGAGGTGATTGATGATGGGCGCGCTCGTGATCAATGTGTGTGGGGAGCGGTGGTGCAGCAGTTAGCGTCGCTATCAGCTACGAACCCGGTGACCTAAGTTCGATTCCCGCGGCCAAAATCAGTGACGATTACTCTGAACCGGTTCCTGGGCCTCGCCCCTAGGTCGACTCAGCCTCAAATGAGTACCTGGTGCGGCGTGTAAGAACATCGCCACCGGGGAGACAAAGGCGGCCGGGCGTGTTGCTGGCCAATCACCCCTTTGCTGCTCGCTAACAGCACTTGCCCCACGAGTCTGTAAAGGCTACACGGGCGGGGGGGGGTCTTTGTCTTTGTAATCAATCGACCGACGAACCCAGCCACCGCTAGGCGAATCGAACTTCCGATCGCGCTCAGAACCAATCTTCGAGTACACGGTTCCTGACAACCCCCCTAGGTCGACTCAGCCTCAAGTGAGTAGCCGGTGGTGCGGTGTGTAAAACTCACCGGGGAGACAAAGGCGGTCGGGCGTGGGGCTCGCTGACGACCCTTGCCTTAACAGTCGGTGAAGGCTACACCAGGGGGATCTTTGTCTTTGTGTGCAGTTGAACCTAAATTAAAAAATAAACTAATTATAAAACACAAATGTATAACTTGCATCGTAAAGTAATATTATTTTTTTTTTCATTTGCTATACTGCCCAGATAATGCGACACATCGCTAGCCTTAAACACCCGGTCGTTCGTAAAAGTCGAAGGCGGTATAGTACTATAGTGATAGAGCAAGTGCAGAGTCACTGAACCGGAATTGATAGCTTGAAAGATGAAACATGCTTCAAATCGCTTTAAACTATTCTCATTGTAGTGCGTATTTAATGTGGCGCTGCACTCTGATGTTGTAGGAGAAAACGTGTCTCTCTCTCTCATCATCATCACGGTGGCTATGAGATGTTAACTACCTCGCCTGGTATACAGGAGGTCGTGGGTTCGATCCCGACCCTAACGCCGCCTGCTGTAAATTTGGAGTTTGCGTGTCTCTCTCTCATCATCATCATCACGGTGGCTAGGAGATGTTAACTACCTCGCCTGGTATACAGGAGGTCGTGGGTTCGATCCCGACCCTAACGCCGCCTGCTGTATATTTGGAGTTTGCGTGTCTCTCTCTCATCATCATCATCACGGTGGCTAGGAGATGTTAACTACCTCGCCTGGTATACAGGAGGTCGTGGGTTCGATCCCGACCCTAACGCCGCCTGCTGTATATTTGGAGTTTGCGTGTCTCTCTCTCATCATCATCATCACGGTGGCTATGAGATGTTAACTACCTCGCCTGGTCTACAGGAGGTCGTGGGTTCGATCCCGACCCTGACAACGCCTGTTGTATTCAACAAACTCTTGCATTGACACGCTGAGAAATCGGCGCCGACGGAGCGTCACCCAACATAACGCTCTCAACAGGAGATGGGCACGCGCAGCAGAGGAGCAGGGAACGCGCGGGGAGTTTCAGGGAGGTGCAGGGTGGTACAGGGTGGTACAGGGTGGTACAGGGTGGTGCAGGGTGGTACAGGGAGGTGCAGGGTGGTGCAGGGAGGTACAGGGTGGTACAGGGTGGTACAGGGAGTTTCAGGGTGGTGTAGGGTGGTACAGGGTGGTACAGGGTGGTACAGGGTGGTGCAGGGTGGTACAGGGTGGTACAGGGAGTTTCAGGGTGGTGCAGGGTGGTGCAGGGTGGTGCAGGGAGGTACAGGGTGGTACAGGGTGGTACAGGGTGGTGCAGGGTGGTACAGGGAGGTGCAGGGTGGTGCAGGGAGGTACAGGGTGGTACAGGGTGGTGCAGGGTGGTGCAGGGTGGTGCAGGGAGGTACAGGGTGGTACAGGGTAGTACAAGGAGGTGCGGGGAGGTACAGGGAGGTGCAGGGTGGTGCAGGGAGGTACAGGGTGGTGCAGGGTGGTACAGGGTGGTACAGGGAGGTGCAGGGAGGTACAGGGAGGTGCAGGGTGGTGCAGGGAGGTGCAGGGTGGTACAGGGAGGTACAGGGTGGTACATGGAGGTGCAGGGTGGTACAGGGAGGTGCAGGGTGGTACAGGGTGGTACAGGGTGGTACAGGGTGGTACAGGGAGGTACAGGGAGGTTTCAAGGTGGTGCAGGGAGGTACAGGGTGGTAAAGGGTGGTACAGGGTGGTGCAGGGTGGTACAGGGAGGTGCAGGGTGGTACAGGGAGGTGCAGGGTGGTGCAGGGTGGTACAGGGAGGTACAGGGTGGTACAGGGAGGTGCAGGGTGGTACAGGGTGGTACAGGGAGGTACAGGGTGGTTCAGGGTGGTGTAGGGAGGTACAGGATGGTACAGGGTGGTACAGGGAGGTGCAGGGTGGTACAGGGTGGTGCAGGGAGGTGCAGGGTGGTGCAGGGTGGTACAGGGTGGTGCAGGGTGGTACAGGGTGGTACAGAGTAGTACAGGGAGGTGCAGGGTGGTACAGGGTGGTGCAGGGAGGTACAGGGTGGTACAGGGTGGTACAGGGAGGTGCAGGGTGGTGCAGGGAGGTACAGGGTGGTACAGGGTGGTACAGGGAGGTGCAGGGAGGTACAGGGAGGTGCAGGGTGGTGCAGGGAGGTACAGGGTGGTACAGGGAGGTACAGGGTGGTACAGGGAGGTGCAGGGTGGTACAGGGAGGTGCAGGGTGGTACAGGGTGGTACAGGGAGGTACAGGGTGGTACAGGGAGGTGCAGGGTGGTGCAGGGAGGTACAGGGTGGTACAGGGTGGTACAGGGTGGTACAGGGAGGTGCAGGGTGGTACAGGGAGGTGCAGGGTGGTGCAGGGTGGTACAGGGAGGTACAGGGTGGTACAGGGAGGTGCAGGGTGGTACAGGGTGGTACAGGGAGGTACAGGGTGGTGCAGGGTGGTGTAGGGAGGTACAGGGTGGTACAGGGTGGTACAGGGAGGTGCAGGGTGGTACAGGGTGGTACAGGGTGGTGCAGAGAGGTGCAGGGTGGTGCAGGGTGGTGCAGGGTGGTACAGGGTGGTGCAGGGTGGTACAGGGTGGTACAGGGTAGTACAGGGAGGTGCAGGGTGGTACAGGGAGGTGCAGGGTGGTACAGGGTGGTGCAGGGTGGTGCAGGGTGGTACAGGGTGGTGCAGGGTGGTGCAGGGTGGTACAGGGTGGTGCAGGGAGGTGCAGGGTGGTGCAGGGAGGTACAGGGTGGTACAGGGAGGTACAGGGTGGTACAGGGAGGTGCAGGGTGGTACAGGGTGGTGCAGGGAGGTACAGGGTGGTACAGGGAGGTGCAGGGTGGTACAGGGTGGTGCAGGGAGGTGCAGGGTGGTACAGGGAGGTACAGGGTGGTACAGGGTGGTACAAGGAGGTACAGGGTGGTACAGGGTGGTGCAGGGAGGTACAGGGTGGTACAGGAAGGTACAGGGAGGTGCAGGGTGGTACAGGGTGGTACAGGGAGGTACAGGGTGGTACAGGGTGGTGCAGGGAGGTGCAGGGTGGTGCAGGGAGGTACAGGGTGGTACAGGGTGGTGCAGGGAGGTGCAGGGTGGTGCAGGGAGGTACAGGGTGGTACAGGGAGGTACAGGGAGGTGCAGGGTGGTACAGGGAGGTACAGGGAGGTACAGGGTGGTACAGGGTGGTACAGGGAGGTGCAGGGTGGTACAGGGTGGTGTAGGGTGGTGCAGGGTGGTGCAGGGAGGTACAGGGTGGTACAGGGTGGTACAGGGTGGTGCAGGGTGGTACAGGGAGGTACAGGGTGGTGCAGGGTGGTACAGGGTGGTACAGGGAGGTACAGGGTGGTGCAGGGTGGTGCAGGGTGGTACAGGGTGGTGCAGGGTGGTGCAGGGTGGTGCAGGGAGGTACAGGGTAGTACAGGGTAGTACAAGGAGGTGCGGGGAGGTACAGGGAGGTGCAGGGTGGTACAGGGAGGTGCAGGGAGGTACAGGGAGGTGCAGGGTGGTGCAGGGAGGTGCAGGGTGGTACAGGGAGGTACAGGGTGGTACAGGGAGGTGCAGGGTGGTACAGGGAGGTGCAGGGTGGTGCAGGGTGGTACAGGGTGGTACAGGGTGGTACAGGGAGGTACAGGGTGGTACAGGGAGGTACAGGGAGGTACAGGGAGGTGCAGGGTGGTGCAGGGAGGTACAGGGTGGTACAGGGTGGTACAGGGAGGTGCAGGGAGGTACAGGGAGGTGCAGGGTGGTGCAGGGAGGTACAGGGTTGTACAGGGAGGTACAGGGTGGTACAGGGAGGTGCAGGGTGGTACAGGGAGGTGCAGGGTGGTACAGGGAGGTACAGGGTGGTACAGGGAGGTGCAGGGTGGTGCAGGGAGGTACAGGGTGGTACAGGGTGGTACAGGGTGGTACAGGGAGGTGCAGGGTGGTACAGGGAGGTACAGGGTGGTGCAGGGTGGTACAGGGAGGTACAGGGTGGTACAGGGAGGTGCAGGGTGGTACAGGGTGGTACAGGGAGGTACAGGGTGGTGCAGGGTGGTGTAGGGAGGTACAGGGTGGTACAGGGTGGTACAGGGAGGTGCAGGGTGGTACAGGGTGGTACAGGGTGGTGCAGAGAGGTGCAGGGTGGTGCAGGGTGGTGCAGGGTGGTACAGGGTGGTGCAGGGTGGTACAGGGTGGTACAGGGTAGTACAGGGAGGTGCAGGGTGGTACAGGGAGGTGCAGGGTGGTACAGGGTGGTGCAGGGTGGTGCAGGGTGGTACAGGGTGGTGCAGGGTGGTGCAGGGCGGTACAGGGTGGTGCAGGGAGGTGCAGGGTGGTGCAGGGAGGTACAGGGTGGTACAGGGAGGTACAGGGTGGTACAGGGAGGTGCAGGGTGGTACAGGGTGGTGCAGGGAGGTACAGGGTGGTACAGGGAGGTGCAGGGTGGTACAGGGTGGTGCAGGGAGGTGCAGGGTGGTACAGAGAGGTACAGGGTGGTACAGGGTGGTACAAGGAGGTACAGGGTGGTACAGGGTGGTGCAGGGAGGTACAGGGTGGTACAGGAAGGTACAGGGAGGTGCAGGGTGGTACAGGGTGGTACAGGGAGGTACAGGGTGGTACAGGGTGGTGCAGGGAGGTGCAGGGTGGTGCAGGGAGGTACAGGGTGGTACAGGGTGGTGCAGGGAGGTGCAGGGTGGTGCAGGGAGGTACAGGGTGGTACAGGGAGGTACAGGGAGGTGCAGGGTGGTACAGGGAGGTACAGGGAGGTACAGGGTGGTACAGGGTGGTACAGGGAGGTGCAGGGTGGTACAGGGTGGTGTAGGGTGGTGCAGGGTGGTGCAGGGAGGTACAGGGTGGTACAGGGTGGTACAGGGTGGTGCAGGGTGGTACAGGGTGGTACAGGGAGGTACAGGGTGGTGCAGGGTGGTGCAGGGTGGTACAGGGTGGTACAGGGAGGTGCAGGGTGGTACAGGGTGGTACAGGGAGGTGCAGGGTGGTGCAGGGTGGTACAGGGTGGTACAGGGAGGTGCAGGGAGGTGCAGGGTGGTACAGGGAGGTGCAGGGTGGTACAGGGAGGTGTAGGGTGGTACAGGGAGGTACAGGGTGGTACAGGGAGGTGCAGGGTGGTACAGGGAGGTACAGGGTGGTACAGGGTGGTGCAGGGTGGTGCAGGGTGGTACAGGGTGGTACAGGGAGGTGCAGGGTGGTACAGGGTAGTACAGGGAGGTGCAGGGTGGTGTAGTGTGGTACAGGGTGGTGCAGGGTGGTGCAGGGTGGTACAGGGAGGTGTAGTGTGGTGTAGTGTGGCACAGGGTGGTGTAGTGTCGTGTAGTGTGGTACAGGGTGGTGCAGGGTGGTACAGGGTGGTGTAGGGTGGTGTAGTGTGGTGTAGTGTGGTGTAGTGTGGTGCAGGGTGGTGCAGGGTGGTACAGGGTGGTACAGGGTGGTGTAGGGTGGTGTAGTGTGGTGTAGTGTGGTGCAGGGTGGTGCAGGGTGGTACAGGGTGGTACAGGGAGGTGTAGGGTGGTGTAGTGTGGTACAGGGTGGTGTAGTGTGGTGTAGTGTGGTACAGGGTGGTACAGGGAGGTGTAGTGTGATGTAGTGTGGTGCAGGGTTGTGCAGGGTGGTACAGGGAGGTGCAGGGTGGTGCAGGGTGGTGCAGGGTGGTATAGGGAGGGGCCGTGTACCCCCCCCCACCCCCCACTTGCCCGTGCCTGCCCATGCTAGGGGAGGTTGTGAGTTCATTGTGCATTGATGAGTACAGCCCAGGTCATTTTCCTGTGGAGGGGGGGTGGGGGGGTGGGGAGTGGGGGTATGGGTGGAGGGTGGGGGGGGTCGGGGTAGGGGGGTGGTGTGGGGGTGTGGGTGGGGGATGGTGGGGGTGGGTGTAGGGGGTAGGGGTTGGGGGTTGAGGGGGTGGTGTGAGGGGTTGGGGGTGTGGGGGGTGGGTGTAGGGGGTGGAGGGTGGGGGGTTGGCGTAGGTGGGTGGTGTGAGGGTTAAGGGGGTGGGGTGGTGTGGGGTGAGGCTGGGGGTGGGGATAGGGGGGTGAGGCTGGGGGTGGGGGGGTGGGTCTGTCGTCCTCAAGAGGGAATTTTCTGATTTCGTGACAGAAATGGGATCGTGTGAAATGACAACAGCCGCAGTGCGATGTTGCTCGCCGCGTCTCCTCTCATTTAATTCTCGTTCAGTCAGCAGTAGCAGCAGCAGCAGTAGCAGCAGCAGTAGCAGAAGCAGCAGCAGCAGTAGCAGCAGCAGTAGCAGCAGCAGCAGCGGCAGCAGCAGTATCAGCAGCAGCAGCAGTATTAGCAGCAGTAGCAGCAGCAGTATCAGCAGCAGCAGCAGCGGCAGCAGCAGCATCAGCGGCAGCAGCAGCATCAGCAGTAGCAGTATCAGCAGCATCAGCAGCATCAGCAGCAGCAGCAGCGGCAGTATCAGCAGCATCAGCAGCAGCAGCGGCAGCAGCATCAACATCAGCAGCATCAGCAGCAGCGGCAGCAGTATCAGCAGCATCAGCAGCAGCAGCATCAGCATCAGCAGCATCAGCAGCAGCAGCAGCATCAGCAGCAGCATCAGCATCAGCAGCAGCATCAGCAGCAGCAGGATCAGAAGCAGCAGCATCAGCAGCAGCATCAGCAGCAACAGCAGCATCAGCAGCAGCAGTATCATCAGCAGCAGCAGTATCAGCAGCAGCAGCATCAGCAGCAGCATCGGCAGCAGCATCAGCAGCAGCAGCATCAGCAGCAGCAGCATCAGCAGCAGCAGCAGTATCAGCAGCAGCAGCATCAGCAGCAGCAGCAGTATCAGCAGCAGCGGCAGCAGCAGCAGCAGCGGCGGCAGCAGCATCAGCAGCAGCAGCAGCGGCAGTAGCAGCAGCGGCAGCATCAGCAGCAGCAGCGAGCAACAGCAGCAGCAACAGCAGCAGCATCAGCAGCAGCATCAGCATCAGCAGCATCATCAGCAGCAGCATCATCAGCAGCGGCAGCAGCAGCAGCGGCAGCAGCAGCAGCATCAGCAGCAGCAGCATCAGCAGCAGCATCAGCAGTAGCAGCAGTATCAGCAGCAGCATCAGCAGCAGCGGCATCAGCAGCAGCAGTATCATCAGCAGCAGCAGCAGTATCAGCAGCAGCAGCAGTATCAGCAGCAGCATCAGCAGCAGCGGCAGCAGCAGCAGCAGCGGCAGCAGTGCAGATGCGAGGATCCTTGGCGTAAAAAAATAAAAAAACGCAGCGTAGTGAAACCGAGCCTTCAAAGAATCATTAGTCTGGAGAGGTCCTGCATCTGGGATTTTTGCGACCAATTTCACGAACGACGGTTTTTAAACTAAGCTATTAAAAAAACTATATATATACATTTTATTTCTGAACAGGTGAGGCCCGCTGAGTTGCATAGCTATTCTTTTTTTTTCAATTCCAGAAGCGACCTGGTCACAAATGATAGCTCAACGAAGTGGATGTATCGTGGAATTGTAGAGCATCCAAATACTCTAAACGCGTGACGTTGATAGAAAATGTGGAAATGTGGAGGGGAAAACCCTGAGGACCCGGAGAAGAATCCACGCGACCACGGGAAGAGAGAGAGACGCGCAGACTCCAAATATACAGCAGCAGGCGTCAGGGTCGCGATCGAACCCACGACCTCCTGTACACCAGGCGAGGTAGTTAACTTCTCCTAGCCACCGTGATGATGATGATGAGAGAGACACGCAAACTCCAAATATACAGCAGGCGTCAGGGTCGGGATCGAACCCACGACCTCCTGTGTACCAGGCGAGGTAGTTAACATCTCACCACGGAGAGAGAGAGAGACACGCAAACTCCAAATATACAGCAGCAGGCGTCAGGGTCGGGATCGAACCCACGACCTCCTGCATACCAGGCGAGGTAGTTAACATCTCACCACGGGGAGAGAGAGAGACACGCAAACTCCAAATACACAGCAGGCGTCAGGGTCGGGATCGAACCCAGGACCTCCTGTATACCAGGCGATGTAGTTAACATCTCACTATGGAGAGAGAGACACGCAAACTCCAAATATACAGCAGCAGGCGTCAGGGTCGCGATCGAACCCACGACCTCCTGTATACCAGGCGAGGTAGTTAACCTCACCACGGAGAGAGAGAGACACGCAAACTCCAAATATACAGCAGCAGGCGTCAGGGTCGGGATCGAACCCACGACCTCCTGTATACCAGGCGGGGTAGTTAACATCTCACCACGGAGAGAGAGACACGCAAACTACAAATATACAGCAGGCGTCAGGGTCGGGATCGAACCCACGACCTCGTGTGTACCAGGCGATGTAGTTAACATCTCACCACGGAGAGAGAGATACAAGAAAACTCCAAATATACCGCAGCAGGCGTCAGGGTCGGGATCGAACCCACGACCTCCTGTATACCAGGCGAGGTAGTTAACATCTCACCACGGAGAGAGAGAGACACGCAAACTCCAAATATACAGCAGCAGGCGTCAGGGTCGGGATCGAACCCACGACTTCCTGTAGACCAGGCGAGGTAGTTAACATCTCCTAGCCACCGGGGCCTCCCAGACAGAGTTGAATAACAAGAGCGTCGCGGCTTGAATCGGACGTGACTGGGCATTTCCTCCACACACACAATTAACACACAATTAACACACAATTAACACACACACAATTAACACACAATTAACACACACACACAATTAACACACAATTAACACACAATTAACACACACACACACAATTAACACACACACACAATTAACACACAATTAACACACACACACTTAGCACACACACACAATTAACACACACACACACTTAGCACACACATACAATTAACACACACACACTTAGCACACACACACAATTAACACACACACACACTTAGCACACACACACTTAGCACACACTCACAATTAACACAAACACACGATTTACACACACACAATTAACACACACTTAACACACACACTTAGCATACACACACACAATTAACAGAAATTTAACACACACACACTTAGCACACACACACAATTAACACACAAACACACACTTGACACACACACACAATTAACACACACAATTAACACACACACTTAACACACACAGACAATTAACACACACAATTAACACACAATTAACACACACAAAATTAACACACACAAACAACACACACACTTAACACACACACTTAATACACACACAAAATTAACACACAAAATTAACACACACAATTAACACACACACACACAACACGCACTTAACACACACACACACACACTTACCACACACACACTTAACACACACATCGTCATCTTCAGCAGCAGCAAGTCAGTCAGCATTAGTACAATAGTGAGCATTTCTGGCTCTCCTCTGAGTCCTAAGTATAACGAAACACCTCCTGCCGCTGCTGTTGTAATTAGGGGGCAAACTGATAGCTGATGACGATCTCAGGCAGGGGTGGGGAACGTCCGGCCCGCGGGCCCTATAAGGCCCTATAAGGCCCTATAAGGCCCGCGAAATCATTTGGGTCTGGCCCTGCCAAGGCACCCGCAGGCGGGACTCGAAATTCAATAAATCTCGGAGCAAACCTGGAAAAGCAGTTGCGAGTAGCAGCAACATCATGAACACCAGCTAACAACATCACACGCCGCAAATTTCGATGTAAAGCTTCTTTCGTGACTGCACGGATTCATATTGTCGGTTCTATCGGAAAAGTCACGTAGAAGGGAAATAATAAAATAATAAAAATAAAACATAATAAAATTTCGATTTAAAGCTTCTTTCGTGACTGCAGGGATTCATCTTCTTGGTTCTTTCGGTAAAGTCACTTTGAAGGGAAATAATAAAATAATAAAAATAAAACGTAATAAAATTTCGATTTAAAGCTTTCGTGACTGCAGGGATTCATCGTCTTGGTTCTTTCGGTAAAGTCACGTAGAAGGGAAATAATAAAATAATAAAAATAAAACATAATAAAATATTATTTTATTTCGATTTAAAGCTTTCGTGACTGCAGGGATTCATCTTCTTGGTTCTTTCGGTAAAGTCACGTAGAAGGGAAATAATACAATAATAAAAATATTAAACAATCACACGCCTCGCCAAAGAAAAGCAGTTCCAGCCATCGCATGAGGGGCGAGTGAATGAAATGTTTGACCAAATATAACAACAGGCTAATTTTTTATTTGATAATTTTGTACGGCCCGCGGATGATGATGTTATATAAATTATCCAAATGGCCCTCGGCAGATAAAAGGTTCGGCACCCGATATTCTCAGGCAACAGGGTTACACAATGCAATTTTAATTTATTTAAATTTTTGTGTAACGCGCTCACACACACACACACAATTAACACACACACACACGTAGCACACACAACCACACGTACACTTTGCAACAGGTCACCACCACCAGCACCACCACCACACAGCTTGCATAGTAATCCGCTAATGAGCCACTAATTAAACTGAACAATGCTTGGAGAGCGTGCCGCTTTCCTTCTCGGTCGCGCTAATTGAGTGCCGATTTGAAGGATCTCTTAATCCCAGCCTCGGGTCCAACGTTAACAACCAGACGGCGGTGATGGTGATGATGGTGGTGGGCGGTGGTGATGGTGGTGATGGTGGTGGGTGGTGATGGTGGTGATGGTGGGGGGTGGTGATGGTGGTGATGGTGGTGGGCGGTGGTGATGGTGGTGATGGTGGTGGGTGGTGATGGTGGTGATGGTGGGGGGTGGTGATGGTGATGATGGTGGTGGGGGGTGGTGGTGGTGATGGTGGGGGGTGGTGATGGTGGTGATGGTGGTGGGCGGTGGTGATGGTGGTGATGGTGGTGGGGGGTGGTGATGGTGGTGGTGGTGATGGTGGTGATGGTGGTGATGGTGGTGGGGGGTGGTGATGGTGGTGATGGTGATGGTGGGGGGTGGTGATGGTGATGGTGGTGGTAGTGGTGATGCTGGTAGATGTGACGTTGATGACGGTGGTGGTGATGGTGGTGGTGATGGTGGTGGATGTGGTGGTGGTGGTGATGATGGTGGTGGGGGTGGTGATGGTAGCGGTGATGGTGGTGGTGATGGCGGTGATGCTGGTTTTGATGGTGGTGGTAATGGTGGTGGTGAAGGTGATGATGGTGATGGTGGTGATGGCGGTGGTGGTGATGGCGGTGGTAGTGGTGGCGGTGGTAGTGGTGATGGTGGTAGTGGTGATGTTGATGACGGTGGTGGTGAAGGTGAAGGTGATGGTGATGGTGATGGTGATGGCGATGGTGGTATGAAATTTATTGCAAACGGCCTCATCCATTACACAGCAAGAAACAAACAAATAAATAAATTCTTATTTTGCTTAATATAAACCAGAGGTGCGGTGTTTTATGCCATTAGACGCTGTTATCGGTAGCAGCAGCAGCAGCAGCAATAGCGAAATGCAACAGCACATATGGCACGTGCAACTCCTGCGAAATTGATTTTTTTTGGAGTCTGGGCAGCTACGGAATTCCGTCGTTCATACAATAAATTTTTCCTGCTCGTGCCCACTGGGTTTATGTATAATTACAATTAATAAAGGCCGAAATTATGAACAAAAAAATCTCGCCGAAGCTGATCGCTTTGTTATTTAAAAAAAAATTAAAGTGATGAATATACACGCAACGCACGTTTGGATTTAATAACGATGTTCATTTGTCGATTTAAAGCTTTCGTGACTGCAGGGATTCATCTTTTTGGTTCTTTCGGTAAAGTCACGTAGAAGGGAAGTAATAAAATAATAAAAATAAAACATAATAAAATAATTCTCACGACGTTTCGGCCACAACGCAAGCAGCCGTCCTCAGGTGAAGACCATTCAGACGCTGTCTCCCCGACAGACCTGTTCTTCACCTGAGGACGGCTGCTTGCGTTGTGGCCGAATCGTCGTGAGAAATATTTTATTATGTTTTATTTTTATTATTTTATTACTTCCCTTCTACGTGACTTTACCGAAAGAACCAAGAATATGTTCATTTTGTCTTTGCATCGTTGCCAGGTGCGCGTTTGCAGTCCGGGCAAGGAGAATCAGAGAGGAGGAGGGGTTGGTTGCAAGCCACCGTTCTGGACATTTCAGAATCAGACTCAGAACATTTCTATTCTCTTTGGTTCTTACGGTAAAGTCACGTGGGTATAAATAAAAATAAATTAAATCTCACGACGTTTCGGGCGCAACACAAGCGTCCGTCATCAGGTGGGACAACCACAGCAAGAACGCAATTGCTGAAGTTCCCACTTCAGCAAATACACAGCAGGCATCGTCAGGGTCTGGATCGAACCCACGACCTCCTGTATACTTGGCGAGGTAGTTAACATCTCACCATGAAGAGAGAGAGAGAGGTGGACATGCAAACTCCAAATATTAAACAGTTCATCTTCTTGGTTCTATCGGTAAAGTCACGTAGAAGGGAAATAATAAAATAATAAAATAATTCTCACGACATTTCGGCCACAACGCAAGCAGCCGTCCTCAGGTGAAGAACAGGTCTGTAGGAAAGACAGCGTTTGAAATTTTAATCAAAATTTAGTAAACAATTGTCAGGGTCGGGATCGAACCCACGACCTCCTGCATACCAGGCGAGGTAGTTAACATCTCACCATGAAAAGAGAGAGAGAGAGAGGGAGAGACACACAAACTCCAAATATACAGCAGGCGTCAGGGTCGGGATCGAACCCACGACCTCCTGTAGACCAGGCGAGGTAGTTAACATCTCACCATGGAGAGAGAAAGAGAGAGAGGGGGAAATGCAAACTCCAAATATTAAACAGGCGTCAGGGTCGGGATCGAACCCACGACCTCCTGTAGACCAGGCGAGGTAGTTCACATCTCTCCATGGAGAGAGAGACACACACAAACTCCAAATTTACAGCAGGCATCGTCAGGGTCGGGATCGAACCCACGACCTCCAGTATACCAGGCGAGGTAGTTAACATCTCACCATAGAGAGAGAGAGAGACACGCAAACTCCAAATATACAGCAGACGTCAGGGTCGGGATCGAACCCACGACCTCCTGTATACCAGGCGAGGTAGTTAACATCTCACCATGGAGAGAGAAAGAGAGAGAGGGGGAAATGCAAACTCCAAATATTAAACAGGCGTCAGGGTCGGGATCGAACCCACGACCTCCTGTAGACCAGGCGAGGTAGTTCACATCTCTCCATGGAGAGAGAGACACACACAAACTCCAAATTTACAGCAGGCATCGTCAGGGTCGGGATCGAACCCACGACCTCCAGTATACCAGGCGAGGTAGTTAACATCTCACCATAGAGAGAGAGAGAGAGAGACACGCAAACTCCAAATATACAGCAGACGTCAGGGTCGGGATCGAACCCACGACCTCCTGTATACCAGGCGAGGTAGTTAACATCTCACCATGGAGAGAGAAAGAGAGGGGGATATGCAAACTCCAAATATTAAACAGGCGTCAGGGTCGGGATCGAACCCACGACCTCCTGTAGACCAGGCGAGGTAGTTCACATCTCTCCATGGAGAGAGAGACACACACAAACTCCAAATTTACAGCAGGCATCGTCAGGGTCGGGATCGAACCCACGACCTCCAGTATACCAGGCGAGGTAGTTAACATCTCACCATAGAGAGAGAGAGAGACACGCAAACTCCAAATATACAGCAGACGTCAGGGTCGGGATCGAACCCACGACCTCCTGTATACCAGGCGAGGTAGTTAACATCTCACCATGGAGAGAGAAAGAGAGGGGGATATGCAAACTCCAAAAATTAAACAGGCATCAGGGTCGGGATCGAACCCACGACCTCCTGCATACCAGGCGAGGTAGTTAACATCTCACCACGTGGGACGATGGGAGGCAAACAGATTAACACCTCACACGCACTCGCACAATTGGATTAGCTGATCACGTGCACACAGCATCAGATTAACTGATCATGAGATGTTGAGTTAATACATTGTATCGATTTTTGTTGTTGCAGGGGGCCTTTTCTCAATCGATGAGGATAGTTGGTGGATGGCGGTGGGTGGGGGGGGGGTGGTGTGTCTATGTTGAACTTATTTCGCACTGAACGTAGCCAAGCGTGTTAATCGGAGGTGGGTTTTAGAGTATTTGGCTGCAAAAATCAATCTCCACGTGGTAAGACACTTCGTTGAGCGATCAGTCGTGGCCAGTTCGCTTCTGGAAAAGTGCTCTTGGTTAACTTTTTTTTTTATTAAATCCTTTATATTAAGTTCACTTGCTTGCTTGCTTGCGTGCTTGCTTGCTTGCTTGCGACCTTGCAAACCTTTCGGTCGTTTTTTAACCCACTTCCCGTGATCCAATCGAGCTGACATTTTGCACACAAACTCGTTGTGCGAGACAATTAATGTTCGTGAAAAGTTTTTTCCAAAATTTTACACTGTTTAGGGAAAACAAATTAAATATTTAATTACCAATTGTTTAATACTGCAGACAATCATCTGACCCATAGGTGGCAGCCATCTCAAGCCAGAGGACGAGAGGACTCTAGCCGCCACGTATATAAAGGATTTAGAGTGAAAAACTTTGTTTTTACGGGTTATACTTGTTTTCCACGAAAATTACTGTCAACCGAAATAAATATTACTCGCTATGGGAACCTCATTTGCCAGTAAAAATATGATAATTGGTTTTTTACCCTTCTATCTGGCAACAAAACTGACACCTTTTTACAAGGAGTCATGTTTGCATAGACCACAATACCTGCAGTCATAATACAAACAAAATACATAACTCTGATAATGTGCACTGTCCTTGAAGTTGATTGGTCCACACCCGAGACAGCTTTCCTTAGAGCCTAGTCTCACATGGGTTGGATCAGATGACGCCAAAAGGCGCACAACTCAAAGGCAATGCACCATCAGAGTATGAGAGCTCGGGGCAAGCATTTACACAATTGGAACCTCATTTGCCAGTAAAAATATGATAATTGGTTTTTTACCCTTCTATCTGGCAACAAAACTGACATCTTTTTACAAGGAGTCACGTTTGCATAGATCGCAATACCTGCAGTCATAATACAAACAAAAGACATAACTCTGATAATATATGCACTGTCCTTGAAGTGCGCCTTTTTGAGCGGTAGTGTAGCGGTTAGCGCTACGCTGCGCTACGAACCCGGCGACCCGAGTTCGATTCCCGCTCACGGCCACCACCGGTGACGATTATTTGAACCGTTCCTCGGCCTCCCCTAGGTCGACTCAGCCTCAAAACGAGTAACTGCTGTGGTGTGTGAACATCGCCACTGGGGAGACAAAGGCGACCGGGCGTGGTGCATCCAAGTCCCGGGCGAAGCCGGGTAGTAAAGCTAGTACCTAATGAATGAAACTGAAATTAAACTTAATTTTTGCGCTCGCTCATTCCATGATTTGCATCGTCGACGAATGAAACTGCATTCCACGGCAGCCATCGCAGAAGTCGATGGAATGTTCTGCAGCAAGGTACCTGTCCAACTGCAGCGACTTGCGTTTAAATGAACCACCGGTTGGTGGTGAGGTGTCTACCTGAAGGTGACTCATGCAGCCAGCTATGGCTGCAGGGTTTTGGTAGTACATGTTGTTTATGCCATTCATTGTGAAAATTCCGTCACAGTTCCTATGATCGCTTTTTCATTGCTTTCATGGCTTTATTTTGGTGATTTCGAAAAGTATATTGGTTTAGCCATGTTTTTGGTTCTTTCGGTAAAGTCACGTAGAAGGGAAGTAATAAAATAATAAAAATAAAACATAAAACATAATAAAAAAAACGTAATAAAATAGACCTGGTTTTCACCTGAGGACGGCTGCTTGCGTTGTGGCCGAAACGTCGTGAGAATTATTTTATTATGTTTTATTTTTATTATTTTATTATTTCCCTTCTACGTGACTTTACCGAAAGAACCAAGAAGATGAATCCCTGCAGTCACGAAAGCTTTAAATCGAAATTTAGCCATGTTTGTTTGTTGTAGTACAGAGTTAGACTGATGGCCTTAATCTAAGTTGTCTTGTGGTTGTTGTTGTTTGACTTGCATCCCACTGGGATTTTTGCACACAGCGTTGGTGTACGGTGCTTTTTCTGCAATATTTTGCTGTCTTTTCTTGGATTTTCTGTTTGCACTCAGTCACATGTTCACTTTAAGATGTTTTTTGTTCATGTTTTTTGTTTGTTGCGGTTGCACCCGATTCAAGAGCCGAATGGCTCACAGGGCTACACCTAATACATGAACTTGAACTTGAAGGGTGAGCGCTCTCACGCCCGTGGTTCTCCGAGTGTCTAAGCCACGCGGTTCATCATTGAGAATAACGGGGGATTTGGCCTCTACTCATGATGTAACTTGACTCGTTTTTATTTTTTTAGAACTGCGAGTTGCATTTAGTTTTTGTTTTTTTGTCCTTTTACGGCACCTCCGATTGTGCTACGTACGGTGCGAAAGAAGTTCAACAAACATACTGCCCATAGACTAACACTGCTCCATAGACTCAACACTGCCCATAGACTAGCACTGCCCATAGACTCAACACTGCCCATAGACTAACACTGCCCATAGACTCAACACTGCCCATAGACTAACACTGCCCATAGACTCAACACTGCCCATAGACTAACACTGCCCATAGACTCACACTGCCCATAGACTAACACTGCCCATAGACTCAACACTGCCCATAGACTCAACACTGCCCATAGACTCAACACTGCCCATAGACTCAACACTGCCCATAGACTCAACACTGCCCATAGACTCAACACTGCCCATAGACTCAACACTGCCCATAGACTCAACACTGCCCATAGACTCAACACTGCCATACACTGCCCATAGACTCAACACTGCCCATAGACTCAACACTGCCCATAGACTAACACTGCCCATAGACTCAACACTACGCATAGACTCATCACTGCTCCATAGACTCAACACTGCCCATAGACTAACACTGCCCATAGACTCAACACTGCCCATAGACTCAACACTGCCCATAGACTCAACACTGCCCATAGACTCAACACTGCCCATAGACTCAACACTGCCCATAGACTCAACAGTGCCCATAGACTCAACACTGCCCATAGACTCAACACTGCCCATAGACTCAACACTACCGATAGACTAACACTACCCATAGACTAAACACTACCCATAGACTAACACTACCCATAGACTAACACTGCCCATAGACTAACACTACCCATAGACTAACACTACCCATAGACTAACACTACCCATAGACTAACACTGCCCATAGACTCAACACTGCCCATAGACTAACACTGCCCATAGACTCAACACTACCCATAGACTAACACTACCCATAGACTAACACTGCCCATAGACTAACACTACCCATAGACTAACACTACCCATAGACTAACACTGCCCATAGACTCAACACTGCCCATAGACTCAACACTACCCATAGACTCAACACTGCCCATAGACCCAACACTGCCCATAGACTCAACACTGCCCATAGACCCAACACTGCCCAAAGACTCAACACTGCCCATAGACTCAACACTGTCCATAGACACAACACTGCCCATAGACTCAACACTGCCCATAGACTCAACACTGCCCATAGACTCAACACTGCCCATAGACTCAACACTGTCCATAGACTCAACACTGCCCATAGACTCAACACTGCCCATAGACTCAACACTGCCCATAGACTCAACACTGCCCATAGACTCAACACTGCCCATAGACTCAACACTGCCCATAGACTCAACACTGCCCATAGACTCAACACTGCTCATAGACTCAACACTACCCATAGACTCAACACTGCCCATAGACTCAACACTGCCCATAGACTCAACACTACCCATAGACTAACACTACCCATAGACTAACACTACCCATAGACTCACCACTGCTCCATAGACTAACACTGTCCATAGACTAACACTGCCCATAGACTCAACACTGCCCATAGACTCAACACTGCTCATAGACTCAACACTGCCCATAGACTAACACTACCCACAGACTCAACACTACCCACAGACTCAACACTACCCATAGACTCAACACTACCCATAGACTCAACACTACCCACAGACTCAACACTACCCATAGACTCAACACTACCCATAGACTCAACACTACCCATAGACTCAACACTACCCACAGACTCAACAGAGACACACAGAGACAAACACTCTCTGCTTGTCTGTGTAGTGTCTCTCTCTCAAATTTAGTTCTACCTGATGATGGTTGCTTGTGTTGCAATCGAAACGTCGTACTCCATTATTTAATTAATTTTCTTTCCACGTGACTTTACCGAAAGAACCAAAGAGCAATTCCTGCAGTCACGAAAGCTTCAAACCGAGTTTGTTGTTGTTGTTGTCTGAAGAAATCGAGGTGGACTTCCGCGTCCTCTGATACGGCGGCCGAAATCCACCGAGGTGATGGCATTTGTCTTCAAAGTGAAAGTCGAAGGCAGCGAAAATAAAAATAAAAAAATCGAAAGCGATGGGTCCTTTTTTCGTGCCACGCGCACTCGCCGTGACCTCTAACCCTGTGCCCTTTCACCCCTTCGCCGTATTGAATTCGCCGAGGCTTTAACGAGATGAATGGGGTCATACTTTCTTTGCCACGAGACCTGAGAGCCACGGGACATTTTTAAAAAAATTTGGGGGGGGGGGGGGGGGGCTGCTCAAACGCTTCGTTTTACAACAACAACACCTGCGCCTCGGCTGGTCACGTACGATGCAGAAGAAATTCAACACACGTTGCATACATGCCACATTAGGGACGGTACATAGCCCGTTCTAAACCACCGAAAGAAAATGACTCCATACTCTTTGGTTCTTTCGGTAAAGTCACGTAGGTAGTAGAAATTATGAATGAAATAAAAAATAAAACAATATTCTTAGGTTTCTTCGGTAAAGTAACGTAGGTAAAACATTAAAATTAATAAAATAAAAATAAAATAAAAATCACGACGTTTCGGAGGCAACACAAGCTTCCGTCTTCAGGTGGAACCGTCACAGCCACGAGAGCTGTATCAAGTAAAAAAAAACCTAAGAATATGAATCCTTGCAGTCACGAAAGCTTCAAATCTAGAAATAAAACAATGTATCACGACGTTTCGATCGCGACACGAGCGGTCGTGCTCGGACGGAAAAAAAATAATCCGCCAGTGGAACAGCAGGACCAGCGAGAGAGCTGCTACAACGATAAGTTATACTGGTAGGAACCACCTGGTTCCACCAGTCCACAGGGGATTATTGTGTCCGTCCGTCGTGCATCCAAAAATGGGAGGGGTGGGGCTGAGTGGAGAGGGGAGGGTGGGGAGGGGCTGGGTGGGGAGGGTGGGGAGGGGGTGGGTGGGGAGGGTGGGGCTGGGTGGGGAGGGTGGGGAGGGGCTGGGTGGGGAGGGTGGGGCTGGGTGGGGAGGGGCTGGGTGGGGAAGGTGGGGAGGGGCTGGGTGGGGAGGGTGGTTCAGGGTGGTGAGGGGAGGGTGGGGAGGGGCTGGGTGGGGAGGGTGGGGCTGGGTGGGGAGGGGCTGGGTGGGGAGGGTGGGGAGGGGCTGGGTGGGGAGGGTGGGGAGGGTGGGGGTGGGAGGGGTGGGGCTGGGTGGGGAGGGGCTGGGTGGGGAGGGGCTGGTCACCCCGTGGTGCCCTTATAAAACTCAACGTTTAACCTACTCACGCCGGCTTGTGCCCGCCCTCACAGTCGGGCATATTTGCGGAATACACCACGCCGCCGTTGACCCTGCAGGCCATTGACCGAGCAACCCGACGTTCCTACCAGCTCCCTCCGCAGCAGGAATGTGTTTTGTGGTCCTTCCACCCGGCACCTCCGATGGCTGAGTACGGTGTGAAAGAAGTTCAACACACACACGTGCGTACGACTTGAGCGTGAATGCGACGCTGCTGAATGTGTCGTCGCGGTCACTTGATCGTGGAAATTTAACTCGGCCATAGGCGACTTTTCGGCGACGACGAACTGTGGATTTATTACCGCTGCTTTGAACGGAGAGCTAAAAATAAGGTCGAATTATGAATGCATTCACCGAAATCAATAGATAAATAATACAATTGTCAAATCTGCGGTGCTATCTAAATAAGAATCAATTATGATAAGATTTGGATTATTGAGCGTCGCTCATCATTGCGATGTTTCGTTTATTTACATCAGGTGTTTTTTTTGTAATATTGAAATATGTTACAGTACAAAATGTAATTTAATTTTCTATGGATAATCGCCACTGGTATCCACCATGAGCAGTCGGGTGGCCGGGTTCGTAGCGCAGTGCGCTACCCGCTACCACTACCTACACTCACCCCACACTCACCCCACACTCACCCCACACGCACCCAAATATCCCCCTATAGCCTTAACAGACTGTAGGGGCAAGTGCTGTTAGCGAGCACCTATGAAGGCCGGCACGGCACACGAGGGGATGGGTGGCCAACACCACGCCCGACCGCCTTTGTCTCCCCAGTGGCGATGTTTACACACCACACCAGGTACTCATTTGAGGCTGAGTCAACCTAGGGGAGGCCCGTGCCCGGTTTCAGATAATCGCCACTGGTGTTGGCCGTGAGCGGGAATCGAACCCGGGTCGCCGGGCGCTAACCGCTGCACCACCGCTCCCCGCAAACACACACTCGCAAAACAGCTCCCACGCACAAACGCGAACGAACACAGAGACCTGCACTTAACCGCGTGGACCTCCAGAGCAAACGCAGCTCGCGAGATGCAAACTGAGGGTCACCTGCTTTTGTACCCCCCCACCCAAACCCAACCCCCGCCCATCTCGAATGTCTAACGCACAATGCAGCAGCAATACAATTCAATCCGCTCTTAAATAGAGTGTCCTTCATCCACAGCGCCACGGGGCACTTTATAATATTGATGATAATAATAACGACTCCAGAAAAACAGCCCCCCGCCCCCCAGATCGATCGATACATCTTAACAATAAGCTATATAAAGCAAATGTATCTGTGCATCAGATACTCATCGATTGCGATGGCTCTCAAGCGATGCTCACGTGGGAGTATCTAGTTACGCCGTTGAAGCTACAACCAGCGGCTGTGCCAGGCTAGGTGCACTGAGTCAACCCAAAGGGAGGCTCAGGGTCCATTCAAATATCCGTCAATGTCAGTTGCTGGTGATGAGCGGGGACTGGAGCTCAGCCAATGCACCACCAGCGGCTGTGCCAGGCTAGGTGCACTTGGGGACAGACCCATGTTCCAGCCTCGCTGCCTTCAAACCCGCCCGGCGCTCCGCTCGTTGTTGTGAGCGTCGCTCCTCCGTCCTCGGCGAATTGTTTGAGGTCGACTGCCTCCGAACTGACCAGCAGCCTCCTTGATGTGCACCTAGCCTGGCACTGCCCAGTAGAGGCTGCGTCCTTCACGAGACCGCCCCTCCTCCACAGAGGCCCATCAACTCAGAGCCACTTTCATTCTGTCCTCCCAACGCACCTCCGATGTGCACGGTTGGCAACGTACGACGCGAAATACGTTTCAATGTGATTTTTTTGTACTACCAGATAATGCCCACTGAGCTATTAGCTTATTTTTCAGAAGCGACCTGGTCACAAATGACAGCTCAACGTGGAAGTTTATAGCAGCCAAACATTAATTCAACGGATGTTTTCAAAATGTAGAGGGAGAAACCGGGAGACCCGGAGAAAAATCCACGCGACCACGGGGAAAGATACTTTTTTTACTTTTAAACAACTTTTATTGCCGCCAGCAGCAACAGCACTGGATGCGATTCCGATATGAAATACACAGAGTCACCAACAAACAAAGAAAACAAACGCTACAAATCCACGCGATGTGGCGCTGAAAGCACCGCGCACAACACGAAATAAAAGTCACGTGGTTGTGATGGTGGTGGTCATCGCGCACGCCACGGTGACGAGCGAGCGCTGCAGAAGGTGAACACCACGAGGTGCCGTCCACGCTGGTGCAGAGAGGGGCTTGTCCGGCTCCCCAGCGTTCGAAGAAGACGTGCTGCACATCACCGACACGTGTGTGGTACATGGCGTGCTCCAGCCGGAGCCGCGCCTTGAGCAGAGAGAGAGAGAGAGACACAGAGAGAGACAGAGACACACAGAGAGAGACAGAGAGACACAGAGAGAGACAGAGACACAGAGAGAGACAGAGAGACACAGAGAGAGACAGAGACACATCACCGACACGTGTGTGGTACATGGCGTGCTCCAGCCGGAGCCGCGCCTTGAGCAGAGAGAGACAGAGACACACAGAGAGACAGAGACACAGAGAGAGAGACGGAGACACAGAGAGAGACAGAAACACACAGAGAGAGACACACAGAAGAAGACGCGCTGCACATCACCGACACGTGTGTGGTACATGGCGTGCTCCAGCCGGAGCCGCGCCTTGAGCAGGCCCCTGAACACTGGAAGCACAGAGCAGCCGTCAGTGTCACCTTGCAGCATCTTTTTAAATTCTTTATTCCTCGTTCTGTACACCGCCATCGAAAGAGAGAGAAGGAAAGACACGCAAACTCCAAGTATACAACAGCAGGCATCGTCGGGGGTCAGGATGGAACCCACGACCTCCTGCATACCAGGCGAGGTAGTTGACAGGAAGACCCAGAAGACCCAGAGAAAAATCCACGCGACCACGGGGAAATAGGGAGAGAGAGAACGAGAGACATTCTAGATTTGAAACTTTCGTGACTGCAAGGATTCATATTCTTAGGTTTTTTCGGTAAAGTCACGTAGGTAAAAAATTTAAATTAATAAAAGTAAAATAAAAATAAAAAAAAAACTTGATACAGCAATCGTGCTGTGACGGTTCCACCTGAAGACGGAGGCTTGTGTTGCCTCCGAAACGTCGTAATTTTAATTATTTTAATTTAATATTTTACTTTTATTTTACTTTTATTAATTTTAATTGTTTTACCTACGTGACTTTACCGAAAAAACCTCAGAATAAGAACGAGAGACACACAAACTCCAAATAAACAGCAGCAGGCATCGTCGCGGTCAGGATGGAACCCACGATCGACGCGGGGTTCTGGAACTCGGGGCGATGACTTCGTTTGGCAGACTGCTTTGTTCTTAGAATCTGCAGATGAGTGTGGGGGGGACTAAGGGGGTTTAAGGGGGGTAAGCGGGGGGCGTGGGGGGCGTGGGGGGAGGGTCTGCCCCGTAACGACTTCATCAGCTGTCAGCTAGTGCTGTGTTGATCACGGGGTTCGTGACACGAGGTCATGGGGGAGGAGCGAGTATTTGCTCCGTCAGCCGGTCGGTGTGGGATTCTATCCATCGCAACGGGGTCATTCGCAGGTTGTGAGAGGGGTGGGGGTTGGTGGGGAGGTTGGGGAGAGGGGGTGGGAGCCGCTGGCCACCCTCACCACTCGTGTGCCTTCATAGGTGCTGCTGCTGCTGCTGCTGATACTCGCTAACAGCACTTGCCCCGGTAGTATGTCAAGGGCTATACGGGGGATCTTTGTCTTTGTAGTGGCAGCAGATCGGTTTCAGGGGAGGCGTCTTTGAGGATATATTTTTTTTCACCCTTTAATAAATGGATTTTAACTTGTCACTGATGGTGATATTGGCATCGATTTCAAATACAATTCACGGGGTTTTTTAAAAAAAAAACGTTTTCAGGAAGGTGGGAAGAAAAAAAAATCGTTCGTTGAATTCGCAGGCATTTTATGTCAAATGAGAGGCCTTGTTGCATAGTTTATTAAATCCTTTATATTAAGTTCGCTTGCTTGCTTACGACCGTGCAAATCTTTCGGTCGTTTTTTAACCCACTTCCCGTGATCCAATCGAGCTGCCATTTTGCACACAGACTCGTTGTGTGTGGCAATTAATGTTCGTGAAATTTTTCCAAAATTTTACACTTTTTAGGAAAAAATGAATTATATTTAATTACCAATTGCTTAATGCTGGCAAGCAATCATCTGACCCATAGGTGGCAGCCATCTCAAGCCAGAGGACGAGAGGACTCTAGCCGCCACGCATATAATGGATTTATAGTGAAAAACTTTGTTTTTACGGGTTAATTTTTTTTGTGTTTCCTTTGTTGTGCTGCTCGCAACTACGGGCAGCTGATTTAGCATCCGGTGCCGTTTGCAGGACCATCGTCGCCACTGGGGGAGACAAAGGCGGCCGTAGCAGCCGCCCCTTTAACGTCGCTTGCTAAACGGGGGGATCAGTGCTACTGGTGGTCACGAATGGGGAGCGGTAGTGTAGTGGTTAGTGCCATTTGATATGAACCCGGGTTCGATTCCCGCTCACGATCACCAACACCAACAGTGACGATTATCTGAACCAGTCCTGGGCCTCCCCTAGGTCGACTCAGCCTCAAATGAGTACCTGGTGTGGTGCGAGAACATCGCCACTGGGGAGACAAAGGCGATCGGGCGTGGTGCTGGCCACCCACCCCCTCGAGTTTCGTGCCGCGCCTTCATAGGTGCAGGAGGCTGTCGCTACCAATATCATCCATCATAGAGGTTTTGATGGGTACGATCGCGTAAATGTATAAATGTGTCGTTAAAACCGGCCACCACCCGACACGGCCAACTAGTGAGGGTTGTCACATAAAAAAAAAACGTGGCCAATTCGTCACTAGTACAGCACTAGTGTGTAGTGTATAGTGTATAGTAGTGTAGTGTGTAGTGTGTAGTAGTGTAGTGTGTAGTAGTGTATAGTAGTGTATAGTGTAGTTCATAGTGTAGTGTATAGTAGTATATAGTGTAATGTAGTGTAGTGTATAGTGTAGTGTTCCGTAGTGTTTAGTGTATAGTGTAGTGTATAGTGTGTAGTAGTGTATAGTGTAGTGTATAGTGTAGTGTATAGTAGTGTATAGTGTAGTGTATAGTGTATTGTATAGTAGTGTATAGTAGTGTATAATGTAGTGTATAATGTAGTGTATAGTGTCGTGTATAATGTCGTGTATAGTGTATAGTCTTGTATAGTGTCGTGTATAGTGTAGTATATAGTAGTGTATAGTGTAGTGCATAGTGTAGTGTATAGTAGTGTATAGTGTAGTGTATAGTAGTGTATAGTAGTGTATAGTGTAGTGTAAAGTGTAGTGTATAGTGTAGTGTTTAGTAGTGTATAGTGTAGTGTATAGCAGAGGTGTGGACTCGAGTCATGTGACTTGGACTCGAGTCAGACTCGAGTCATGAATTTGATGACTTCAGACTCGACTTGGACTTGCATAACAATGACTTTGTCCCACCTCTGGTGTATAGTGTAGTGTTTAGTAGTGTATAGTGTAGTGTATAGTGTAGTGTATAGTAGTGTATAGTGTAGTGTATAATAGTGTATAGTGTAGTGTATAGTGTAGTGTATAGTGTAGTGTATAGTGTAGTGTATAGTGTAGTGTATAGTAGTGTATAGTGTAGTCTGTAGTGTATAGTGTAGTGTATAGTAGTGTATAGTGTAGTGTATAGTGTAGTGTATAGTGTAGTGTATAGTAGTGTATAGTGTAGTGTATAGTAGTGTATAGTGTAGTGTATAGTAGTGTATAGTGTAGTGTATAGTGTAGTGTATAGTGTAGTGTATAGTGTAGTGTATAGTAGTGTATAGTGTAGTGTATAGTGTAGTGTATAGTGTAGTGTATAGTGTAGTGTATAGTGTAGTGTATAGTAGTGTATAGTGTAGTGTATAGTGTAGTGTATAGTGTAGTGTATAGTGTAGTGTACAGTAGTGCATAGTGTGTATAGTGTAGTGTATAGTGTAGTGTATAGTGTAGTGTGTAGTAGTGTATAGTGTAGTGTATAGTGTAGTGTATAGTGTAGTGTATAGTGTAGTGTACAGTAGTGCATAGTGTGTATAGTGTAGTGTATAGTGTAGTAGTGTATAGTGTAGTGTATAGTAGTGTATAGTGTAGTGTATTGTGTAGTGTATAGTGTAGTGTATAGTGTAGTGTATAGTGTAGTGTATAGTGTAGTGTATAGTGTAGTGTATAGTGTAGTATACTAGTACAGCACACCGGTGTGTTGGAGAGCCAAGCCACAACATTCACAATCTGAGTAACGACGTTTGCCAGCAATTACAACCAGCTTCATCAGGCGACAGCCAGATTTTGTGGAGACATCATCCTGTTTCGTTCCTTAAAGATGAAGCTGGTTGTAATTACTGGCGAAACGTCGTTACTCAGATTGTAAATGTTGTGGCTTGGCTCTCCAACACACCGGTGTGGTGCTGTACTAGTATACTACACTATACACTACATTATACACTACACTATACACTATTATACACTACATTATACACTACACTATACACTATTATACACTACACTATACACTACACTATACACTACACTATACACTACACTATACACTATTATACACTACACTATACACTACTATACACTATTATACACTACACTATACACTACACTATACACTACACTATACACTACACTATACACTATTATACACTACACTATACACTACTATACACTACACTATATACTACACTATACACTACACTATACACTATTATACACTACACTATACACTACACTATACACTACACTATACACTATTATACACTACACTATACACTACACTATACACTATTATACACTACACTATACACTACACTATACACTATTATACACTACACTATATACTACACTATACACTACACTATACACTATTATACACTACACTATACACTACACTATACACTACACTATACACTATTATACACTACACTATACACTACACTATACACTATTATACACTACACTATACATTACAATATACATAGACACACACACACAGACACACACAGACACACACACAGACACACACAGACACAAAGACAAAGACACACAGACACACAAACACATACACAAAGACACACGCACAGACACAGACACACAGACACACAGACACGGACACAGACCCACACACAACAACAACCGACATTTGCCACTAACTGGCGGTGACGTCACCACGACGCTTGTGCCAGGCCAAGTGCACCTTGAGGCCACGTGAAGTGTCGAACGCTTGCTGGCAGGAGGTCACGGGGCAGACCCAGCAGGTGCCACGGGTCGACTGACTGAGATGACCGAAATGACTGGCTGATGCACCACCTGTGCCCCCTACTGTGCCAACTTGCTGTGCTTTAGCCACCCGGCGCTCCGCTCGTTGTTGTGAGCGTCGCTCCTCCGCCCTCCGTTGTTGTTGGAGGGCGACTGCCTCCAACTGCCCAGTAGCGTCCTTCACGAGCCTCCTCCACACACACCCACAGACACACAGACAGACCCACACACACCCACAAACACACAGACACACAGACAGACACACAGACATACACACAGACACACACAGACACACACAGACACACACACAGACACACACAGACACACCTCACATACGTACAGACGTTCCCTCTCTGCCCACGAGGTGAGACCCATCATAGGTCTCCCTCGCCCGTGTCACTGTCCTCTCGCTTGGCCTTGAACATGATTCAGGCATTACGTTGTACCTGGATCTTTAAAAGGCAAGGGGGGACGGGACCGTTACCGACGCACAGATATTGATTAGTTGTGTTTGGGATCCACACTTGTCAGAATTAAGAGACAGGGTGTCTCGCACGAGGCTATCCGGGCTATGCCTCTTGCTGATGCTTGCTGCTCGCTGCTGTTTGCCTCTGATGCTGTTTGCTGCTGTTTGCTGCTGTTTGCTGCTGCTGCTGCTGTTTGCTGCTGCTTGCTGCTGATGCTGTTTGCTGCTGCTGCTGTTTGCTGCTGATGCTGTTTGCTGCTGATGCTGTTTGCTGCTGATGCTGCTGCTGCTGCTGTTTGCTGCTGTTCGCTGCTGCTTGCTTCTGATGCTGCTGCTTGCTGCTGCTACTGTTGCTGCCTGCTACTGTTGCTGCCTGCTACTCCCTGCCGCTGCAAGCCCATGTTGTTGTTGGCTGCTGCTCGCTGCTTCTGCTGTATTTCTTGAACCGACACTTGGGACGACGCCTGCTAAGTTAACGAACCGAGAGGTTGCCCTTGGGGATGACAATGCCAGTGAACGAACACCCCCCCCCCCACTTCTTACCCCCTCGCCTACCAAGGCTGTCAGTGGGGTCAACCCAACAGGGGTCGTCAACCGGCACACGCGAGACGGCTGTTGCGTAAGTATTTTATTATGTTTAATTTTTTATTATTGTATTATTTCCCTTCTACGTGACTTGACCGAAAGAACCAAGAAGAAGAAGATAAGTAACCACCGTCACGTCAAGGAAAAGGAAGGGGCAAGGGTGTTTGAATGACGATACCCTGGTACCAATGATTGCCGTCGAGTGTTTAGCGGATCGCGGATTTGCCGATTTCGGCTATTTTCAAGAGCGTAACCGGCGATGGGCAAGGTCTTGCGGTAATTCTGTTTTCTTTTTTTATCGCTGATTGCACTTCGTTGTTTTCAACTCGAGATCATTGTGGTAAAATCGACGGGGCGTCACGGTGCCTAAGAGATGTTAACTACCTCGCCTGGTATACAGGAGGTCGTGGGTTCGATCCCGACCCTGACTCCTGCTGTATATCTGGAGTTTGCGTGTCTCTCTCTCTCTCATCATCATCACGGTGCCTAAGAGATGTTAACTACCTCGCCTGGTCTACAGGAGGTCGTGGGTTCGATCCCGATCTTGACTCCTGCTGAATATTTGGAGTTTGTGGTGTCTCTCTCTCTCTCTCATCATCATTACGGTGCCTAAGATATGTTAACTTCCTCGCCTGGTACACAGGAGGTCGTGGGTTCGATCCCGACCCTGACGATTGCTGCTGTATATCTGGAGTTTGCGTGTCTCTCTCTCTATGTGGTGAGATGTTAACTACCTCGCCTGGTATACAGGAGGTCGTGGGTTCGATCCCGACCCTGACTCCTGCTGTATATCTGGAGTTTGCGTGTCTCTCTCTCTCTCATCATCATTACGGTGCCTAAGAGATATTAACTACCTCGCCTGGTCTACAGGAGGTCGTGGGTTAGATCCCGATCTTGACTCCTGCTGAATATTTGGAGTTTGTGGTGTCTCTCTCTCTCTCTCTCATCATCATTACGGTGCCTAAGAGATATTAACTACCTCGCCTGGTCTACAGGAGGTCGTGGGTTCGATCCCGATCTTGACTCCTGCTGAATATTTGGAGTTTGTGGTGTCTCTCTCTCTCTCATCATCATTACGGTGCCTAAGAGATATTAACTACCTCGCCTGATCTACAGGAGGTCGTGGGTTCGATCCCGATCTTGACTCCTGCTGAATATTTGGAGTTTGTGGTGTCTCTCTCTCTCTCTCATCATCATTACGGTGCCTAAGAGATGTTAACTACCTCGCCTCATCTACAGGAGGTCGTGGGTTCGATCCCGATCTTGACTCCTGCTGAATATTTGGAGTTTGTGGTGTCTCTCTCTCTCTCTCTCATCATCATTACGGTACCTAAGAGATGTTAACTACCTCGCCTGGTCTACAGGAGGTCGTGGGTTCGATCCCGATCTTGACTCCTGCTGAATATTTGGAGTTTGTGGTGTCTCTCTCTCTCTCTCTCATCATCATTACGGTGCCTAACAGATATTAACTACCTCGCCTGGTCTACAGGAGGTCGTGGGTTCGATCCCGATCTTGACTCCTGCTGAATATTTGGAGTTTGTGGTGTCTCTCTCTCTCTCTCATCATCATTACGGTGCCTAAGAGATATTAACTACCTCGCCTGGTCTACAGGAGGTCGTGGGTTCGATCCCGATCTTGACTCCTGCTGAATATTTGGAGTTTGTGGTGTCTCTCTCTCTCTCTCATCATCATTACGGTGCCTAAGAGATATTAACTACCTCGCCTGGTCTACAGGAGGTCGTGGGTTCGATCCCGATCTTGACTCCTGCTGAATATTTGGAGTTTGTGGTGTCTCTCTCTCTCTCTCATCATCATTACGGTGCCTAAGAGATATTAACTACCTCGCCTGGTCTACAGGAGGTCGTGGGTTCGATCCCGATCTTGACTCCTGCTGAATATTTGGAGTTTGTGGTGTCTCTCTCTCTCTCTCATCATCATTACGGTGCCTAAGAGATGTTAACTACCTCGCCTGGTCTACAGGAGGTCGTGGGTTCGATCCCGATCTTGACTCCTGCTGAATATTTGGAGTTTGTGGTGTCTCTCTCTGTCTCTCTCATCATCATTACGGTGCCTAAGAGATGTTAACTACCTCGCCTGGTCTACAGGAGGTCGTGGGTTCGATCCCGATCTTGACTCCTGCTGAATATTTGGAGTTTGTGGTGTCTCTCTCTCTCTCTCATCATCATTACGGTGCCTAAGAGATATTAACTACCTCGCCTGGTCTACAGGAGGTCGTGGGTTCGATCCCGATCTTGACTCCTGCTGAATATTTGGAGTTTGTGGTGTCTCTCTCTCTCTCTCTCATCATCATTACGGTGCCTAAGAGATGTTAATTACCTCGCCTGGTATACAGGAGGTCGTGGGTTCGATCCCGATCTTGACTCCTGCTGAATATTTGGAGTTTGTGGTGTCTCTCTCTCTCATCATCATTACGGTGCCTAGAGATATTAACTACCTCGCCTGGTCTACAGGAGGTCGTGGGTTCGATCCCGATCTTGACTCCTGCTGAATATTTGGAGTTTGTGGTGTCTCTCTCTCTCATCATCATTACGGTGCCTAAGAGATATTAACTACCTCGCCTGGTCTACAGGAGGTCGTGGGTTCGATCCCGATCTTGACTCCTACTGAATATTTGGAGTTTGTGGTGTCTCTCTCTCTCTCTCTCATCATCATTACGGTGCCTAAGATATGTTAACTTCCTCGCCTGGTACACAGGAGGTCGTGGGTTCGATCCCGACCCTGACGCCTGCTGCTGTATATTTGGAGTTTGCGTGTCTCTCTCTCTCCGTGGTGAGATGTTAACTACCTCGCCTGGTCTACAGGAGGTCGAGGGTTCGATCCCGACCCTGACGCCTGCTGCTGTATATTTTGAGTTTGCGTCTCTCTCTCTCTCTCTCTCACCCCGTGGTCACGTGGATGTTTCTCTCCGTGTCCTCCGGTTTTTCACACGTTTAGGGCATTTCAGCTGCTGCTATACATTTCCACGTGATGATGATTATGATAAGCCACTTCGTTGGAGCTATCTATTTGTGATAGCCAGATCGCTTCTAAAAAAACCCAGCTACGTAGTTGAGTGGGGCCTTACCTGTAAAAATAAAAAATAGCGAGGTTTCGAAGGGACCCCCCCCCCTCCCACGCCACCCCCACACATTTTTGATGATGATAAAAAAAAGCTCAATAATTACGCAAGTTCACCTCTCCGTATTTCAGATTTATATTCCTGGATATCGGGCTGGAGGTGGGGAGTGGGGAGACTGAGGCTAGTCGAAGGCTCGGCAGGTAAATGATCTAAATGGAAATTTTCTCCGCAAGCCTAGCAGCACCGCCAAAAAAAAAAAAATCCAGTTTATATTTTCGCCCGGCACCTTGATGTATGGAGCATCGCCACTCTATTCTTGCAGTCCACTGCCTTTAATTCTTTTTCACGTTGAGTCAACCCGCGGTCGGATCTGCGCAAGTGAGTGAATTCCTCTCGGCTCGGCTGTCACGATGGTGGATCCCGGGATTTAGGGATTAGATCTGCGCTCCATCACGCACTTTGAATGCCGGGTAGCACAAACAGAGCCATTTAGTTTAGCACCTAGTAGGCTTTCGCGACAAATTTCATCCATAATACAGGTTTTTTTTTTTTGGGGGGGGGGGGTTTAGATCGCGTAAATATATAATTGTGTCGTTAAACCCACCACCACCCGACACGGCCAACTAGTGAGGGTTGTCACGTAAACAGAACGTGCCAAATTCGTCACTAGTACAGCACTAGTGTGTAGTGTAGTGTGTAGTATAGTGTATAGTGTAGTGTTTAGTGTAGTGTATAGTGTAGTGTATAGTGTAATGTATAGTGTAGGTGTGTAGTATAGTGTATAGTGTAGTGTTTAGTGTAGTGTATAGTGTAGTGTATATTGTAGTGTATAGTAGTGTATAGTGTGGTGAATAGTAGTGTATAGTGTAGTGTATAGTGGAGTGTATAGTAGTGTATAGTGTAGTATATAGTGTAGTATATAGTTAGTGTGTAGTGTAGTGTATAGTGTAGTGTGTAGTGTAGTGTGTAGTGTAGTAGTGTAGTGTATAGTGTAGTGCATAGTGTAGTGTATAGTAGTGTATAGTGTAGTGTATACTAGTGTATAGTGTAGTGTATAGTAGTGTATAGTGTAGTGTATAGTGTAGTAGTGTATAGTGTAGTAGTGTATAGTGTAGTGTATAGTAGTGTAGTGTATAGTGTAGTGTATAGTGTAGTATATGTAGTATATAGTGTAGTAGTGTATTGTATAGGGTAGTGTATAGTGTAGTGTATAGTAGTGTAGTGTATAGTAGTGTATAGTGTAGTGTATAGTGTAGTATATAGTGTAGTGTGTAGTGTAGTGTATAGTGTAGTAGTGTGTAGTGTATAGTAGTGTGTGTAGTGTATAGTGTAGTGGATAGTAGTGTATAGTGTAGTGTATAGTAGTGTATAGTGTAGTAGTGTGTAGTGTATAGTAGTGTGTAGTGTAGTGTATAGTGTAGTGTATAGTGTAGTGTATAGTGTAGTGTATAGTAGTGTATAGTAGTTTATAGTAATGTATAGTGTAGTGTAGTGTAGTGTATAGTGTAGGTATAGTAGTGTTAGTGTTGTATAGTGGTTATAGTGTAGTGTATAGTAGTGTATAGTGTAGTGTATAGTGTAGTGTATAGTAGTGTATAGTGTAGTGTATAGTAGTGTAGTGTATAGGTGTATAGTGTAGTGTTTAGTGTAGTGTATAGTAGTGTATAGTGTAGTGTATAGTTGTGTATAGTGTAGTGTATAGTGTAGTGTATAGTGTAGTATACTAGTACACCACACCGGTGTGTTGGAGAGCCAAGCCACAACATCAGGCGACAGCCAGATTTGTGGAGAAGTCCACCTGTTTCGTTCCTCATATAGAGGCGCCATTTAGTTGAAAAGGAGCGGTGCAAGGGCCGAGGAATGAGTGGCAGTAAGATGGGGTCACGTGATGGTCACGTGGGGGTCACGGGAGGGCAGCAGGGGTTGGGATGGGGAGGAGTGGAGAGATTCATCGTCTTGGTTCTTTCGGTAAAGTCACGTAGAATGAAAATAATAATAAAAATGTAACATAACAAAATAATTCTCACGACGTTTCGGCCACAACGCAAGCAGCCGTCCTCAGGTCTTCTCGACAGACCTGTTCTCCGCCTGAGGAGTCTGTCTCTCTGTCGAGAAGACAGACCTGTTCTCCACCTGAGGACGGCTGCTTGCGTTGTGGCCGAAACGTCGTGGGAATTATCTTATTATGTTATATTTTTATTATTTTTTTATTTCCATTCTACGTGACTTTACCGAAAGAACCAAGAAGATGAATCCCTGCAGTCACGAAAGAAGTTTTAAATCTAAATTTAGTGTAGGGGTTGCGTGGGTGGGGTTAAAATAACCGTTTATTTACACGATATGTATCTAGCTCAGCATACTCATACCACGATTAACCATGTAACTGAATCACAGCACATATACAGTACCTTCATGGTAACAAATCTAACACAATGTATTATTTTCTAATGTCATAATGACACTTTATTGAAATACTCGGAACTTTATTTATTAGTTCCTGCCACTTTCTGCTGTTTTGGGTCCACCTCCTTTGTCAACCCTTTTCCACCTCCTAATAGCCCCTCTCTCTCCACTCCACCTCTTCAAAAACCATCTCTCCTCTTCACATCTTCTTAAACCCTCTCTCATCCTCTCCTCTTTTCTGCCAAACCTGTACATGACCCCCCCCCCCTCAATCCCATATCCTCTTTCTCGAACCTTCCTCTCTAGCGCTCTTCCTTAATTATCCCTCTGGGGTGGGGGCGGTGGGGGGGGAGGTGGTCCCTTGACCTTTGCGTGACCCCCCCCCCCACCACCACCACCACCGCGAGCACTAAATCCTGACCGTGTCCCCGCATGACCTCTCCACACCCGTTCACTGCACGCATTTGTGATCAACGTCGGTCTTGAAAAAGAGACGCGCGTGTATTCTCTCAATCTATTTTTATTTTTAAATCCTTTATATTAAGTTCACTTGCTTGCTTGCTTGCGTGCTTGCTTGCTTGCGCGCTTACGACCGTGCAAATCTTTCGGTCGTTTTTTAACCCACTTCCCGTGATCCAATCGAGCTGACATTTTGCACACAGATCGTTGTGCGTGACAATTTATGTTCGTGAAATTTTTTTCCCAAAATTTTCAACATTTTAGGATTTT
>NC_083837.1:2877729-2981770 GCF_015708825.2 Lethenteron reissneri | reverse complement strand
AGAGAACTATCCTATTCTCAGGTTTTTTTTGGTAAAGTCACGTAGGTAAAAAATAAAAATAAAATAAAAATAAAATAAAAATCACGACGTTTCGGAGGCAACACAAGCCTCCGTCTTCAGGTGGAACCGTCACGGCACGATAGCTGTATGAGGCTCGAGAAGCTGTGACTTCTTGACTCGTTGTCTATAAAAACTCTAACAGATATGTGGAATTCCTCCCCGTAGAGGGTATTCATTCTAGATTTTAAGCTTTCGTGACTGCAAGGATTCATATTTATGTTCTTTCGGTAAAGTCATGTAGATAAAAAAAGAATAAAAAATAAAAATTAAATAGAAGAGAACTATCCTGTTAAGCAATCATTGGAAGAACGTGATCATCCAAGTAAAGTCTTAAACTACTTTGATGTTCCCGTCCTACCTGCCAATATTAGCCGACTCTCAAATTTCCAAGGTCAAGCCGAGCTTACATTTAACATTAGCTGCTCCGCCCAACTCTAAACCTTCATAAACAGCCTGCCTCAGCAGATCTCCCCCTCTTTTGCACCTGAAGAAGATTGCTTGTGTGCGATCGAAACGTCGCGATCTTTAATTTGTTTCTTCCTACGTGACTTTAAGAAAGAACCAAAGAGTATGGATTCCTGTAGTCACGAAAGCTTCAAATCCAAGATTGTGTTGGTGTGGGATTATCTCTGATGTTGTCCATTAGGTTGTGTGTTGGTGTGAGGTGGGTTTTTTTGGCTTTTATTATTTTCAATTTCTTTTCATTTAGAATTTGTATTTTTTTTATTTTTTTTTATTTTCTACCTACTGACTTTACCGAAAAGAACCAAGAGTATGGATTCCTGCAGTCACGAAAGCTTCAAATCAAGATTATCCTGTTTGGGTTCGGCTTTCAAGCAGCACTGAGCTTGGCTTCGCACCCTGAGTTATTAACTTGTCTACAAAATCCGGCGCCTTATAAATGTCATCGTTCATATGAACGCGTTCACCGATAATCACCAGTCAACTGGCGCGTTTTCCGCCACGGTGGCTAGGAGATGTTAACTACCTCGCCTGATATACAGGAGGGCGTGTGTTCGATCCCGACCCTGACGCCTGCTGCTGTATATTTGGAGTTTGCGTGTCTCTCTCTATCTCTCTCCCCGTGGTCGCGTGGATTTTTCTCCGGTTCCTCCAGCTTTTTCCGTCCACATTTAGAAACACGTGTTCAGAGCATTTGGTTTGCTATAACCTTCACAGGTGATAAGCCACTTCGTTGTGCTATCACGTGTGATTGCCAAGTCGCTTCTAAAAAAGAGCTCGCGTAGCTCATTGGACCTCATCCTGTTTAATAAAAATACAAAAAAAGTTTAACAAACAAGTATAACCCGTAAAAACAAAGTTTTTCACTATAAATCCTTTATATGCGTGGCGGCTAGAGTACTCTCGTCCTCTGGCTTGAGATGGCTGCCACCTATGGGTCAGATGATTGTCTGCAGTATTAAGCAATTGGTAATTAAATATTTAATTTGTTTTCCCTAAACAGTGTGAAATTTTGGAAAAACTTTTCACGAACATTAATTGACACGCACAACGAGTCTGTGTGCAAAATGTCAGCTCGATTGGATCACGGGAAGTGGGTTAAAAAACGACCGAAAGATTTGCACGGTCGTAAGCAAGCAAGCACGCAAGCACGCAAGCAAGCAAGCAAGCGAACTTAATATAAAGGATTTAATAAAAAAAACTATTTTATAAACGCTACAGAATCGGTTCACCATCAAACAATTGTAAGATTGGATTTGTAATTCCACTTTTCTCTGCCACATCCGGCAACGATAACGAGAATACGGAAATCACGCTCGTGGTTTGACGATTGCAATCTGACGCTGCGCTGAGTTTTCAACATTCCAAATTGTCCGCCCCGCATGTGGAAGTTAATTGAACACTGTAATACCACCGCTGCTTAATACTATGGACTACTGCTAATTATTTTAAGCATTATATATTCATGCGTTCATGAATAATAATAATAATAATGATGATGATAATTCATCTATGTTTGCTTTCGTGAATAACACCATTTCCGAAGCTATTACTGCATCACTAATGCTGGAAACCTCGGTTATTATTGCGGCTCCATTAAATGCAATTGAGGTGATCACAATTGCATGGCTGTGTAAAGTTGCACATCTTCTGATTTGTTCACATTCAGGAGACTTGTGTTCAGAAGTCGGCCATGTATAAATGTATAGTAGTGCCATCATCATCATTTAAATCTGTCTCTTTGATGAGACCCCCCCCCCCCCCCCACCTAAATGTCGTAAATGACTGGCGCGGCATTGATTGAAGCAAAAGTGTTTTCATTACACTGGTCAACACACTTTTTCTGGCATATAAGGTATTCCAACGCTTTTAATGTAATTTGAGGTGCTGATTCCAAATCTGGCATCAGTTTTTGTCTATCACATCAGGTTTTTGAGATATCAAATATTGCATTTTCAATAAAACTGCAGAAGAAAAATATTAAATGAATGTGGATATCTACATAAAATGATATTATAAACACACTATCCTAAAAATACAGCACCGTATTTTAACACTAAAGCAGTCACTGACTCGCAACAATTTGCAATCATAAGTGACAGAGTTAATTTCGGGTAAAATCAATGAAAATGGGGTATGCCGATAGCATTAAAATTAGATGTGATACAGCAAATCTGAGATCAGATTTGGAATCAGCACCCTGAAATTAGTCTAGAACAGCTGCAAAAGTCCAGGCCAGAATTTTTTTTTTGTTGACCAGTGTTATTGATGACTTCCAGGCTGTGATGCCGATGATCTCACATTCACCCCTCAGCACCACCTCCACCCCCGCCCCCTCCGTTGGAGGTGATTGATGATGGGCGCGCTCGTGATCAATGTGTGTGGGGAGCGGTGGTGCAGCAGTTAGCGTCGCTATCAACTACGAACCCGGCGACCTAAGTTCGATTCCCGCGGCCAAAATCAGTGACGATTACTCTGAACCGGTTCCTGGGCCTCGCCCCTAAGTCGACTCAGCCTCAAATGAGTACCTGGTGCGGCGTGTAAGAACATCGCCACAGGGGAGACAAAGGCGGCCGGGCGTGTTGCTGGCCAATCACCCCTTTGCTGCTCGCTAACAGCACTTGCCCCACGAGTCTGTAAAGGCTACACGGGCGGGGGGGGTCTTTGTCTTTGTAATCAATCGACCGACGAACCCAGCCACCGCTAGGCGAATCGAACTTCCGATCGCGCTCAGAACCAATCTTCGAGTACACGGTTCCTGGCAACCCCCCTAGGTCGACTCAGCCTCAAGTGAGTAGCCGGTGGTGCGGTGTGTAAAACTCACCGGGGAGACAAAGGCGGTCGGGCGTGGGGCTCGCTGACGACCCTTGCCTTAACAGTCGGTGAAGGCTACACCAGGGGGATCTTTGTCTTTGTGTGCAGTTGAACCTAAATTAAAAAATAAACTAATTATAAAACACAAATGTATAACTTGCATCGTAAAGTAATAGTTTTTTTTTCATTTGCTATACTGCCCAGATAATGCGACACATCGCTAGCCTTAAACACCCGGTCGTTCGTAAAAGTCGAAGGCGGTATAGTACTATAGTGATAGAGCAAGTGCAGAGTCACTGAACCGGAATTGATAGCTTGAAAGATGAAACATGCTTCAAATCGCTTTAAACTATTCTCATTGTAGTGCGTATTTAATGTGGCGCTGCACTCTGATGTTGTAGGAGAAAACGTGTCTCTCTCTCTCATCATCATCACGGTGGCTATGAGATGTTAACTACCTCGCCTGGTATACAGGAGGTCGTGGGTTCGATCCCGACCCTAACGCCGCCTGCTGTAAATTTGGAGTTTGCGTGTCTCTCTCTCATCATCATCATCACGGTGGCTATGAGATGTTGACTACCTCGCCTGGTATACAGGAGGTCGTGGGTTCGATCCCGACCCTGACAACGCCTGCTGTATTCAACAAACTCTTGCATTGACACGCTGAGAAATCGGCGCCGACGGAGCGTCACCCAACATAACGCTCTCAACAGGAGATGGGCACGCGCAGCAGAGGAGCAGGGAACGCGCGGGGAGTTTCAGGGAGGTGCAGGGAGGTACAGGGTGGTACAGGGTGGTACAGGGTGGTACAGGGAGTTTCAGGGTGGTGTAGGGTGGTACAGGGTGGTACAGGGTGGTACAGGGAGTTTCAGGGTGGTACAGGGTGGTACAGGGTGGTACAGGGAGTTTCAGGGTGGTACAGGGTGGTACAGGGTGGTACAGGGAGTTTTAGGGTGGTACAGGGAGGTACAGGGTGGTACAGGGAGGTGCAGGGTGGTACAGGGGGGTGCAGGGTGGTACAGGGTGGTGCACGGTGGTACAGGGTGGTACAGGGTGGTACAGGGAGGTGCAGGGTGGTACAGGGAGGTGCAGGGTGGTACAGGGTGGTGCAGGGTGGTACAGGGTGGTACAGGGAGGTACAGGGTGGTACAGGGTGGTGCAGGGTGGTACAGGGTGGTACAGGGAGTTTCAGGGTGGTACAGGGTGGTACAGGGAGTTTCAGGGTGGTACAGGGTGGTGCAGGGTGGTACAGGGAGTTTCAGGGTGGTACAGGGTGGTACAGGGTGGTACAGGGAGTTTCAGGGTGGTACAGGGAGGTACAGGGTGGTACAGGGAGGTGCAGGGTGGTACAGGGAGGTGCAGGGTGGTGCAGGGTGGCACAGGGTGGTACAGGGTGGTACAGGGAGGTGCAGGGTGGTACAGGGAGGTGCAGGGTGGTACAGGGTGGTGCAGGGTGGTACAGGGTGGTACAGGGAGGTACAGGGTGGTACAGGGAGGTACAGGGTGGTACAGGGTGGTACAGGGAGGTGCAGCGTGGCACAGGGTGGTGCAGGGTGGTACAGGGAGGTGCAGGGTGGTACAGGGTGGTACAGGGTGGTACAGGGTGGTGCAGGGTTGTGCAGGGTGGTGCAGGGTGGTATAGGGAGGGGCCGTGTACCCCCCACCCCCCACTTGCCCGTGCCTGCCCATGCTAGGGGAGGTTGTGAGTTCATTGTGCATTGATGAGTACAGCCCAGGTCATCTCCCTGTGGAGGGGGGGTGGGGGGTGGGGAGTGGGGGTATGGGTGGAGGGTGGGGGGGGTCGGGGTAGGGGGGTGGTGTGGGGGTGTGGGTGGGGGATGGTGGGGGTGGGTGTAGGGGGTAGGGGTTGGGGGTTGAGGGGGTGGTGTGAGGGGTTGGGGGTGTGGGGGGTGGGTGTAGGGGGTGGAGGGTGGGGGGTGGGCGTAGGGGGGTGGTGTGAGGGTTAAGGGGGTGGGGTGGTGTGTGGTGAGGCTGGGGGTGGGGATAGGGGGGTGAGGCTGGGGGTGGGGGGGGGTGGGTCTGTCGTCCTCAAGAGGGAATTTTCTGATTTCGTGACAGAAATGGGATCGTGTGAAATGACAACAGCCGCAGTGCGATGTTGCTCGCCGCGTCTCCTCTCATTTAATTCTCGTTCAGTCAGCAGTAGCAGCAGCAGCAGTAGCAGCAGCAGTAGCAGAAGCAGCAGTAGCAGCAGCAGTAGCAGCAGCAGCAGCGGCAGCAGCAGTATCAGCAGCAGCAGCAGTATTAGCAGCAGTAGCAGCAGCAGTATCAGCAGCAGCAGCAGCGGCAGCAGCAGCATCAGCGGCAGCATCAGCAGTAGCAGTATCAGCAGCATCAGCAGCATCAGCAGCAGCAGCAGCGGCAGTATCAGCAGCATCAGCAGCAGCAGCGGCAGCAGCATCAACATCAGCAGCATCAGCAGCAGCGGCAGCAGCATCAGCAGCATCAGCAGCAGCAGCAGCATCAGCATCAGCAGCATCAGCAGCAGCAGCAGCATCAGCAGCAGCATCAGCATCAGCAGCAGCATCAGCAGCAGCAGTATCAGCAGCAGCAGCATCAGCAGCAGCATCAGCAGCAACAGCAGCATCAGCAGCAGCAGTATCATCAGCAGCAGCAGTATCAGCAGCAGCAGCATCAGCAGCAGCATCGGCAGCAGCATCAGCAGCAGCAGCATCAGCAGCAGCAGCATCAGCAGCAGCAGCAGTATCAGCAGCAGCATCAGCAGCAGCAGCAGTATCAGCAGCAGCGGCAGCAGCAGCAGCAGCAGCGGCGGCAGCAGCATCAGCAGCAGCAGCAGCAGCAGCGGCAGCAGCAGCAGCGGCAGCATCAGCAGCAGCAGCGAGCAACAGCAGCAGCAACAGCAGCAGCATCAGCAGCAGCATCAGCATCAGCAGCATCATCAGCAGCAGCATCATCAGCAGCGGCAGCAGCAGCAGCGGCAGCAGCAGCAGCATCAGCAGCAGTATCAGCAGCAGCATCAGCAGCAGCGGCATCAGCAGCAGCAGTATCATCAGCAGCAGCAGCAGTATCAGCAGCAGCAGCAGTATCAGCAGCAGCATCAGCAGCAGCGGCAGCAGCAGCAGCAGCGGCAGCAGTGCAGATGCGAGGATCCTTGGCGTAAAAAAATAAAAAAACGCAGCGTAGTGAAACCGAGCCTTCAAAGAATCATTAGTCTGGAGAGGTCCTGCATCTGGGATTTTTGCGACCAATTTCACGAACGACGGTTTTTAAACTAAGCTATTAAAAAAACTACATATATACATTTTATTTCTGAACAGGTGAGGCCCGCTGAGTTGCATAGCTATTCTTTTTTTTTTCAATTCCAGAAGCGACCTGGTCACAAATGATAGCTCAACGAAGTGGATGTATCGTGGAATTGTAGAGCATCCAAATACTCTAAACGCGTGACGTTGATAGAAAATGTGGAAATGTGGAGGGGAAAACCCTGAGGACCCGGAGAAAAATCCACGCGACCACGGGAAGAGAGAGAGACGCGCAGACTCCAAATATACAGCAGCAGGCGTCAGGGTCGCGATCGAACCCACGACCTCCTGTACACCAGGCGAGGTAGTTAACTTCTCCTAGCCACCGTGATGATGATGATGATGAGAGAGACACGCAAACTCCAAATATACAGCAGGCGTCAGGGTCGGGATCGAACCCACGACCTCCTGTGTACCAGGCGAGGTAGTTAACATCTCACCACGGAGAGAGAGACACGCAAACTCCAAATATACAGCAGCAGGCGTCAGGGTCGGGATCGAACCCACGACCTCCTGCATACCAGGCGAGGTAGTTAACATCTCACCACGGGGAGAGAGAGAGACACGCAAACTCCAAATACACAGCAGGCGTCAGGGTCGGGATCGAACCCAGGACCTCCTGTATACCAGGCGATGTAGTTAACATCTCACTATGGAGAGAGAGACACGCAAACTCCAAATATACAGCAGCAGGCGTCAGGGTCGCGATCGAACCCACGACCTCCTGTATACCAGGCGAGGTAGTTAACCTCACCACGGAGAGAGAGAGACACGCAAACTCCAAATATACAGTAGCAGGCGTCAGGGTCGGGATCGAACCCACGACCTCCTGTATACCAGGCGGGGTAGTTGACATCTCACCACGGAGAGAGAGACACGCAAACTCCAAATATACAGCAGGCGTCAGGGTCGGGATCGAACCCACGACCTCGTGTGTACCAGGCGATGTAGTTAACATCTCACCACGGAGAGAGAGATACAAGAAAACTCCAAATATACAGCAGCAGGCGTCAGGGTCGGGATCGAACCCACGACCTCCTGTATACCAGGCGAGGTAGTTAACATCTCACCACGGAGAGAGAGAGACACGCAAACTCCAAATATACAGCAGCAGGCGTCAGGGTCGGGATCGAACCCACGACCTCCTGTACACCCGGCGAGGTAGTTAACATCTCACCACGGAGAGAGAGAGACACGCAAACTCCAAATATACAGCAGCAGGCGTCAGGGTCGGGATCGAACCCACGACTTCCTGTAGACCAGGCGAGGTAGTTAACATCTCCTAGCCACCGGGGCCTCCCAGACAGAGTTGAATAACAAGAGCGTCGCGGCTTGAATCGGACGTGACTGGGCATTTCCTCCACACACACAATTAACACACAATTAACACACAATTAACACACACACAATTAACACACAATTAACACACACACACAATTAACACACAATTAACACACAATTAACACACACACACACAATTAACACACACACACAATTAACACACAATTAACACACACACACTTAGCACACACACACAATTAACACACACACACACTTAGCACACACATACAATTAACAACACACACTTAGCACACACACACAATTAACACACACACACACTTAGCACACACACACTTAGCACACACTCACAATTAACACAAACACACGATTTACACACACACAATTAACACACACTTAACACACACACTTAGCATACACACACACAATTAACAGAAATTTAACACACACACACTTAGCACACACACACAATTAACACACAAACACACACTTGACACACACACACAATTAACACACACAATTAACACACACACTTAACACACACAGACAATTAACACACACAATTAACACACAATTAACACACACAAAATTAACACACACAAACAACACACACACTTAACACACACACTTAATACACACACAAAATTAACACACAAAATTAACACACACAATTAACACACACACACAACACGCACTTAACACACACACACACACTTACCACACACACACTTAACACACACATCGTCATCTTCAGCAGCAGCAAGTCAGTCAGCATTAGTACAATAGTGAGCATTTCTGGCTCTCCTCTGAGTCCTAAGTATAACGAAACACCTCCTGCCGCTGCTGTTGTAATTAGGGGGCAAACTGATAGCTGATGACGATCTCAGGCAGGGGTGGGGAACGTCCGGCCCGCGGGCCCTATAAGGCCCTATAAGGCCCTATAAGGCCCGCGAAATCATTTGGGTCTGGCCCTGCCAAGGCACCCGCAGGCGGGACTCGAAATTCAATAAATCTCGGAGCAAACCTGGAAAAGCAGTTGCGAGTAGCAGCAACATCATGAACACCAGCTAACAACATCACACGCCGCAAATTTCGATGTAAAGCTTCTTTCGTGACTGCACGGATTCATATTGTCGGTTCTATCGGAAAAGTCACGTAGAAGGGAAATAATAAAATAATAAAAATAAAACATAATAAAATTTCGATTTAAAGCTTTCGTGACTGCAGGGATTCATCGTCTTGGTTCTTTCGGTAAAGTCACGTAGAAGGGAAATAATAAAATAATAAAAATAAAACATAATAAAATATTATTTTATTTCGATTTAAAGCTTTCGTGACTGCAGGGATTCATCTTCTTGGTTCTTTCGGTAAAGTCACGTAGAAGGGAAATAATACAATAATAAAAATATTAAACAATCACACGCCTCGCCAAAGAAAAGCAGTTCCAGCCATCGCATGAGGGGCGAGTGAATGAAATGTTTGACCAAATATAACAACAGGCTAATTTTTTATTTGATAATTTTGTACGGCCCGCGGATGATGATGTTATATAAATTATCCAAATGGCCCTCGGCAGATAAAAGGTTCGGCACCCGATATTCTCAGGCAACAGGGTTACACAATGCAATTTTAATTTATTTTAATTTTTGTGTAACGCGCTCACACACACACACACAATTAACACACACACACACGTAGCACACACAACCACACGTACACTTTGCAACAGGTCACCACCACCAGCACCACCACCACACAGCTTGCATAGTAATCCGCTAATGAGCCACTAATTAAACTGAACAATGCTTGGAGAGCGTGCCGCTTTCCTTCTCGGTCGCGCTAATTGAGTGCCGATTTGAAGGATCTCTTAATCCCAGCCTCGGGTCCAACGTTAACAACCAGACGGCGGTGATGGTGATGATGGTGGTGGGCGGTGGTGATGGTGGTGATGGTGGTGGGGGGTGGTGGTGGTGATGGTGGGGGGTGGTGATGGTGGTGATGGTGGTGGGCGGTGGTGATGGTGGTGATGGTGGTGGGGGGTGGTGATGGTGGTGGTGGTGATGGTGGTGATGGTGGTGATGGTGGTGGGGGGTGGTGATGGTGGTGATGGTGATGGTGTGGGGTGGTGATGGTGATGGTGGTGGTAGTGGTGATGCTGGTAGATGTGACGTTGATGACGGTGGTGGTGATGGTGGTGGTGATGGTGGTGGATGTGGTGGTGGTGGTGATGATGGTGGTGGGGGTGGTGATGGTAGCGGTGATGGTGGTGGTGATGGCGGTGATGCTGGTTTTGATGGTGGTGGTAATGGTGGTGGTGAAGGTGATGATGGTGATGGTGGTGATGGCGGTGGTGGTGATGGCGGTGGTAGTGGTGGCGGTGGTAGTGGTGATGGTGGTAGTGGTGATGTTGATGACGGTGGTGAATGCGATGGTGGTATGAAATGTATTGCAAACGGCCTCATCCATTACACAGCAAGAAACAAACAAATAAATAAATCCTTATTTTGCTTAATATAAACCAGAGGTGCGGTGTTTTATGCCATTAGACGCTGTTATCGGTAGCAGCAGCAGCAGCAGCAATAGCGAAATGCAACAGCACATATGGCACGTGCAACTCCTGCGAAATTGATTTTTTTTGGAGTCTGGGCAGCTACGGAATTCCGTCGTTCATACAATAAATTTTTCCTGCTCGTGCCCACTGGGTTTATGTATAATTACAATTAATAAAGGCCGAAATTATGAACAAAAAAATCTCGCCGAAGCTGATCGCTTTGTTATTTAAAAAAAAATTAAAGTGATAAATATACACGCAACGCACGTTTGGATTTAATAACGATGTTCATTTGTCGATTTAAAGCTTTCGTGACTGCAGGGATTCATCTTTTTGGTTCTTTCGGTAAAGTCACGTAGAAGGGAAGTAATAAAATAATAAAAATAAAACATAATAAAATATCTTCTTGTTTCTTTCGGTAAAGTCACGTAGAAGGGAAGTAATAAAATAATAAAAATAAAACATAATAAAACAATTCTCACGACGTTTCGGCTACAACGCAAGCAGCCGTCTTCAGGTGAAGAATGAGACACTACCAAACTAGGAGCTTATATATAAGCTGCATTGGGGGTTGAAGAGCGCCTTAACAAAAAGAATGTGCATGTGAAGAGGGATTTAGCATATTCATGGAAAATGCGTAGGCGTTGGGCGGGGGGGTGTCAAAGTCATATTATGCCCATGCATTATGCAGGATCAGCAGCAACCAAGGGGGGTGCAGGGATTAGCAGTAACAAAGGAAAGGAATGTTAATGATATGTAGCTGCAGTTACTCAACAACCACGTAGAAAACTAAAGTATAAACTACATAAAAAACTAAAGTATAAACTGCATCGCACCATCAGTATACTTACTATACTCTATAATAAGCTGAGTTACTAACAGCAAGTAATACATTACAATTTTACCTCGTAAAAATTCTATAATATGCTTCCATCTAAACCTTATTCTCTTACATCACACGAGCATATACCGTACTATATACTGCCATAGATAAACCCAACATTAAATTATATACTGTATTGCTGTAAACCAACCTATATCTTATACATTTATAAATGTATACATTTATAAATGTATAAGATATAGGTTGGTTTACAGCAATACAGTATATAATTTAATGTTGGGTTTATCTATGGCAGTATATAGTACGGTATATGCTCGTGTGATGTAAGAGAATAAGGTTTAGATGGAAGCATATTATAGAATTTTTACGAGGTAAAATTGTAATGTATTACTTGCTGTTAGTAACTCAGCTTATTATAGAGTATAGTAAGTATACTGATGGTGCGATGCAGTTTATACTTTAGTTTTTTATGTAGTTTATACTTTAGTTTTCTACGTGGTTGTTGAGTAACTGCAGCTACATATCATTAACATTCCTTTCCTTTGTTACTGCTAATCCCTGCACCCCCCTTGGTTGCTGCTGATCCTGCATAATGCATGGGCATAATATGACTTTGACACCCCCCCGCCCAACGCCTACGCATTTTCCATGAATATGCTAAATCCCTCTTCACATGCACATTCTTTTTGTTAAGGCGCTCTTCAACCCCCAATGCAGCTTATATATAAGCTCCTAGTTTGGTAGTGTCTCATTCTTCACCTGAAGACGGCTGCTTGCGTTGTAGCCGAAACGTCGTGAGAATTGTTTTATTATGTTTTATTTTTATTATTTTATTACTTCCCTTCTACGTGACTTTACCGAAAGAAACAAGAAGATGAATCCCTGCAGTCACGAAAGCTTTAAATCGAAACATAATAAAATAATTCTCACGACGTTTCGGCCACAACGCAAGCAGCCGTCCTCAGGTGAAGACCATTCAGACGCTGTCTCCCCGACAGACCTGTTCTTCACCTGAGGACGGCTGCTTGCGTTGTGGCCGAAACGTCGTGAGAAATATTTTATTATGTTTTATTTTTATTATTTTATTACTTCCCTTCTACGTGACTTTACCGAAAGAACCAAGAATATGTTCATGTTGTCTTTGCATCGTTGCCAGGTGCGCGTTTGCAGTCCGGGCAAGGAGAATCAGAGAGGAGGAGGGGTTGGTTGCAAGCCACCGTTCTGGACATTTCAGAATCAGACTCAGAACATTTCTATTCTCTTTGGTTCTTACGGTAAAGTCACGTGGGTATAAAAGAAAATAAATTAAATCTCACGACGTTTCGGGCGCAACACAAGCGTCCGTCATCAGGTGGGACAACCACAGCAAGAACGCAATTGCTGAAGTTCCCACTTCAGCAAATACACAGCAGGCATCGTCAGGGTCTGGATCGAACCCACGACCTCCTGTATACTTGGCGAGGTAGTTAACATCTCACCATGAAGAGAGAGAGAGAGGTGGACATGCAAACTCCAAATATTAAACAGTTCATCTTCTTGGTTCTATCGGTAAAGTCACGTAGAAGGGAAATAATAAAATAATAAAATAATTCTCACGACATTTCGGCCACAACGCAAGCAGCCGTCCTCAGGTGAAGAACAGGTCTGTAGGAAAGACAGCGTTTTAAATTTTAATCAAAATTTAGTAAACAATTGTCAGGGTCGGGATCGAACCCACGACCTTCTGCATACTTGGCGAGGTAGTTAACATCTCACCATGAAAAGAGAGAGAGAGAGAGGGAGAGACACACAAACTCCAAATATACAGCAGGCGTCAGGGTCGGGATCGAACCCACGACCTCCTGTAGACCAGGCGAGGTAGTTCACATCTCTCCATGGAGAGAGAGAGAGACACGCAAACTCCAAATTTACAGCAGGCATCGTCAGGGTCGGGATCGAACCCACGACCTCCAGTATACCAGGCGAGGTAGTTAACATCTCACCATAGAGAGAGAGAGAGACACGCAAACTCCAAATATACAGCAGACGTCAGGGTCGGGATCGAACCCACGACCTCCTGTATACCAGGCGAGGTAGTTAACATCTCACCATGGAGAGAGAAAGAGAGGGGGATATGCAAACTCCAAAAATTAAACAGGCATCAGGGTCGGGATCGAACCCACGACCTCCTGCATACCAGGCGAGGTAGTTAACATCTCACCACGTGGGACGATGGGAGGCAAACAGATTAACACCTCACACGCACTCGCACAATTGGATTAGCTGATCACGTGCACACAGCATCAGATTAACTGATCATGAGATGTTGAGTTAATACATTGTATCGATTTTTGTTGTTGCAGGGGGCCTTTTCTCAATCGATGAGGATAGTTGGTGGATGGCGGTGGGTGGGGGGGGGGGGGGTGGTGTGTCTATGTTGAACTTATTTCGCACTGAACGTAGCCAAGCGTGTTAATCGGAGGTGGGTTTTAGAGTATTTGGCTGCAAAAATCAATCTCCACGTGGTAAGACACTTCGTTGAGCTATCAGTCGTGGCCAGTTCGCTTCTGGAAAAGTGCTCTTGGTTAACTTTTTTTTTTTATTAAATCCTTTATATTAAGTTCACTTGCTTGCTTGCTTGCGTGCTTGCTTGCTTGCTTGCGACCTTGCAAACCTTTCGGTCGTGTTTTAACCCACTTCCCGTGATCCAATCGAGCTGACATTTTGCACACAAACTCGTTGTGCGAGACAATTAATGTTCGTGAAAAGTTTTTTCCAAAATTTTACACTGTTTAGGGAAAACAAATTAAATATTTAATTACCAATTGTTTAATACTGCAGACAATCATCTGACCCATAGGTGGCAGCCATCTCAAGCCAGAGGACGAGAGGACTCTAGCCGCCACGTATATAAAGGATTTAGAGTGAAAAACTTTGTTTTTACGGGTTATACTTGTTTTCCACGAAAATTACTGTCAACCGAAATAAATATTACTCGCTATGGGAACCTCATTTGCCAGTAAAAATATGATAATTGGTTTTTTACCCTTCTATCTGGCAACAAAACTGACACCTTTTTACAAGGAGTCATGTTTGCATAGACCACAATACCTGCAGTCATAATACAAACAAAATACATAACTCTGATAATGTGCACTGTCCTTGAAGTTGATTGGTCCACACCCGAGACAGCTTTCCTTAGAGCCTAGTCTCACATGGGTTGGATCAGATGACGCCAAAAGGCGCACAACTCAAAGGCAATGCACCATCAGAGTATGAGAGCTCGGGGCAAGCATTTACACAATTGGAACCTCATTTGCCAGTAAAAATATGATAATTGGTTTTTTACCCTTCTATCTGGCAACAAAACTGACATCTTTTTACAAGGAGTCACGTTTGCATAGATCGCAATACCTGCAGTCATAATACAAACAAAAGACATAACTCTGATAATATATGCACTGTCCTTGAAGTGCGCCTTTTTGAGCGGTAGTGTAGCGGTTAGCGCTACGCTGCGCTACGAACCCGGCGACCCGAGTTCGATTCCCGCTCACGGCCACCACCGGTGACGATTATTTGAACCGTTCCTCGGCCTCCCCTAGGTCGACTCAGCCTCAAAACGAGTAACTGCTGTGGTGTGTGAACATCGCCACTGGGGAGACAAAGGCGACCGGGCGTGGTGCATCCAAGTCCCGGGCGAAGCCGGGTAGTAAAGCTAGTACCTAATGAATGAAACTGAAATTAAACTTAATTTTTGCGCTCGCTCATTCCATGATTTGCATCGTCGACCAATGAAACTGCATTCCACGGCAGCCATCGCAGAAGTCGATGGAATGTTCTGCAGCAAGGTACCTGTCCAACTGATGCGACTTGCGTTTAAATGAACCACCGGTTGGTGGTGAGGTGTCTACCTGAAGGTGACTCATGCAGCCAGCTATGGCTGCAGGGTTTTGGTAGTACATGTTGTTTATGCCATTCATTGTGAAAATTCCGTCACAGTTCCTATGATCGCTTTTTCATTGCTTTCATGGCTTTATTTTGGTGATTTCGAAAAGTATATTGGTTTAGCCATGTTTTTGGTTCTTTCGGTAAAGTCACGTAGAAGGGAAGTAATAAAATAATAAAATAAAACATAAAACATAATAAAAAAACGTAATAAAATAGACCTGGTTTTCACCTGAGGACGGCTGCTTGCGTTGTGGCCGAAACGTCGTGAGAATTATTTTATTATGTTTTATTTTTATTATTTTATTATTTCCCTTCTACGTGACTTTACCGAAAGAACCAAGAAGATGAATCCCTGCAGTCACGAAAGCTTTAAATCGAAATTTAGCCATGTTTGTTTGTTGTAGTACAGAGTTAGACTGATGGCCTTAATCTAAGTTGTCTTGTGGTTGTTGTTGTTTGACTTGCATCCCACTGGGATTTTTGCACACAGCGTTGGTGTACGGTGCTTTTTCTGCAATATTTTGCTGTCTTTTCTTGGATTTTCTGTTTGCACTCAGTCACATGTTCACTTTAAGATGTTTTTTGTTCATGTTTTTTGTTTGTTGCGGTTGCACCCGATTCAAGAGCCGAATGGCTCACAGGGCTACACCTAATACATGAACTTGAACTTGAAGGGTGAGCGCTCTCACGCCCGTGGTTCTCCGAGTGTCTAAGCCACGCGGTTCATCATTGAGAATAACGGGGGATTTGGCCTCTACTCATGATGTAACTTGACTCGTTTTTATTTTTTTAGAACTGCGAGTTGCATTTAGTTTTTGTTTTTTTGTCCTTTTACGGCACCTCCGATTGTGCTACGTACGGTGCGAAAGAAGTTCAACAAACATACTGCCCATAGACTAACACTGCTCCATAGACTCAACACTGCCCATAGACTAACACTGCCCATAGACTCAACACTGCCCATAGACTAACACTGCCCATAGACTCAACACTGCCCATAGACTAACACTGCCCATAGACTCAACACTGCCCATAGACTAACACTGCCCATAGACTCAACACTGCCCATAGACTAACACTGCCCATAGACTCAACACTGCCCATAGACTCAACACTGCCCATAGACTCAACACTGCCCATAGACTCAACACTGCCCATAGACTAACACTGCCCATAGACTCAACACTGCCCATAGACTCACACTGCCCATAGACTCAACACTGCCCATAGACTCAACACTGCCCATAGACTCAACACTGCCCATAGACTCAACACTGCCCATAGACTCAACACTGCCCATAGACTAACACTGCCCATAGACTCAACACTACGCATAGACTCAACACTGCTCCATAGACTCAACACTGCCCATAGACTAACACTGCCCATAGACTCAACACTGCCCATAGACTCAACACTGCCCATAGACTCAACACTGCCCATAGACTCAACACTGCCCATAGACTCAACAGCTGCCCATAGACTCAACACTGCCCATAGACTCAACACTGCCCATAGACTCAACACTACCGATAGACTAACACTACCCATAGACTAAACACTACCCATAGACTAACACTACCCATAGACTAACACTGCCCATAGACTAACACTACCCATAGACTAACACTTACCCATAGACTAACACTACCCATAGACTACACTGCCCATAGACTCAACACTGCCCATAGACTAACACTGCCCATAGACTCAACACTACCCATAGACTAACACTACCCATAGACTAACACTGCCCATAGACTAACACTACCCATAGACTAACACTACCCATAGACTAACACTGCCCATAGACTCAACACTGCCCATAGACTCAACACTACCCATAGACTCAACACTGCCCATAGACCCAACACTGCCCATAGACTCACACTGCCCATAGACCCAACACTGCCCAAAGACTCAACACTGCCCATAGACTCAACACTGTCCATAGACTCAACACTGCCCATAGACTCAACACTGCCCATAGACTCAACACTGCCCATAGACTCAACACTGCCCATAGACTCAACACTGTCCATAGACTCAACACTGCCCATAGACTCAACACTGCCCATAGACTCAACACTGCCCATAGACTCAACACTGCCCATAGACTCAACACTGCCCATAGACTCAACACTGCCCATAGACTCAACACTGCCCATAGACTCAACACTGCTCATAGACTCAACACTACCCATAGACTCAACACTGCCCATAGACTCAACACTGCCCATAGACTCAACACTACCCATAGACTAACACTACCCATAGACTAACACTACCCATAGACTCACCACTGCTCCATAGACTAACACTGTCCATAGACTAACACTGCCCATATACTCAACACTGCCCATAGACTCAACACTGCTCATAGACTCAACACTGCCCATAGACTAACACTACCCACAGACTCAACACTACCCACAGACTCAACACTACCCATAGACTCAACACTACCCATAGACTCAACACTACCCACAGACTCAACACTGCACATAGACTCAACACTACCCATAGACTCAACACTGCCCATAGACTCAACACTGCCCATAGACTCAACACTGCCCATAGACTCAACACTGCCCATAGACTCAACACTGTCCATAGACTCAACACTGCCCATAGACTCAACACTGCCCATAGACTCAACACTGCCCATAGACTCAACACTGCCCATAGACTCAACACTGCCCATAGACTCAACACTGCCCATAGACTCAACACTGCTCATAGACTCAACACTACCCATAGACTCAACACTGCCCATAGACTCAACACTGCCCATAGACTCAACACTACCCATAGACTAACACTACCCATAGACTAACACTACCCATAGACTCACCACTGCTCCATAGACTAACACTGTCCATAGACTAACACTGCCCATAGACTCAACACTGCCCATAGACTCAACACTGCTCATAGACTCAACACTGCCCATAGACTAACACTACCCACAGACTCAACACTACCCACAGACTCAACACTACCCATAGACTCAACACTACCCATAGACTCAACACTACCCACAGACTCAACACTGCACATAGACTCAACACTACCCATAGACTCAACACTACCCATAGACTCAACACTACCCATAGACTCAACACTACCCACAGACTCAACACTGCCCATAGACTCAACACTACCCATAGACTCAACACTGCACATAGACTCAACACTACCCATAGATTCAACACTACCCATAGACTCAACACTACCCACAGACTCAACACTGCCCATAGACTCAACACTACCCATAGATTCAACACTACCCATAGACTCAACACTGCCCATAGACTCAACACTACCCATAGACTCAACACTACCCATAGACTCAACACTACCCACAGACTCAACACTGCCCATAGACTCAACACTACCCATAGACTCAACACTGCCCATAGACTCAACACTGCCCATCGACTCAACAGAGACACACAGAGACAAACACTCTCTGCTTGTCTGTGTAGTGTCTCTCTCTCAAATTTAGTTCTACCTGATGATGGTTGCTTGTGTTGCAATCGAAACGTCGTACTCCATTATTTAATTAATTTTCTTTCCACGTGACTTTACCGAAAGAACCAAAGAGCAATTCCTGCAGTGACGAAAGCTTCAAACCGAGTTTGTTGTTGTTGTTGTCTGAAGAAATCGAGGTGGACTTCCGCGTCCTCTGAAACGGCGGCCGAAATCCACCGAGGTGATGGCATTTGTCGTCAAGTGAAAGTCGAAGGCAGCGAAAATAAAAATAAAAAAATCGAAAGCGATGGGTCCTTTTTTCGTGCCACGCGCACTCGCCGTGACCTCTAACCCTGTGCCCTTTCACCCCTTCGCCGTATTGAATTCGCCGAGGCTTTAACGAGATGAATGGGGTCATACTTTCTTTGCCACGAGACCTGAGAGCCACGGGACATTTTTAAAAAAATTTGGGGGGGGGGGGGGGGGGGGCTGCTCAAACGCTTCGTTTTACACAACAACACCTGCGCATCGGCTGGTCACGTACGATGCAGAAGAAATTCAACACACGTTGCATACATGCCACATTAGGGACGGTACATAGCCCGTTCTAAACCACCGAAAGAAAATGACTCCATACTCTTTGGTTCTTTCGGTAAAGTCACGTAGGTAGTAGAAATTATGAATGAAATAAAAAATAAAACAATATTCTTAGGTTTCTTCGGTAAAGTAACGTAGGTAAAACATTAAAATTAATAAAATAAAAATAAAATAAAAATCACGACGTTTCGGAGGCAACACAAGCTTCCGTCTTCAGGTGGAACCGTCACAGCCACGAGAGCTGTATCAAGTAAAAAAAAACCTAAGAATATGAATCCTTGCAGTCACGAAAGCTTCAAATCTAGAAATAAAACAATGTATCACGACGTTTCGATCGCGACACGAGCGGTCGTGCTCGGACGGAAAAAAAATAATCCGCCAGTGGAACAGCAGGACCAGCGAGAGAGCTGCTACAACGATAAGTTATACTGGTAGGAACCACCTGGTTCCACCAGTCCACAGGGGATTATTGTGTCCGTCCGTCGTGCATCCAAAAATGGGAGGGGTGGGGCTGAGTGGAGAGGGGAGGGTGGGGAGGGGCTGGGTGGGGAGGGTGGGGAGGGGGTGGGTGGGGAGGGTGGGGCTGGGTGGGGAGGGTGGGGAGGGGCTGGGTGGGGAGGGTGGGGCTGGGTGGGGAGGGGCTGGGTGGGGAAGGTGGCGACTTTTCGGCGACGACGAACTGTGGATTTATTACCGCTGCTTTGAACGGAGAGCTAAAAATAAGGTCGAATTATGAATGCATTCACCGAAATCAATAGATAAATAATACAATTGTCAAATCTGCGGTGCTATCTAAATAAGAATAAATTATGATAAGATTTGGATTATTGAGCGTCGCTCATCATTGCGATGTTTCGTTTATTTACATCAGGTGTTTTTTTTGTAATATTGAAATATGTTACAGTACAAAATGTAATTTAATTTTCTATGGATAATCGCCACTGGTATCCACCATGAGCAGTCGGGTGGCCGGGTTCGTAGCGCAGTGCGCTACCCGCTACCACTACCTACACTCACCCCACACTCACCCCACACTCACCCCACACGCACCCAAATATCCCCCTATAGCCTTAACAGACTGTAGGGGCAAGTGCTGTTAGCGAGCACCTATGAAGGCCGGCACGGCACACGAGGGGATGGGTGGCCAACACCACGCCCGACCGCCTTTGTCTCCCCAGTGGCGATGTTTACACACCACACCAGGTACTCATTTGAGGCTGAGTCAACCTAGGGGAGGCCCGTGCCCGGTTTCAGATAATCGCCACTGGTGTTGGCCGTGAGCGGGAATCGAACCCGGGTCGCCGGGCGCTAACCGCTGCACCACCGCTCCCCGCAAACACACACTCGCAAAACAGCTCCCACGCACAAACGCGAACGAACACAGAGACCTGCACTTAACCGCGTGGACCTCCTGAGCAAACGCAGCTCGCGAGATGCAAACTGAGGGTCACCTGCTTTTGTACCCCCCCACCCAAACCCAACCCCCGCCCATCTCGAATGTCTAACGCACAATGCAGCAGCAATACAATTCAATCCGCTCTTAAATAGAGTGTCCTTCATCCACAGCGCCACGGGGCACTTTATAATATTGATGATAATAATAACGACTCCAGAAAAACAGCCCCCCGCCCCCCAGATCGATCGATACATCTTAACAATAAGCTATATAAAGCAAATGTATCTGTGCATCAGATACTCATCGATTGCGATGGCTCTCAAGCGATGCTCACGTGGGAGTATCTAGTTACGCCGTTGAAGCTACAACCAGCGGCTGTGCCAGGCTAGGTGCACTGAGTCAACCCAAAGGGAGGCTCAGGGTCCATTCAAATATCCGTCAATGTCAGTTGCTGGTGATGAGCGGGGACTGGAGCTCAGCCAATGCACCACCAGCGGCTGTGCCAGGCTAGGTGCACTTGGGGACAGACCCATGTTCCAGCCTCGCTGCCTTCAAACCCGCCCGGCGCTCCGCTCGTTGTTGTGAGCGTCGCTCCTCCGTCCTCGGCGAATTGTTTGAGGTCGACTGCCTCCGAACTGACCAGCAGCCTCCTTGATGTGCACCTAGCCTGGCACTGCCCAGTAGAGGCTGCGTCCTTCACGAGACCGCCCCTCCTCCACAGAGGCCCATCAACTCAGAGCCACTTTCATTCTGTCCTCCCAACGCACCTCCGATGTGCACGGTTGGCTACGTACGACGCGAAATACGTTTCAATGTGATTTTTTTGTACTACCAGATAATGCCCACTGAGCTATTAGCTTATTTTTCAGAAGCGACCTGGTCACAAATGACAGCTCAACGTGGAAGTTTATAGCAGCCAAACATTAATTCAACGGATGTTTTCAAAATGTAGAGGGAGAAACCGGGAGACCCGGAGAAAAATCCACGCGACCACGGGGAAAGATACTTTTTTTACTTTTAAACAACTTTTATTGCCGCCAGCAGCAACAGCACTGGATGCGATTCCGATATGAAATACACAGAGTCACCAACAAACAAAGAAAACAAACGCTACAAATCCACGCGATGTGGCGCTGAAAGCACCGCGCACAACACGAAATAAAAGTCACGTGGTGGTGATGGTCATCGCGCACGCCACGGTGACGAGCGAGCGCTGCAGAAGGTGAACACCACGAGGGTGCCGTCCACGCTGGTGCAGAGAGGGGCTTGTCCGGCTCCCCAGCGTTCGAAGAAGACGTGCTGCACATCACCGACACGTGTGTGGCACATGGCGTGCTCCAGCCGGAGCCGCGCCTTGAGCAGAGAGAGACAGAGACACAGAGAGAGACAGAGACACATCATCGACACGTGTGTGGTACATGGCGTGCTCCAGCCGGAGCCGCGCCTTGAGCAGAGAGAGACAGAGACACAGAGAGAGACAGAGACACACAGAGAGAGACAGAGACACAGAGAGAGACAGAGACACATCACCGACATGTGTGTGGTACATGGCGTGCTCCAGCCGGAGCCGCGCCTTGAGCAGAGAGAGACAGAGACACAGAGAGAGACAGAGACACACAGAGAGAGACAGAGACACAGAGAGAGACAGAGACACATCACCGACACGTGTGTGGTACATGGCGTGCTCCAGCCGGAGCCGCGCCTTGAGCAGAGAGAGACAGAGACACACAGAGAGACAGAGACACAGAGAGAGACAGAAACACACAGAGAGAGACACACAGAAGAAGACGCGCTGCACATCACCGACACGTGTGTGGTACATGGCGTGCTCCAGCCGGAGCCGCGCCTTGAGCAGGCCCCTGAACACTGGAAGCACAGAGCAGCCGTCAGTGTCACCTTGCAGCATCTTTTTAAATTCTTTATTCCTCGTTCTGTACACCGCCATCGAAAGAGAGAGAAGGAAAGACACGCAAACTCCAAGTATACAACAGCAGGCATCGTCGGGGGTCAGGATGGAACCCACGACCTCCTGCATACCAGGCGAGGTAGTTGACAGGAAGACCCAGAAGACCCAGAGAAAAATCCACGCGACCACGGGGAAATAGAGAGAGAGAGAACGAGAGACATTCTAGATTTGAAACTTTCGTGACTGCAAGGATTCATATTCTTAGGTTTTTTTCGGTAAAGTCACGTAGGTAAAAAATTTAAATTAATAAAAGTAAAATAAAAAAAAAATAAAAAAAAAACTTGATACAGCAATCGTGCTGTGACGGTTCCACCTGAAGACGGAGGCTTGTGTTGCCTCCGAAACGTCGTAATTTTAATTATTTTAATTTAATATTTTACTTTTATTTTACTTTTATTAATTTTAATTGTTTTACCTACGTGACTTTACCGAAAAAACCTCAGAATAAGAACGAGAGACACACAAACTCCAAATAAACAGCAGCAGGAATCGTCGCGGTCAGGATGGAACCCACGATCGACGCGGGGTTCTGGAACTCGGGGCGATGACTTCGTTTGGCAGACTGCTTTGTTCTTAGAATCTGCAGATGAGTGTGGGGGGGACTAAGGGGGTTTAAGGGGGGTAAGCGGGGGGCGTGGGGGGCGTGGGGGGAGGGTCTGCCCCGTAACGACTTCATCAGCTGTCAGCTAGTGCTGTGTTGATCACGGGGTTCGTGACACGAGGTCATGGGGGAGGAGCGAGTATTTGCTCCGTCAGCCGGTCGGTGTGGGATTCTCTCCATCGCGACGGGGTCATTCGCAGGTTATGAGTGTGGTGGGGGTTGGTGGGGAGGTTGGGGAGAGGGGGTGGGAGCCGCTGGCCACCCTCACCACTCGTGTGCCTTCATAGGTGCTGCTGCTGCTGATACTCGCTAACAGCACTTGCCCCGGTAGTATGTCAAGGGCTATACGGGGGATCTTTGTCTTTGTAGTGGCAGCAGATCGGTTTCAGGGGAGGCGTCTTTGAGGATATATTTTTTTTCACCCTTTAATAAATGGATTTTAACTTGTCACTGATGGTGATATTGGCATCGATTTCAAATACAATTCACGGGGTTTTTAAAAAAAAAACGTTTTCAGGAAGGTGGGAAGAAAAAAATCGTTCGTTGAATTCGCAGGCATTTTATGTCAAATGAGAGGCCTTGTTGCATAGTTTATTAAATCCTTTATATTAAGTTCGCTTGCTTGCTTACGACCGTGCAAATCTTTCGGTCGTTTTTTAACCCACTTCCCGTGATCCAATCGAGCTGCCATTTTGCACACAGACTTGTTGTGCGTGGCAATTAATGTTCGTGAAAATTTTTTTCCAAAATTTTACACTTTTTAGGAAAAAATGAATTATATTTAATTACCAATTGCTTAATGCTGGCAGGCAATCATCTGACCCATAGGTGGCAGCCATCTCAAGCCAGAGGACGAGAGGACTCTAGCCGCCACGCATATAAAGGATTTATAGTGAAAAACTTTGTTTTTACGGGTTAATTTTTTTTGTGTTTCCTTTGTTGTGCTGCTCGCAACTACGGGCAGCTGATTTAGCATCCGGTGCCGTTTGCAGGACCATCATCGCCACTGGGGGAGACAAAGGCGGCCGTGGCAGCCGCCCCTTTAACGGCGCTTGCGAAACGGGGGGATCAGTGCTACTGGTGGTCACGAATGGGGAGCGGTAGTGTAGTGGTTAGTGCCATTTGATATGAACCCGGGTTCGATTCCCGCTCACGATCACCAACACCACCAGTGACGATTATCTGAACCAGTCCTGGGCCTCCCCTAGGTCGACTCAGCCTCAAATGAGTACCTGGTGTGGTGCGAGAACATCGCCACTGGGGAGACAAAGGCGATCGGGCGTGGTGCTGGCCACCCACCCCCTCGAGTTTCGTGCCGCGCCTTCATAGGTGCAGGAGGCTGTCGCTACCAATATCATCCATCATAGAGGTTTTGATGGGTACGATCGCGTAAATGTATAAATGTGTCGTTAAAACCGGCCACCACCCGACACGGCCAACTAGTGAGGGTTGTCACATAAAAAAAACGTGGCCAATTCGTCACTAGTACAGCACTAGTGTGTAGTGTAGTGTATAGTGTACTGTAGTGTAGTGTGTAGTGTAGTGTGTAGTAGTGTAGTGTGTAGTAGTGTATAGTAGTGTATAGTGTAGTTTATAGTGTAGTGTATAGTGTAGTGTTCCGTAGTGTTTAGTGTAGTGTATAGTGTAGTGTATAGTGTGTAGTAGTGTATAGTGTAGTGTATAGTGTAGTGTATAGTAGTGTATAGTGTAGTGTATAGTGTATTGTATAGTAGTGTATAGTAGTGTATAATGTAGTGTATAATGTAGTGTATAGTGTAGTGTATAGTGTAGTGTATAGTGTCGTGTATAATGTCGTGCATAGTGTATAGTCGTGTAAAGTGTAGTATATAGTAGTGTATAGTGTAGTGCATAGTGTAGTGTATAGTAGTGTATAGTGTAGTGTATAGTAGTGTATAGTGTAGTGTATAATAGTGTATAGGGTAGTGTATAATGTAGTGTATAGTGTAGTGTATAGTGTAGTGTATAGTGTAGTGTATAGTGTAGTGTATAGTGTAGTATACTAGTACAGCACCACACCGGTGTGTTGGAGAGCCAAGCCACAACATTTACAATCTGAGTAACGACGTTTCGCCACTAATTACAACCAGCTTCATCAGGCGACAGCCAGATTTTGTGGAGACATCATCCTGTTTCGTTCCTTAAAGATGAAGCCGGTTGTAATTACTGGCGAAACGTCGTTACTCAGATTGTAAACGTTGTGGCTTGGCTCTCCAACACACCGGTGTGGTGCTGTACTAGTATACTACACTATACACTACACTATACACTATTATACACTACACTATACACTACAATATACATAGACACACACACAGACACACACACAGACACACACACAGACATAGACACACACAGACAAAGACAAAGACACACAGACACACAAACACATACACAAAGACACACGCACAGACACAGACACACAGACACACAGACACGGACACAGACCCACACACAACAACAACTGCCATTCGCCACTAACTGGCGGTGACGTCACCACGACGCTTGTGCCAGGCCAAGTGCACCTTGAGGCCACGTGAAGTGTCGAACGCCCGCTGGCAGGAGGTCACGGGGCAGACCCAGCAGGTGCCACGGGTCGACTGACTGAGATGACCGAAATGACTGGCTGATGCACCACCTGTGCCCCCTACTGTGCCAACTTGCTGTGCTTTAGCCACCCGGCGCTCCGCTCGTTGTTGTGAGCGTCGCTCCTCCGCCCTCCGTTGTTGTTGGAGGGCGACTGCCTCCAACTGCCCAGTAGCGTCCTTCACGAGCCTCCTCCACACACACCCACAGACACACAGACAGACCCACACACACCCACAAACACACAAACACACAGACAGACACACAGACATACACACAGACACACACAGACACACACAGACACACACACAGACACACACAGACACACCTCACATACGTACAGACGTTCCCTCTCTGCCCACGAGGTGAGACCCATCATAGGTCTCCCTCGCCCGTGTCACTGTCCTCTCGCTTGGCCTTGAACATGATTCAGGCATTACGTTGTACCTGGATCTTTAAAAGGCAAGGGGGGACGGGACCGTTACCGACGCACAGATATTGATTAGTTGTGTTTGGGATCCACACTTGTCAGAATTAAGAGACAGGGTGTCTCGCACGAGGCTATCCGGGCTATGCCTCTTGCTGATGCTTGCTGCTCGCTGCTGTTTGCTTCTGATGCTGTTTGCTGCTGTTTGCTGCTGTTTGCTGCTGCTGCTGCTGCTGTTTGCTGCTGCTTGCTGCTGATGCTGTTTGCTGCTGCTGCTGTTTGCTGCTGATGCTGTTTTCTGCTTATGCTGTTTGCTGCTGATGCTGCTGCTGCTGTTTGCTGCTGTTCGCTGCTGCTTGCTTCTGATGCTGCTGCTTGCTGCTGCTGCTGCTTACTGCTGCTTGCTGCTGCTACTGTTGCTGCCTGCTACTGTTGCTGCCTGCTACTCCCTGCCGCTGCAAGCCCATGTTGTTGTTGGCTGCTGCTCGCTGCTGCTGCTGTATTTCTTGAACCGACACTTGGGACGACGCCTGCTAAGTTAACGAACCGAGAGGTTGCCCTTGGGGATGACAATGCCAGTGAACACCCCCCCCCCTCCTACTTCTTACACCCTCGCCTACCAAGGCTGTCAGTGGGGTCAACCCAACAGGGGTCGTCAACCAAAATAACAATAAGAGCAATTTATTACGGAAGAAGTTAATTTCATCTTTCCTTCAAATTTCACGAGTCGCACACCACAATGCGGCACACGCGAGACGGCTGTTGCGTAAGTATTTTATTATGTTTAATTTTTTATTATTGTATTATTTCCCTTCTACGTGACTTGACCGAAAGAACCAAGAAGAAGAAGATAAGTAACCACCGTCACGTCAAGGAAAAGGAAGGGGCAAGGGTGTTTGAATGACGATACCCTGGTACCAATGATTGCCGTCGAGTGTTTAGCGGATCGCGGATTTGCCGATTTCGGCTATTTTCAAGAGCGTAACCGGCGATGGGCAAGGTCTTGCGGTAATTCTGTTTTCTTTTTTTATCGCTGATTGCACTTCGTTGTTTTCAACTCGAGATCATTGTGGTAAAATCGACGGGGCGTCACGGTGCCTAAGAGATGTTAACTACCTCGCCTGGTATACAGGAGGTCGTGGGTTCGATCCCGACCCTGACTCCTGCTGTATATCTGGAGTTTGCGTGTCTCTCTCTCTCTCATCATCATTACGGTGCCTAAGAGATGTTAACTACCTCGCCTGGTCTACAGGAGGTCGTGGGTTCGATCCCGATCTTGACTCCTGCTGAATATTTGGAGTTTGTGGTGTCTCTCTCTCTCTCTCTCATCATCATTACGGTGCCTAAGATATGTTAACTTCCTCGCCTGGTACACAGGAGGTCGTGGGTTCGATCCCGACCCTGACGCCTGCTGCTGTATATTTGGAGTTTGCGTGTCTCTCTCTCTCCGTGGTGAGATGTTAACTACCTCGCCTGGTCTACAGGAGGTCGAGGGTTCGATCCCGACCCTGACGCCTGCTGCTGTATATTTTGAGTTTGCGTGTCTCTCTCTCTCTCTCTCACCCCGTGGTCACGTGGATGTTTCTCTCCGTGTCCTCCGGTTTTTCACACGTTTAGGGCATTTCAGCTGCTGCTATACATTTCCACGTGATGATGATTATGATAAGCCACTTCGTTGGAGCTATCTATTTGTGATAGCCAGATCGCTTCTAAAAAAACCCAGCTACGTAGTTGAGTGGGGCCTTACCTGTAAAAATAAAAAATAGCGAGGTTTCGAAGGGACCCCCCCCCCCCTCCCACGCCACCCCCACACATTTTTGATGATGATAAAAAAAAGCTCAATAATTACGCAAGTTCACCTCTCCGTATTTCAGATTTATATTCCTGGATATCGGGCTGGAGGTGGGGAGTGGGGAGACTGAGGCTAGTCGAAGGCTCGGCAGGTAAATGATCTAAATGGAAATTTTCTCCGCAAGCCTAGCAGCACCGCCAAAAATATAAAAAATCCAGTTTATATTTTCGCCCGGCACCTTGATGTATGGAGCATCGCCACTCTATTCTTGCAGTCCACTGCCTTTAATTCTTTTTCACGTTGAGTCAACCCGCGGTCGGATCTGCGCAAGTGAGTGAATTCCTCTCGGCTCGGCTGTCACGATGGTGGATCCCGGGATTTAGGGATTAGATCTGAGCTCCATCACGCACTTTGAATGCCGGGTAGCACAAACAGAGCCATTTAGTTTAGCACCTAGTAGGCTTTCGCGACAAATTTCATCCATAATACAGGTTTTTTTTTTTTTGGGGGGGGGGGGGTTTAGATCGCGTAAATATATAATTGTGTCGTTAAACCCACCACCACCCGACACGGCCAACTAGTGAGGGTTGTCACGTAAACAGAACGTGCCAAATTCGTCACTAGTACAGCACTAGTGTGTAGTGTAGTGTGTAGTATAGTGTATAGTGTAGTGTTTAGTGTAGTGTATAGTGTAGTGTATAGTGTAGTGTATAGTGTAGTGTGTAGTATAGTGTATAGTGTAGTGTTTAGTGTAGTGTATAGTGTAGTGTATATTGTAGTGTATAGTAGTGTATAGTGTGGTGAATAGTAGTGTATAGTGTAGTGTATAGTGGAGTGTATAGTAGTGTATAGTGTAGTATATAGTGTAGTATATAGTTAGTGTGTAGTGTAGTGTATAGTGTAGTGTGTAGTGTAGTGTGTAGTGTAGTAGTGTAGTGTATAGTGTAGTGCATAGTGTAGTGTATAGTAGTGTATAGTGTAGTGTATACTAGTGTATAGTGTAGTGTATAGTAGTGTATAGTGTAGTGTATAGTGTAGTAGTGTATAGTGTAGTAGTGTATAGTGTAGTGTATAGTAGTGTAGTGTATAGTGTAGTGTATAGTGTAGTATAGTGTAGTATATAGTGTAGTAGTGTATTGTATAGGGTAGTGTATAGTGTAGTGTATAGTAGTGTAGTGTATAGTAGTGTATAGTGTAGTGTATAGTGTAGTATATAGTGTAGTGTGTAGTGTAGTGTATAGTGTAGTAGTGTGTAGTGTATAGTAGTGTGTAGTGTAGTGTATAGTGTAGTGGATAGTAGTGTATAGTGTAGTGTATAGTAGTGTATAGTGTAGTAGTGTGTAGTGTATAGTAGTGTGTAGTGTAGTGTATAGTGTAGTGTATAGTGTAGTGTATAGTGTAGTGTATAGTAGTGTATAGTTGTATAGTGGTTTATAGTGTAATGTATAGTGTAGTGTATAGTGTAGTGTATAGTGTAGTGTATAGTAGTGTATAGTTGTGTATAGTGGTTTATAGTGTAGTGTATAGTAGTGTATAGTGTAGTGTATAGTGTAGTGTATAGTAGTGTATAGTGTAGTGTATAGTAGTGTAGTGTATAGTGTAGTGTATAGTGTAGTGTTTAGTGTAGTGTATAGTAGTGTATAGTGTAGTGTATAGTTGTGTATAGTGTAGTGTATAGTGTAGTGTATAGTGTAGTATACTAGTACACCACACCGGTGTGTTGGAGAGCCAAGCCACAACATCAGGCGACAGCCAGATTTGTGGAGAAGTCCACCTGTTTCGTTCCTCATATAGAGGCGCCATTTAGTTGAAAAGGAGCGGTGCAAGGGCCGAGGAATGAGTGGCAGTAAGATGGGGTCACGTGATGGTCACGTGGGGGTCACGGGAGGGCAGCAGGGGTTGGGATGGGGAGGAGTGGAGAGATTCATCGTCTTGGTTCTTTCGGTAAAGTCACGTAGAATGAAAATAATAAAATAATAAAAATGTAACATAACAAAATAATTCTCACGACGTTTCGGCCACAACGCAAGCAGCCGTCCTCAGGTCTTCTCGACAGACCTGTTCTCCGCCTGAGGAGTCTGTCTCTCTGTCGAGAAGACAGACCTGTTCTCCACCTGAGGACGGCTGCTTGCGTTGTGGCCGAAACGTCGTGGGAATTATCTTATTATGTTATATTTTTATTATTTTTTTATTTCCATTCTACGTGACTTTACCGAAAGAACCAAGAAGATGAATCCCTGCAGTCACGAAAGAAGTTTTAAATCTAAATTTAGTGTAGGGGTTGCGCGGGTGGGGTTAAAATAACCGTTTATTTACACGAATTGTATCTAGCGCAGCATACTCATACCACGATTAACCATGTAACTGCAAACACGATGACTAACTTGAATCACAGCACATATACAGTACCTTCATGGTAACAAATCTAACACAATTTATTATTTTCTAATGTCATAATGACACTTTATTGAAATACTCGGAACTTTATTTATTAGTTCCTGCCACTTTCTGCTGTTTTGGGTCCACCTCCTTTGTCAACCCTTTTCCACCTCCTAATAGCCCCTCTCTCTCCACTCCACCTCTTCAAAAACCATCTCTCCTCTTCACATCTTCTTAAACCCTCTCTCATCCTCTCCTCTTTTCTGCCAAACCTGTACATGACCCCCCCCCCCCTCAATCCCATATCCTCTTTCTCGAACCTTCCTCTCTAGCGCTCTTCCTTAATTATCCCTCTGGGGTGGGGGCGGTGGGGGGGGAGGTGGTCCCTTGACCTTTGCGTGACCCCCCCCCCACCACCACCACCACCGCGAGCACTAAATCCTGACCGTGTCCCCGCATGACCTCTCCACACCCGTTCACTGCACGCATTTGTGATCAACGTCGGTCTTGAAAAAGAGACGCGCGTGTATTCTCTCAATCTATTTTTATTTTTAAATCCTTTATATTAAGTTCACTTGCTTGCTTGCTTGCGTGCTTGCTTGCTTGCGCGCTTACGACCGTGCACATCTTTCGGTCGTTTTTTAACCCACTTCCCGTGATCCAATCGAGCTGACATTTTGCACACAGATTCGTTGTGCGTGACAATTTATGTTCGTGAAATTTTTTTCCCAAAATTTTCAACATTTTAGGATTTTTTTTTATATTTAATTACCAATTGCTTAATGGTGGCAGGCAATCATCTGACCCATAGGTGGCAGCCATCTCAATCCAGAGGACGAGAGGACTCTAGCCGCCCGTTTCAAAGACCAATGTGGGCTGGGTTGTGGCCCATTGAACACGCTTATAAAGGATTTATAGTGAAAAACTTTGTTTTTACAGGTTCATTTTTATTTTACCAGGTAAGGCACCACTGCGCTACTTTGTAGCTTTGTATCAGACGCGGCCTGGTCACCACAAACAACGATAGCTCAACGAAGTGGCTTTTTACGTGAATCGTCGATGCTGAAATTATACTATTTAAACTATTACACTTTTTCTTATCTTACAAAGTAAGGCACCGCTGATTTGCCATGTAGCTATTTTTCAGAAGTGACCTGGACATCACAAACGATATCTCGACGAAGTGGCTTATGATCATCATCATCGTCGTGTGGAAATGTACAGCAGCCAAATACGCGTGATGCTGATTCTAAATGTGGAGGGAAAAACCGGAGGACGTGGAGAAAAATCCACGCGACCACGGGGAGAGAGAGAGAGACACGCAGACTCCAAATACACAGCAGGCGTCAGGGTCGGGATCGAACCCACGACCTCCTGCATACCAGGCGAGGTAGTTAACATCTCCTAGCCACAGTAATGATGATAACGAGAGAGAGACACGCAAACTCCAAATACACAGCAAGTGTCAGGGTCGGGATCGAGCCCACGACCTCCTGCATATTAGGCGAGGTAGTTAACATCTAGTCACAGTGATGATGATGATGAGAGAGAGACACACAGACTCCAAATACACAGCAGGCGTCAGGGTCGGGATCGAACCCACGACCTCCTGCATACCAGGCGAGGTAGTTAACATCTCCTAGCCACAGTGATGATTATGATGATGAGAGAGAGACACACAAACTCCAAAAATACAGCAGGCGTCAGGGTCTGGATCGAACCCACGACCTCCTGCATACCAGGTGAGGTTGTAAACATCTCGCGAAGACGGCTTGTCCCCGCATGACCTCCACACAGGTTCCCTGCATTTATTGTTTGAGCTCTCAATCAATCAATCAATGTGTGTGCGTGTGTTTCCACGACAAGTCCTGTGTAGCCAGTTACCCAGCTAGTCTGTAAGGGAGATTCGCGATGCTTCAGGACAGAGAACAAGAAAGAAAGAAAAAAAAACCACCAACAACATTTTCTCGCCCGGTTTAAATAGGTTACCATTACCACGTTGACCTCGGCGAGAAAATGATGATGGCCTCGATTGACCCCCGAACCGGGATTTGAACTCTCCAACGCCCGTGTGATTGCGAGCCCACGGCCCTCTAACCACATCGCCCGCTGGCTGGATTCAATAAATAAAAAATCGTGTAAATGCGATTCGCGGAAGATTGGTTACGGGCAGAGCCGTGGCTGGTCGCTCCCTGGGTCTGAATGCACAGGCGGTGCGGTGTGATAGAGGATGAAGGAGTGAGAAGATAGAGTGGATGGGGAAGTAACGAGGAGTGGGGGCGGAGGGGGGGGGGGAGGTTGCAAGGATCCTGGGGTAAGTTGGAGGGGAGGGGAGAGCGGTGGTGAGAAGGTGGGGAGGGCGAAGGGATGGATGATTGAGACGGATGAATGAGTGAGTGAGGAGGAGGAATGGAAGATGGAGGGAGACGGAGGGTGAAAAATCGTGTGAGATTGACCGAGGATGGGGGAGTGAGAGTTGGTGGGGGATTGCCCCATGAGTGAGGATCCAAGGTAGTGGGGGGCGATATTGCGCTGGGAGGGAGCGGGGGGGGCCTGGGTGGAATGGGAGGGATCGAGGGGGATTGCTTTCCGTGGCGGTATCATCACTCGACGCGGCCATGACAGTATACAGCAATGATAAATTGGGTGGTCGCAAACATTCGGATGAAATGGGAATTGCGTGCAAATGGAACGCGTCTCTTGATCTGCTTTCGGTGCCTTGATGAAGAAAAAATAAACACGTAAGAATCATATTCTTAGGTTTTTTCGGTAAAGTCACGTAGGTAAAACATCAAAATTAATGAAAATAAACTAAAAATCACGACGTTTCGGAGGCAACACAAGTCTCCGTCATCAGGTGGGACCGTTACAGCCGGATTAGCTGCATCAAGTGAGGCAATGATTCAAGATGTAATCCCTTAAAAGCAATATACAGCAGGCCGTCAGATTCGGGATCGAGCCCACGACCTCCTGCATACCGGGCGAGGTAGTTAACATCTCACTACGGAGAGAGAGAGAGACACACGCGATATCCAAATATACAGCAGGCCGTCAGATTCGGGATCGAGGCCACGACCTCCTGCATACCGGGCGAGGTAGTTAACATCTCACCACGGAGAGAGAGAGACACGCAAACTCCAAATATACAGCAGGCCGTCAGATTATGGATCGAGCCCACGACCTCCTGTAGACCAGGCGAGGTCGTTAACATCTCACCACGGAGAGAGAGATACACGCAAAATACAAATATACAGCAGGCTGTCAGATTCGGGATCGAGCCCACAACCTCCTGCGTACCTGGCGAGGTAGTTAACATCTCCTAGCCACCGTGGTGATGATGATGATGAGAGAGAGAGAGACACGCAAACTCCAAATATACAGCAGCAAGCGTCAGGGTCGGGATCGAACCCACGACCTCCTGCATACCAGGCGAGGTAGTTAACATCTCCTAGCCACCGTGATGATGGTGATGAGAGAGAGACGGCAAATTCCAAATAAACAGCAGGCGTCAAAAGTCGGGATTGAACCCACGAGCTCCTGCATACCAGGCGAGGTAGTTAACATCTCCTAGCCACCGTGATGATGGTGATGAGAGAGAGAGACACGCAAACTTCACAAATACAGCAGGCCATCGGATTCGGGATTGAGCCCACGACTTCCTGTATACCAGGCGAGGTAGTTAACATCTTCCTAACCACCGCGGCGCCCCGAGTCTCTTGCATTCGCTTGCGCCACCAAATATCAAGCAAGAATACGTATAACCCGTAAAAACAAAGTTTTTTCACAATAAATCCTTTATATGCGTGGCGGCTAGAGTCCTCTCGTCCTCTGGCTTGAGATGGCTGCCACCTATGGGTCAGATGATTGCATTGCACCATTAAGCAATTGGTAATGAAATATAATATGTTTGTCCTAAAAAGTGTAAGATTTTGGAAAAAAATTTTCACGAACATTAATTGTCACGCACAACGAGTCTGTGTGTCAGCTCGATTGGATCACGGGAAGTGGGTTTAAAAACGACCGAAAGATTTGCACGGTCCTAAGCAAGCAAGCAAGCAAGTGAACTTAATATAAAGGATTTAAAAACAGACGAAGCCAACGAGCGCGTCTGTCGATTCATGCTGCACGGGATAACGCGGCGGGGTGGGGTCCACCAGTCCGTTGCAATCCATTACAATGCAATTACAAATGAGGCATCGAACGCAATTAAACAGTGAGAAATGCTGCATGAATGAGTGCCGCATTAACTTGACGTGTGTTTGTGCGCGCATCCTTAGCTGAGACGTGCATTGAGCTGGATGAGATGTTTGTAAAAAAAAAAAAAGCCAGGATTAATATATATTGTAATAGTAAATGAGAGATTGGGGGAGGGGGGGAGGGTGATGTTGCAATGGGCAAATATTGATATCTCAAAACAAATTACATCTCTGCCGTCCATTCAAATAGCCCTGACCCGCACTATGCCTGGCGCAAGACTCTGTCTCTCTCTGTGTGAGCTCACGCAGTTCAACAACAAGGGGCTTAGCCGCATGGCTCCGTCATAATTACTTCTGGGAATGTATGGATTCCGAGGTTAAAGTGATCCAGCCTCGTGCCAGTATTAATGTTGCATATTTTTCGCGACGAGATGTTGTCAAGTGGAATGAATAATATATAAGCGGCACACACTCACACGCGCGCACGCACGTATATGCACGAGACGCTGAAATTACTGCCCATTTTAAATCCTTTATATTAAGTTCGCTTGCTTGCTTGCTTGCGTGCTTGCTTGCTTGCGTGCTTGCTTGCTTGCTTACGACCGTGCAAATCTTTCGCTCGTTTTTTAACCCACTTCCCGTGATCCAATCGAGCTGACATTTTCCACACAGACTCGTTGTGTGTGACGATTAATTTTCGTGAAAAAAAATTTCAAAATGTTACACTGTTTAGGGAAAACAAATTAAATATTTAATTACCAATTGCTTAATGGTGGCAGACAATCATCTGACCCATAGGTGGCAGCCATCTCAAGCCAGAGGACGAGAGGACTCTAGCCGCCACGCATATAAAGGATTTATAGTGAAAAACTTTGTTTTTACGCGTTTACTTGTTATTTAAAAGTGGCAATGGGAAAGTGATCCAGACGTCCTTCCCCAAGATGAAGCATCTGGGGCAAAGCCTTGGCTGTCCAGCACACTCACAACGCAAGCAACACGAAGTGTCGCTGGCGTCGGCGCGGCGGTTGTGCCAGGCTAGGTGCACCTCGCTGCTGCCAGGAGGTTCACGGGACAGAGCCAGCAGGCGACAACCCTGCCTGGGTCTTCGTGAGTGGAGGAGGAAGTAGTGGGGGGAGAGACAACACAGCCCGGCTGCGTGGTCACTAGAGGCCGCTATAGCGAACAACCTGAATTTACCCTGCCCCACAACACCCGTAAACAAACCACGGCAAAAATGGCTGCATACATTTCTTTTCCACTTCAAATTAATGAACCCATGAGCTCGTGCCAAGCAGAAAACTACGGGACAGCATGATAATACACTGGTCAACAAAAAAAACATTTTTTTCTGGCCTGGACTTTTGCAGCTGTTCTAGACTAATTTCAGGGTGCTGATTCCAAATCTGATCTCAGATTTGCTCTATCACATCTCATTTTTATGCTATCGGCATACCCCATTTTCATTGATTTTACCCGAAATTAACTCTGTCACTTATGATTGCAAGTTGTTGCGAGTCAGTGACTGCTTTAGTGTTAAAATATGGTGCTGTATTTTTAGGATAGTGTGCGTCTAATATCATTTTATGTAGATATCCACATTCATTTAATATTTTTCTTCCGCAGTTTTTATTGAAAATGCAATATTTGACATCTCAAAAACCTGATGTGATAGACAAAAACTGATGCCAGATTAGGAATCGGCACCCAAAAATTACCTTAAAACCGTTGAAATACCTTATTCCAGAAAAAGTGTGTTGACCAGTGCTTTGTTTGTCTATACAGCACCACGCAGCTTTGTTAAATTTAGCCCCGACCGAGAGAGAAGAGTCGACTTTGGTGTGTGCGCGTCTGCGTGTATTAGGGGCCGTCCATAAATGACGTCACGCACTTAGGAGGGTGGGGGGGTCAGACATTTGTGACGATGTGTGACGAGGGGGGTGGGGGGGTTTGAGAAATGTGACGTCACGTAAAAATGCGCAACTTTAAATAAATATATAATTGTTATAACAACACTAATTGTTACAACAACACTCCTACAACATCAGAGTGCAGCTCCACATTAAATACGCACTACAATGATAAGAGTTTAAAGCGATTTGAAGCATTTTTATATTTCGAAATGGAAATATGGTTTTGGGGTGGGGGAGGGGATGCGCAGAGCTTTGTGACGTCATATTTGAGCGGGGGGGGGGGGGGGTCAGACTTTTTGTGACGCCACGTGACGAGGGGTTCGGGGAGTCAAAAATCGTCCAAAATCGCGTGACGTCATTTATGGACGGCCCCTTGCCCCAACGGTCCGTCGCAGGCTCCACGGGGGATCTTTGTCTTTGCTCGGAGCGGAGATGAAGGCGAATCATTATCCATCGCATCGACGATTCGAGCCTCGCGAATGGGCAATGCTTCATGTTCGCGTGCTAATTGGGTGCAGTGTGTGTGGGGGGGGGGGGGGGGGGTAGGAGCGGTGGCGCAGTGGCTAGCACGCTGCGCCGCGTTACGATCCCGCCGGCGAGAGTTCGATTCTCGCTCACCGCCGACATCGGAGATGAATGTAAGAGACCTGGATATTCGTCTCCGGGTCTTCCCTGTTGTTTAGAATCAAAATCTCTGAGCGTTTAGAGTTATTTGGCAACTGCTATCAATTTACACGTGATGATGATGATGATTTCGATTTAAAGCTTTCGTGACTGCAGGGATTCATCTTCTTGGTTCTTTCGGTAAAGTCACGTGACTTTACCGAAAGAACCAAGAAGATGATGATAATGATGAGAAGCCACTTTGTTGAGCTATCATTTGTGATTGCCAATTGGCTCGTGACACAATAGGTACATAGCACAGAGGGCATTACCTGGTCAAATAGAATGTATCTCAAAGCTTTAATCGTTTCATATTTTTGCGTGTCTCTCTCTCCGTGGTCGCGTGGATTTTTTTCTCCATGTTTATAAACAACATCTCTACTCGTTTAGGGTTATTCTGGCTGCTATAAATGTCCACGTGGTGGTGATGATGATGATGATTCTAGATTTGAAGCTTTCGTGACTGCAAGGATTCATATTCTTATGTTTTTTTTGGTAAAGTCACGTAGGTAAAAAATTTAAATTAATAAAAGTAAAATAAAATAAAAATCACGACGTTTCGGGGGCAACACAAGCCTCCGTCTTCAGGTGGAACCGTCACAGCACGACAGCTGTATCAAGTGTGACGGTTCCCCCTGAAGATGGAAGTTGTGTTGCCTCCGAAACGTCGTGATTTTTATTTTATTTTTATTTTACTTTTATTAATTTTAATTTTGTACCTACGTGACTTTACCGAAAAAACCTAAGAATAAGATGATGATGATGTTGGAACCACTTCGTTTACCCATCATTAATGATGGCTAGGTTGCTCCAGTGGGCCTTATCATGGAAACTAAAAAAAGAAAAATTGTTCAGTTTAATAATATTTCGTAATATGGCGTCGGGTGGAGGAGGGATGTACGACACAAACGTGGAGATCCGAATACTTCGTCTCTGCTGGTAGTTCGCGGAAGCCTCTGTGTCAAAATAGCGACCTGTTTTGACATTGACGGGACAAAATGATAACATCCAATTAGAAGCAATCGTTTACGGAGCCTCGCGTATCATCTACACAAGGTGCTTCGACAAAAAATGCGAAAACTTACATGGCGCTATCGTGTTTAATGGACAAAGAACGGATAATATCGCACTGTAATATGATATAACGAATGTAATGTTCGTAGCTTCACAAATTAAAAGTCTCCGCGTGTTCGCCGTCGTTGTCAACACGTGCCTGGAATCTTCTCCAGGTCGTCTCCAGAGCCCGAAGGCACATTTCTCGTGGAACTGTTGTTGCAAATTCTCAGAAGTGTTAAAAAAATAAAAATTCAAGCCCCCCTGTATTTATTTAATCTTGTAGCGCAGAGGCTACAATATCGTGCGTTGCATGAACGCTGCTTGCTATACGTACAGAAATCAGGCGGTTTCATCCAATGTTTTGTTAACGGGGGCAGAGGGGCTGCAGAGAGAGGTGAGATGAGAATTACACAGAATGGAACCTCCAGGTTACACCAGCCCACAGGGGATTATTGTGTCCGTCGTGCAGGGAGGGGCTGGGTGGGGAGGGAGGGGCTGGGTGAGGAGGGGAGGGTGGGGAGGAGCTGGGTGGGAAGGGTGGGGAGGGTGGGGAGGGGCTGGGTGGGAAGGGTGGGGAGGGTGGGGAGGGGCTGGGTGGGGAGAGGAGGGTGGGGAGGGGCTGGGTGGGAAGGGTGGGGAGGGGCTGCGTCAAGAGGGAGGGGCTGGGTGGGGGGTGGGAGGGGTGGGGCTGGGTAGGGAGGGGCTGGTCACCCCGTGGTGTCCTTATAAAACTCAACGTTTAACCTACTCACGCCGGCTTGTGCCCGCCCTCACAGTCGGGCATATTTGCGAAATACACGACGCCCCCGTTGACCCTGGCCATTGACTGAGCAACCAAACGTTCCTACCAGCTCCCTCTGCAGGAATGTGTTTAAGAGGGGAGCCAGTCCTTGAATGATCTTAGGCGCCATGGTGGCGAGGAGATGTTGACTACCTCGCATGGTATACAGGAGGCCGTGCGTTCGATCTCAACCCTGACGCCTGCTGTATATTTAGAGTTTGCGTGTTCTCCCCGTGGTCGCGTGGATTTTTCTGCGGGTCCTCACGTTTCCCCCCCTCCCTCACCCCGTTCAGAATCAACATCCACGCGTTTAGAGCAGTAGATCTCAACCTTGACTGCATATTTTCGATTTAAAGCTTCTTTCGTGACTGCAGGGATTCATCTTCTTGGTTCTTTCGGTAAAGTCACGTAGAAGGGAAGTAATAAAATAATAAAAATAAAACATAATAAAATAATTCTCACGACGTTTCGGCCACAACGCAAGCAGCCGTCCTCAGGCAAAGACCCTTTACGTGACTTTACCGAAAGAACTAAGAAGACTTGACTGCATCCAGCACCCATTCGGCTTTCAGGAAGGAAATCTCGCACCCCCCCCCCCCCCCCCCCAGGTTAAGAACTACTGGGTTGTGGTATTTGGCTGCTTTACATTTACACGTGATAAACCACTTTCGTTGAGGCTATCATTTGTGGCCAGGTCGCTTCTGAAAAAGATGTTACGTAGCTCAGCTGGGGTTTATCTGGTAAATCTAATAATGGTTTTAAAGTCTTGTCTTGTTGCAGCTCATTGTAGACGATTCTTGTGCGTGAATTCCCTCCCTCCCTCTCTTTTTCTTTACGATCAGAATTGAAAGATGCTCGGTTTTTCGGCACTTTGCTTCGTTCATCATGTCGTATTTTTTGCTTTTGAGCGCTCTTTTCTAAATAACAGATATAACGCGGTTTTTCCGGGGTAACATACAGTAAATCCCATTGTGTGCCGCTGTGTTTCATAGACACCAACAAGAAAAAATCACCCTCAATAACCCATCACCAGATCCCCTGCATCCGTCACATTACGCAAAGCACCCTCGGTAGTCCAACTTGTCAAGAAATATACGACACCCACCCCCCCTCCCCCGTCAACTGAGCGTATCGAAATTTAAGCCAAATTCAGCCAGACACCAAGGCCTTGAAGATGCGACATTGACAGGATAAGCCGTTTCCTTCAGCTGCGCAATTTCTGGCCCGATAGATAGCCAGTTTGGCATTGTTCATGATGAAGTTCATCAACTCCTCCGTATCTTTGGTACCCTCCTTCGCCTTATATCCAAAAATAAGAATTGTAGAATAGTAGTAGGTTTTTACCCTTTTAAACTGGTACAAAACTGACACCTTTATTCAAGGCATCATGTTTGCAATAACCACAACACAAGTAGTCAAAAAAGCAAACAAAAAGAAACAACTCTGATAATGATAATGATATGCACTGTCCTTGAAGTTGATTGGTCCACACCCGAGATGGCTTTCTTTAGAGCCTAGTTCTTTTTGTTTGCTTTTTTGACTACTTGTGTTGTGGTTATTGCAAACATGATGCCTTGAATAAAGGTGTCAGTTTTGTACCAGTTTAAAAGGGTAAAAACCTACTACTATATGTTGCCACTGGTATAAGAAATCTCATAGTGAAATTGTAGAATATTTCGTAGCAGCTTATAAAGTGAGTCTGGGCTTTTTCGGTGTATGTATTGGTGCGCCGCTGTTTCGAGCTCGCCACAGAATACGCATTCCGGATTTGTCTCTGTGAAAAGTGCCAGAATTGTTTTTCGTGGTCACAGTCCCATGAACAATGCTCCAGCTAAGATCACCATGGCGCTTGTATGATGGATTTGAGTAAAACAGCTCCCAATGAGGCCTCACGCTATCACTGCAGGGCATCATATCCCTCCAAGCGTAGCCTTTGCGTGACGTTATTATTTGTTGATGGTGGAAATCGACCATTTGGATATACAGCTTCTTCCGTTCTACATCTGAGAAGCACCCCTCCTGGTCATTCCCTGAGCAGTGCCCCCAGTGCTGATGTGAAGAAGAGAGTTTAGAGTGCTTCCTTGCTGGGACGACATTCAGTTTTGGTGGCACTGGGCCACCGCCGGCTGACTCGTCACCAACACTCACAGCACTGCTGTTGAGAAAGACCTTCATACCCCGTTCACGAGTTTTGCGGGGAGTCTCACCGAGTGCATTTTGGTCATCGCAGTTATCTCGGTAGGGAGAAGCCACTGGCCCTTCCGTGCCTGGATTCACCAACTCGCCCACCCTCGTGAGACGTGTGTCTACCACGCGTTTCTCCCTGGCAGGGCCCACACGAGAGGGTAGTGCCATGTTGGGGTTCAGTAACAGCGGCTCGTGAGCGAATTCTGATGTTGACCGGGGTGTATTCAGTCGGGCAGTGACAAGGAAACTCCAGGTATGTCGGATACTCCTGTAGAAGTGGGGAATCTAAGTGAGTGGAATACCAATAATGTTCATGAAGATGAGCTGCTTGCTGCACTGAAGGCCCCCGAGGTTATTAAGAAAAAAAATCCTGTGGAACACCACATGGGTGATGGGGCTGTGTAGAGAAACCTCTGAATGGCTTGCCTCCGAAACGTCGTGATTTTATTTTATTTTACTTTCATTAATTTTAATGTTTTACCTACGTGACTTTACCGAAAAAACCTAAGAATATGAATCCTTGCAGTCACGAAAGCTTCAAATCTAGAAAAAAAAAGGTAGAGAGTTGGCTCCGTACACAAACCAGACCTTGCCCGCCTTCCCGCAGTGGCAAGGCCAAGATACCAGCAGCCACGCGGTGATTTCTATGTGACCAGAAGAAGGCAGCTATCAGTCTCTGAAGTTTGGCTATCAGTTCAAGATTTGAAGCTTTCGTGACTGCAAGGATTCATATTCTTAAAATAAAAAAATAATTATTATTCATTTGTATTTTTATTAATTTTTACCTACGTGACTTTACCGAAAAAACCCACGAATTTGGCCATCAGGTATGCGGGTGGAGTGAGGGAAAAAAAGCGGTGCCACAAGGTGGATGCAACCAACTGGTTCACCACCAGGGTTTTCCCTCTGAACGTGAGAGACTTGCACAAATGCCCTCAAGGCTCCAGTCGTTTTCTCACCTTCTCTTCCAAGAAATCCCAATTTTCCTGCAGTGGTTTTTCTCCAGGTCCCAGGAGCACGCCGAGATGGTGAAGACACTCTTTGATCCACATTATTGTTTCGGCCAACTCAGGGATTTCGCGACCAATATTATTCATAATAAACGTTTTTGGGTTAGATCGCGTTATTTACAAATGTGTCGTAACCCTCCACCATCTGAAATCTATAGCAGCAATTAGTCCACCATCACCATTCTGGTCGAATTGCCCGATGATGCTGGATGTAATAACCAGTGAAACATTGTACTCAAAAATTTAAAATGTTGTGGATTCACTCTTCAAACCACACCGGTGGGCTAAAGCAGTGAACTATTTTGTCTTTTGTCAAGGTGACACTTTTTTTGCTGATTGGCCGTGTCGGGTGGTGGAGGGTTACGACACATTTATAAATAACGCGATCTAACCCAAAAACGTTCATTATGAACAACTCAGGGAACTGGGCTTCGTCCCACTTCACAACAAGCAGCCCACTGCACTTCTCCCAGCTCATCCTGGAGGAGGACGCACGGTAGTAAACCTTTCGATGTCGTCAAAACTTCGTAACAAGTATAACCCGTAAAAACAAAGTTTTTCACTATAAATCCTTATATGCGTGGCGGCTAGAGTCCTCTCGTCCTCTGGCTTGAGATGGCTGCCACCTATGGGTCAGATGATTGTCTGCCACTATTAAGCAATTGGTAATTAAATATTTAATTTGTTTTCCCTAAACAGTGTAAAATTTTGGATTTTTTTCACGAAAATTAATTGTCACACACAACGAGTCTGTGTGGAAAATGTCAGCTCGATTGGATCACGGGAAGTGGGTTAAAAAACGACCGAAAGATTTGCACGGTCGTAACAAGCAAGCGAACTTAATATAAAGGATTTAAAAAGAGAATGTCATCGGCATACGCTGTGAGGGTCACTCTTATACTAGGCTCTTTAAGACTTAATCCGGTGAATCGGCATCAAAGTAGATGAATACAAATCTCCACGACGAGGGTTAGAGCTTTTCCTGACATAGGACAGCCTTGCCTGATACCCCTTTTGAAATCTATAGGAGCAATTAGACCACCATTCACTTTAACTAGACACTGGGCCATGTGGTACAGCAACCTAATTCATCTTATGAAGCGAGTCCCAAAACCAAAAGCTTTTAGAGTGCCAAGTAGATACTGGTGATCAACCCTGTCAAAGGCTTTCTCTTGATCAAGGGAGAGAAAGGCAAGTGGAAAGTTCAAATGCTCCGACAGACTGATCAAATCTCTGACTAGGAAAATCCCATCATGGATGGTCTTCCCTGGAACAGCATATGCCTGGTCATTGGCAATAACCCGAGCCAACACCCTCTTAAGCCTTGCAGACGCAGCTTTAACGAGAATTTTATAGTCTGTGCTCAGCACTGAGACTGGACGCCAATTTTTGAGGTGCCTGAGGTCACCCTTTTTTGGAATCAGTGTGAGCATGGCTCTCCACCAAGACTGAGGCATCACGTTGGTCTCCACTGCTTCATCTAGAACATATTCTTAGGTTTGGTTACTAACAAACTGAGTAATCATTGGAAAGATGTGATTAACCATGCAAAAAAAGATTTAACTACACTTATTTGCCAATCTTATTTGAGAGACAACTATTACAGGTTTACCATGTTTAGTTGTTTCTCCTTTTCACACTATTGTTAGGTAGGCCAGGTTGAGTCACAAACCGTACCTCTCCATAACAAAGGCTCACCCTCTTAAGCCTCACCTTACCATATGAATAAAAAGTGTGCTGTACTTGGCCCTTCCCCCCCCCCTCTCTCAACCATTATATAAACGGAGTGGTAGCTCTTGCAATCTCTCATTTACTTGATACAGCTGTCGTGGCTGTGACGGTTCCACCTGAAGACGGAAGTTTGTGTTGCCTCCGAAACGTCGTGATTTTTATTTTATTTTACTTTGATTAATTTTAATGTTTTACCTACGTGACTTTACCGAAAAAACCTAAGAATATGAATCCTTGCAGTCACGAAAGCTTCAAATCTAGAATCATCTAGGACAGCTTTGTAATCCTTGCGTATGGAGTGCCAAAAATGGCGATCTTTCTTTCTCTGCCACTCCAGCCCAGAAGACCCCAAAAAGATCAGTGAAGGTGGTGTCTTGCAAAAGGGCATTATTGAAATGCCAGTATGCCGATCCCCTTGGTACTCCTCGTGTTTTCATTTTAAGTAGTATTAGGTGATGATTGGCCAGTGGTGCTGCCTAAATACTGGATGACACTGCACTATTTTCAAGGTCTTTTGAGATGAAAAAAATTAACCCGTAAAAACTAAGTTTTTCAATATAAATCCTTGATATGCGTGGCGGCTAGAGTCCTCTCGTCCTCTGGCTTGAGATGGCTGCCACCTATGGGTCAGATGATTGCCTGCCACCATTAAGCAATTGGTAATTAAATATAATTTATTTTTTCCTAAAAAGTGTAAAATTTTGGAGAAAAAAAATTCACGAAAATAAATTGTCACGCACAACGAGTATGTGTGCAAAATGTCAGCTCGATTGGATCACGGGAAGTGGGTTAAAAAACGACCGAAATATTTGCACGGTCGTAAGCGCGCAAGCAAGCAAGCAAGTGAACTTAATATAAAGGATTTAAAAATGGTCAAGCCTTGACTGCGACAGTGTCCTGTCAACTCGGATTCTTGTAAAAGTGAAATCTTGCTGCTTTGGATGTTGCGTCCACCACAAGTCTACGAGACTGTACGTGTGAAATCAACTATCGAATTAAAGTGGGGGATAACAAAAACACCAATACACTGCAGAAAGAACAGTGAAAACAACAGAAAAGAACAAATAAATGAATTAAAATATGGTCTAAATAAACAAACAACTGATCACAAATGTGTATAAAGCAAGACACCTACTTTTCTATTTAAAGCTTTCGTGACTGCAGGGATTCATCTTCTTGGTTCTTTCGGTAAAGTCACGTAGAAGGGAAATAATATAATAGCCGTCCGGCTGCTTGCGTTGTGGCCGAAACGTCGTGAGAATTATTTTATTGTTTTATTTTTATTATTGTATTATTTCCCTTCTACGTGACTTTACCGAAAGAACCAAGAAGATGAATCCCTGCAGTCACGAAAGAAGCTTTAAATCGAAATTTTTTTATGTTTTATTTTTATTATTGTATTATTTCCCTTCTACGTGACTTTACCGAAAGAACCAAGAAGATGAATCTCTGCAGTCACGAAAGAAGCTTTAAATCGAAATTGTATTATGTTTTATTTTTATTATTGTATTATTTCCCTTCTACGTGACTTTACCGAAAGAACCAAGAAGATGAATCCCTGCAGTCACGAAAGAAGCTTTAAATCGAAATTTTATTATGTTTTATTTTTATTATTGTATTATTTCCCTTCTACGTGACTTTACCGAAAGAACCAAGAAGAAGACACCTACTGTTGGTGAAGTGAAATCCTCCCCAAAAAAAGGTGAAGAAAATAAAGTTGTAGAGCGAAGGCCAGGAGCTCTGCTTTAACTCGTCTCATTCTCTCCCTCTATCCCTCCCTCCCTCTCCTCCCTCCCTTCGCTCTCCTCTTTTTTTAAATACTTTATATTAAGTTCGCATGCTTGCGTGCTTGCTTGCGTTCTTGCTTGCTTGCTTACGACCGTGCAAACCTTTCGGTCGTTTTTTAACCCACTTCCCCTGATCCAATCGAGCTGACATTTTGCACACAGACTCGTTGTGCGAGACAATTAATGTTCGTGAAAATTTTTTTTCCAAAATTTTACACTGTTTATGGAAAACAAATTAAATATTTAATTACCAATTGTTTAATACTGCAGACAATCATCTGACCCATAGGTGGCAGCCATCTCAAGCCAGAGGACGAGAGGACTCTAGCCGCCACGCATATAAAGGATTTAGAGTGAAAAACTTTGTTTTTATGGGTTATACTTATTTTACGATCAGTGGAAACAAGAAGATGCTTGGTGTATTCGGCACTTTGCTTCGTTCATCATTTCGTTAAAAAAAATGTATTTAAATTTTTAAAACTTTGCTTTATGTAAACCCCCACCTCCCGCTCGCTCTCCCGCTCGCTCTCCCGCTCGCTCTCCCGCTCGCTCTCCCGCTCGCTCTCCCGCTCGCTCTCCCGCTCGCTCTCCCGCTCGCTCTCCCGCTCGCTCTCCCGCTCGCTCTCCCGCTCGCTCTCTCGATCACTCGCTCACTCTCTCACTCGCTCTCTCGCTCGCTCACTCGCTCACTCGCTCGCTCTCTCACTCACTCTCTCGATCACTCGCTCACTTTCTCACTCTCTCGCTCAATCGCTCGCTCACTCTCTCGCTCTCTCACTCGCTCACTCTCTCGCTCTCTCACTCTCTCACTCGCTCTCTCGCTCACTCTCTCGCTCTCTCGCTCACTCGCTCTCTCTCGTTCTGCACGCAGCCCTTCTCACAGTCCCACGTCCTCCGACGGGTAGCTCTCCTCACTCCCGTCCCTCCCCTCACCTCCCACTCTGCTTCTACTCCCACATCTTGACTCATCATTCTCACCACATCCCGATCGCTCACCTTTCTGCCCTCATTTAAGTAATTAACTGGACATTTTGTCCGTTCACAGCCGAGATCTTTTGCCCTTCCTCTTCTTCTCATCTTATTTCCGCTCCTCCTCCTGCTGCTGCTGCTGCTGCTGCTGCTGCCTGCCATTAAAACCAAGCCCCTGTTGCCTGTATCCTTTGAACTCGGGATTAACGCCTCCGCTTGAATTATCCCTATCTGTCATGGGCATGTCACAGACCCCCCCATCCACTCCTCAACCCCCTTCCCTCCCTCCCCATATCTTTATTGAAGGCACCTGCACCATCAAATCCACATCACAGCAGGCTGCGCTCCCGTCAAGTTCATAAGCGCTCGCGAGCGTGCGCGTGTGTTAGTGGGGAGCGGTGGTGCAGCGGTTAGCGCGCTGTGTTACGAACCTGGCGACCCGGGTTCGATTCCCGCTCACGGCCAACAACACCCGGTGACGATTATCTGAACACGGTCCTGGACCTCCGCTAGGTCGACTCGGCCTCAAATGAGGTGCGGTGTGTAAACATCGCCAGTGGGGAGACAAAGGCGGCCGAGCGTGGTGCTGGCCACTCACCTCCTCGTGTGCCGTGCCGGCCTTCATAGGTGCTCGCTAACAGCACTTGCCCCTACAGTCTGTTAAGGCTACGAATGGGAGGATCTTTGTCATTTGTGTGTTGCGTGTAAACCGACGACAATTGCAATCGGAGCACGACGTTTCGCTGGTTATCACAACCACCTTAATCAGATGCGTTGCTGAAGTAGTAACTGCATCACGTGACACAAACCCCGTCACTAATTGGCTTTCAGATGGTGGCGACGCATTTATAATGAAGGCCATCTAACCACCCCCCCCAAAACCAACCTCCATCCCTTTCATCTCGCACCTATTCCCAATTCTTGCTCGAGGGGATATTTAAAAAAGGCAATTAGATGGACACCTTAGAGACGCCTCGGGTTTTTACGAGGGGGATGCGTTGAAACAATCAGGCGTGACGAGCTCCAAGCGAAGCGAGTGCAATACCCTCCGAGTGGGTGAAAGGTGGTGGACGGATACAATATTATTCATGATAAATATAGTGGTTTTTTTTAATCCTTAATATTAAGTTCGCTTGCTTGCTTGCGTGCTTGCTTGCTTGCTTACGACCGTGCAAACCTTTCGGTCGTTTTTTAACCCACTTCCCGTGATCCAATCGAGCTGACATTTTGCACACAGACTCGTTGTGCGAGACAATTAATGTTCGTGAAATTTTTTTCCAAAATGTTACACTGTTTAGGGAAAACAAATTAAATATTTAATTACCAATTGTTTAATACTGCAGACAATCATCTGACCCATAGGTGGCAGCCATCTCAAGCCAGAGGACGAGAGGACTCTAGCCGCCACGCATATATAAAGGATTTAGAGTGAAAAACTTTGTTTTTACGGGTTATACTTATTATTAATCATATTTTGGAGTCGGATTGCGTAATTATAAATGTGTCGTTAAACCCCGCCACCACCCGACGCAGCCAACCAGTGAGTTTTTATTTTTTATTTTTTGATACGTCAACAAAACGTGGCAATTAGTTACGACGGTAAGCTCTCGATTATTCGCACCGATGACGACCGGTGATCATTTAAAATCGGGGATAATCCAAAAAAACATTACCATTGACCGCGGATCTCTGTACCAAAAAGCCACGGTTATAGGTGCAAATTATGGTTAAGTTAAGAAAATTGAGTTAGGTTTAAGCACGTGAATTGCAATACACATTTCCAAGCAATAACACTGTGGTACCGTGTTTAATTTGCGGACAAATCTCAGGTGTGCGGTCAATCCGCGAATCGGGTGAACTGCACGCTGATAACACTGGTCAACAACAAAAAAACACATTTTTTTCTGGCCTGGACTTTTGCAGCTGTTTTAAGACTAATTTCAGGGTGCTGATTCCAAATCTGATCTCTCAGATTTGCTCTATCATATCTCATTTTTATGCTATCGGCATACCCCATTTTCATTGATTTTACCCGAAATTAACTCTGTCACTTATGATTGCAAGTTGTTGCGAGTCAGTGACTGCTTTAGCATTTACACCATTGTTGCCAGATAAAAGGGTAAAAAACTATTATCATATTTTGCTACTGGCAAAGGAGGTTCCAATGGTGTAAATGCTTACCCCGAGCTCTCAATACTCTGATGGTGCATTGTCTTTGAGTTGTGCGCCTTTTGGCGTCATCTGGTCCAACACCATGGGAGACTAGGCTCTAAGAAAAGCTGTCTCGGGTGTGGACCAATCAACTTCAAGGACAGTGCATACATTATCAGAGTTGTGTTTTTTGTTTGCATTCCGACCACAGGTATTGTGGTCTATGCAAACATGACTCCTTATAAAAAAGGTGTCAGTTTTGTTGCCAGATAAAATAACAATTATCACCAGATCGGGTGTCGGTGGCGGGATTAACGACACATTGTAGATTATTTGTCGGATATTATATCACAATGTTGTGAAGCTGACAACTCAAGCATTTCCCTGCACCGGCTATAACAACAGCTTGACTGTGTATGCGACCAATGCACTTTGATTTGATTTCATAATTACGCGATCTGACCTCGCGCTCCTTATAAAAGCGAACGACTTCATTATCTTGACACCTGAGTTTGAATTCCTCAATGTTATATTTCTTGGTTCTTTCGGTAAAATCACGTAGAAGGGAAATAATGAAATAATAAAAAAGATTAAACAATAAAATGCTCACGACGTTTCGACTGCAACACAAGCAATCATCATCAGGTGTGAAATCCACAGCAAGAAATAATTTTTTTATTCATTTTTTTGATTGCTTGTGTTGTAGTCGAAATATCGTGATAATTTTATTGTTTTACATTTTTATTATTTTGTTATTTGACTTCTAACTTGACTTTACCGAAAGAACCAAGAATATGAATCCCTGCAGTCACGAAGGCTTTAAATAAAAAAAATCCTCAATGTTATTTTACCAATCTCAATGTATACATGTTTAAATCATTGAGATTTCCATTGAGATCGGTAAAAAAATATAATAATACAATGAAAATAATTAAAATAAAATACGTGCATTTACAATTTAAAAATGCGTTAAACATATTAATTTGATAATGTTAATGGAATTAAATGTAAACGCCATTAAACGTGATTAAGTGTAATTAAAATGTGTGTTCGTTAAGTGTACGACTATTGCGGTTCGTAAAAAAATACAGTCAATGATTCATGCGTACGCATACGATTAGGGAGCGATTATGCATAAAGTTATCACAACTTATTGTTATTATCATTGGCTCTCTCGTAGCCTCGGGTACGTGTTATCAATCGTGTTAATGATTCCCGCTTTATAAATTATGCATAGCTACGTCAGGTCTCATGATTCAGATCTCAACGCAGGAATCGGCCTCTCGCAATTGAGATCAAATGTTGCACGAGTAAGGAATGAACCATGCCGACCCCTCCCCAACCGAAATAACTTTAATATCTTTCGATTTAAAGCTTCATTCGTGACTGCAGGGATTCATCTCCTTGGGTCTTTCGGTAAAGTCACGTAGAAGGGAAGTAATACAAAAATAAATATAAAACATAATAAAATTTCGATTTAAAGCTTTCGTGACTGCAGGGATTCATCTTCTTGGTTCTTTCGATAAAGTCACGTAGAAGGGAAGTAATAAAATAATAAAAATAAAACATTATAAAATAATTCTCACGACGTTTCGGCCACAACGCAAGCAGCCGTCCTCAGGTGAAGACCAGGTCTGTCGGGGAGACAGCGTCACTTACTCTGAAGGATTTATAGTGAAAAACTTTGTTTTTACGGGTTAATTTTTTTGAGTTGTTGTGTCCGTGCAAAGAGAGGGGGGTGGTTAGAGTTAGTGTCGAGTTGTGGCGAGGTGGGGTGGGCAGGATCGAGTTCGAGTTCGAGCGAGGGGTGTGTGTGGCTGTGTGACGGGGGACGAGCGGTCAAGGGAGGCATGGGGAGCCACTGCCTCACCTGTCATTATTCCAATGGAAATAGCTGCTACGAAAAGTAAAAAAAAAAAATTTGAAGAAAAAATGAACCGGTAGGTTCCTACCAGTATAAATATTCGTCTCGGAAGTAAAGGGCCAGATAAAAAAATTAACCCGTAAAAACAAAGTTTTTCACTCTAAATCCTTTATATGCGTGGCGGCTAGAATCCTCTCGTCCTCTGGCTTGAGATGGATGCCACCTATGGGTCAGATGATTGTCTGCCAGCATTAAGCAATTGGTAATTAAATATTTAAAACATTTTCCCTAAACAGTGTAAAATTTTGGGGAAAAAATTTCACGAAAATTAATTGTCATGCACAACGAGTCTGTGTGGAAAATGTCAGCTCGATTGGATCACGGGAAGTGGGTTAAAAAACGACCGAAAGATTTGCACGGTTGTAAGCAAGCAAGCACGCAAGCACGCAAGCAAGCGAACTTAATATAAACGATTTAAAAAAAAAGACCCAAAGGTGATTCCTCACAATTAAAGATTTGCTCGTAGCCACACGGGCGATGCGACACTGTAGGTGCCGGGACCCGCTAATGAATTCCGCGTTCATTAAATAGCCAACGGAGTTGTTGCTGCGGTGAGCGAGCGTCCGACTAATTGATATCACCCTCTGGAATTTTGAAAACGCGTTTCGGTGGGCATCACAATTGGGTGAAATTAAGCGGGCCATTCGTCAGCGCGCCGTCGTTACGCGTAATTAGAGCTCGCGGGATAGGGTTCGTGTTAATTGTGTGTCCGTTGTGCGATTAGTGAATGCATTTTGAGACTTAAATAGAGGATGATGCCATTGTAGTTTTTTTTTTTAATAGCCCGTGCATTTTGTGCGTGCAATGCATCTTCTGTCGGTGTTAAACGATTCACTCTTTGAAGTTGTGTATGTTTCACGTTAATTAATTATTCCTATTTAAAGCTTTCGTGACTGCAGGGATTCATCTTCTTGGTTCTTTCGGTAAAGTCACGTAGAAGGGAAATAATAAAATATTATATTCAGACGCTGTATTTCCGACAGACGCTGTTCTTCACCTGAGGACGGCTGCTTGCGTTGTGGCCGAAACGTCGTGAGAATTATTTTATTATGTTTTATTTTTATTATTTTATTATTTATCTTCTACGTGACTTTACCGAAAGAACCAAGAAGATTGGTTATTCCTGTTGTTTGGCTCCAGTTTTTAGTCTGTTAGTTCACGTAACAGCGAGTTTATGTACTATTGATTTTATACATGAGTACGTACGATTCAGTTCATGAACGATTTAATGTATGTATGAGTGAGTTTATATATGCTTGAGATTGTACGAGTGGGGTTCATGCCCTACCGACTTTACGTACAATTAAGTTTATGTACGATTTAGTCTACGTGTGAGCACGTTCATGTATGTTTGAAGATTGTACGAGTGAAGTTTTTGTACTCATGAGTTTATGTACGAGTGAGTTTACATATGTCTTAGTTAATGTACATTGGCTTCACGTCTGAGTTTAATATTCAGCTCATGTATATAGTAATAGGTTTTTGCCCTTTCAACTGGTACAAAAACTGACACCTTTATACAAGGCATCATGTTTGCAATAACCACAACACAAGCAGTCAAAATGCAAACAAAAAGAAACAACTCTGATGATGATAATGATATGCACTGTCCTTGAAGTTGATTGGTCCACACCCGAGAGGGGGGAGGAGTGTGGTGGGGGGAAGGGGGTGGTGGGGAGAGGGGGGGAAGGGGGGGGTGGTGGGGGGAGGGGGTGGTGGGGGGATGGGGGTGGTGGTGGGGGAGGGGGGTGGTGGGGGGGGGAAGGTGGTGGGGGGAGGGGGGTGGTGGGGGGAAGGGGGGTGGTGGGGGGAGGGGGGTGGTGGGGGGAAGGGGGTGGTGGGGGGAGGAGGGTGGTGGGGGGAGGGGGGTGGTGGGGGGAGGAGGGTGGTGGGGGGAGGGGGGTGGTGGGGGGAAGGGGGTGGTGGGGGGAGGAGGGGGGTTGTGGGGGGAGGAGGGTGGTGGGGGGAGGAGGGTGGTGGGGGGAGGAGGGTGGTGGGAAGGGAAGGTGGTGGGGGGAGGGGGTGGTGGGGGGAGGAGGGTGGTGGGGGGAGGGGTTGGTGGGGGGGGGAAGGGGGGGCTGCATTACCACTGAGGGATGGGACACGATGGGCAGTTTCTCAGGAGCAGAAGGGACTGGGAGAGACGGGGGAGGGGGTCAAGGTTCGGCTGTGCACAGCTGTTCTTCACACACACACACACACTCTACACACACTCTACACACACACACTACACACAGTCGACACACACACAGTCTCTACACACACACTCTACACACACACACTCTACACACACACACTCTACACACAGTCTACACACACACACTCTACACACACTCTACACACACACTCTACACACACACTCTACACACACACACTACACACACACACTCTACACACACACACTACACACACACACTACACACACACACTCTACACACACACTCTACACACACACACTCTACACACAGTCTACACACACACACTCTACACACACACTACACACACACACTACACACACACTCTACACACACACACTCTACACACACTCTCTACAGTCTACACACACACACTACACACACTCTACACACACACACTACACACACACTCTACAGTCTACACATACACACTACACACACTCTACACACACACTCTACACACACTCTACACACACACACTCTTACACACACTCTACACACACACTACACACACACTCTACACACACACTCTACACACACTCTACACACAGTCTACACACACACTCTACACACACACTCTACACACACTCTACACACAGTCTACACACACACACTACACACACACTCTACACACACTCTACACACAGTCTACACACACACACTACACACACACTCTACACACACTCTACACACAGTCTACACACACACTCTACACACACTCTACACACACTCTACACACAGTCTACACACACACATTACACACACACTCTACACACACTCTACACACACACACACTCTACACACACTCTACACACACACTCTACACACACTCTACACACACACTACACACACACTCTACACACACACTCTACACACACACTCTACACACACTACACACACACACTACACACACACTCTACACACACTCTACACACAGTCTACACACACACACTACACACACACTCTACACACACTCTACACACACACACTCTACACACACTCTACACACACACTCTACACACACTCTACACACACACTACACACACACTCTACACACACACACTCTACACACACACTCTACACACACTACACACAAACACTACACACACACTCTACACACACTCTACACACACACTACACACACACTCTACACATACACTCTACACACACACTCTACACACACTCTACACACAGTCTACACACACACATTACACACACACTCTACACACACTCTACACACACACACACTCTACACACACTCTACACACACACACTACACACACACTCTACACACACAGTCTACACACACACACTACACACACAGTCTTCACACACACACTCTACACACACAGTCTACACACACGCACTCTACACACACACTCTACACACACACACTACACACACAGTCTACACACACACACACTCTACACACACTCTACACACACGCACTCTACACACACACACTCTACACACACAGTCTACACACACACAGTCTACACACACACTCTACACACACACAGTCTACACACACAGTCTACACACACACAGTCTACACACACACACTACACACACTCTACACACACACACTACACACACACTCTACACACACTACACACACACTCTACACACAGTCTACACACACACACTCTACACACACACACTCTACACACACACACACTCTACACACAGTCTACACACACACAGTCTACACACACACACAGTCTACACACAGTCTACACACACACAGTCTTCACACACACACAGTCTACACACACACACTCTACACACACACTCTACACACACACACTCTACACACAGTCTACACACACACAGTCTACACACACACACTCTACACACACACACACTCTACACACAGTCTACACACACACAGTCTTCACACACACACACTCTACACACAGTCTACACACACACAGTCTACACACACACACAGTCTACACACACACACTCTACACACACACTCTACACACACACACTCTACACACACTCTACACACACACACTCTACACACACAGTCTACACACACACACTACACACACACTCTACACACACACACTCTACACACACTCTACACACACACAATCTACACACACTCTACACACACACACTACACACACTCTACACACACACACTACACACACACTCTACACACACTACACACACACTCTACACACAGTCTACACACACACACACTCTACACACACACACTCTACACACACACTCTACACACACACACACTACACACACTCTACACACACTCTACACACACACACTCTACACACACTACACACACACTCTACACACAGTCTACACACACACACTCTACACACACACAGTCTACACACACACACTCTACACACACAGTCTACACACACACAGTCTTCACACACACACACTCTACACACAGTCTACACACACACAGTCTTCACACACACACAGTCTACACACACACACTCTACACACACACTCTACACACACACACTCTACACACAGTCTACACACACACACTCTACACACACACACTCTACACACACTCTACACACACACACTCTACACACACACACTCTACACACAGTCTACACACACACACTCTACAAACACACACTCTACACACACACACTCTACACACACTCTCTACACACACTCTACACACACACACTACACACACACTCTACACACACACTCCGTAAATGACGTCACGCGATTTTTGACGATTTTTGACACCCCCCCCCCCCCCATTCGTCACACGACGTCACAAAAAGTCAGACCCCCCCCCCCTCAAATATGACGTCACAAAGCTCTGCCCCCCCCCCAAAAAAAAATAAAACATGCTTCAAATCGCTTTAAACTATTGTCGTTGTAGCGCGTATTTAATGTGGCGCTGCACTCTGATGTTGTAGGAGAAAACATTTATTTAAAAAAAGTCCATTTAATTAAGTAGAACGTGTTGTCTTTATTTATTTAAAGTTGCGCATTTCTACGTGACGTCACATTTCTCACCCCCCCCCACCCACCCCCCTCGTCACACATCGTCACAAATGTCTGACCCCACCCCCCCCCCCTCGTCACACGGCGTCACAAAAATATGTAGACCTTCCTCTAACGAAGGCCCGTTCGCCTTAACATTTCATGCATTGACAATAAAGACAAAGATAAACACCCCCAGTATAGCCTTTAACAGACTGTTGGGGCAAGTGCTGTTAGCCGATAACCTATGAAGGTCAACATGGCACACGAGGGGGTGGGTGGCCAGCACCACACTCGTTTGAGGCTGAGTCGACCTAGGGGAAGACCAGGATCGCCACAGATAATCGCCACTCGTGTTGGTCAAGAAGGGGGAATCAATCCCGGGTCCGGCCAGGGTTTGAAAGGTTTCGCGAAATCGCTACACTTGCCCAAAATTGACAGTAACATATTGCACACAAAGATAAAGATCCCCCGCATAGTCTTAACAGACTGTAGGGGCAAGTGCTGTTAGCGAGCACCTATGAAGGCCGGAACGGTACACGAGGGGGTGGATGGCCAGCATCATGCCCGACCGCCTTTGTCTCCCCAGTGGCGATGTTTACACACCGCACCAGGTACTCATTTGAGGCTGAGTCTACCTCGGGACCGGTTCGGATAATCGTCACTGGTGTTGGCCGTGAGCGGGAATCGAACCCGGGTCGCTGGGTTCGTAGTGCAGTGTAGCGCTAACCGCTACACTACCGCTCCCCAAATTGCACAACAACAACAACCGCCATTCGCCAATAGGTGGCGGTGACGTCACCACGACGCTTGTGCCAGGCCAAGTGCACCTTGAAGCCACGTGAAGTGTCGAACGCCCGCTGGCAGGAGGTCACGGGGCAGACCCACTGACACACGCACAACGATATCTTTGAATCTCGAGTGAATTCTCCTCTTTTTCCACAGCGGATAAACATGTGTAGCATCTCTTTCATACAAAGGCAACCTTTTGAGAAATAATTGATTAAATATATTTATGTTTTATTTGATGTTCAAGCTGACCATGTCTCGTTTCTTTTTGGCCCTATCGATTCCGAGCAGGGGAAAGAGTTTTAGATAAGCAATAGGTCCAGAGAAATACTTGTCATTCGAAAGGCCAACTCGTTCTCTTCCACAGGAGGTAGACATGAATGAACCAAAATTAAACTATGAGTTTTCCGAAAACGCGCTCCGAAAATAGCAATACTTTCAAACCGCGCTCGGTACTTCTGTACCCACCGCCCTCAAGGTAACGTTTTGGCGGACGAAGGGACACTTAGATCTATTGCTATAAATATGTATATTTCTAATAGGGGTTTTTCCCCTTTTTTCTGGCAACAAAACTGACACATTTTTCAAGGTATTATGCTTACATTAACCACAATACTTGCAGTCAAATGCAAACAAAAAACAATACTCTGATAATGTATGCATTGTCTTTGAAACTGATTGGTCCACACCAGAGACAGCTTTCTTTAGAGCCTAGTCTCATATGGTGTTCGACCAGATGACGCCAAAATGCGCACAGTTCAAAGACAACGCACTTACAGAGTAATGAAAGCTCGGGGTGAGCAGCTACATCATGGGACCTCCTTTGCCAGTACCAAAATATACTAATAGGGTTTTTCCCCTTTTTTCTGGCAACAAAACTGACACCTTTTTCAAGGAAGCATGCTTACATTAACCACAATACTTGCAGTCAAATGCAAACAAAAAATAATACTCTGATAATTTATGCATTGTCTTTGAAACTGATTGGTCCACACCAGATGATGCCTTTTGGCGTCATCTGGTCGAACACCATATGAGACTAGGCTCCAAAGAAAGCTGTCTCCAAAATATACTAATAGGGGAAAAACCCTATTAGTATATTTTGGTACTGGCAAAGGAGGTCCCATGATGATATGTATATTTCGTCAAAGTTTTATCTTAGCCGAATACTACGACGAAGCTGGTTGCATTAGCTACGGAGACGCTACTTATGCAGACGTGAATCATTACCTCTGCCAGCGCGAATAATTGCTCAGGTGGTGTAAGCCGATGTTCTCTACATCTGTGGGACATTTTTTCAGCTCTCAACATTATAATTGTTAAGTATTTTTTTAAGAAAAGCCTTTTTACCCTTATCCGGAAAGAATACAGGAGCGTCTTCTTGGTTCTTTCGGTAAAGTCACGTAGAAGGGAAGTAATAAAATAATAAAAATAAAACATAATAATGAATGACGCTGTCTCCCCGACAGAACTGGTCTCCACCTGAGGAGGGCTGCTTGCGTTGTGGCCGAAACGTCGTGAGAATTATTTTATTATGTTTAATTTTTATTATTTGATTACTTCCCTTCTACGTGACTTTATCGAAAGAACCAAGAAGATGAATCCCTGCAGTCACGAAAGCTTTAAATCGAAATTTAATACAGGAGTGTGTTAAGAATCTACAAACACAAAAATAGACACATCTAATGACGAGCCATCATCAAGTCTGCATGAATCACGCATGCATGTGGTAAAATGTGCAACAAAAACCACGCTCTCGCATTGTCTTTGAAAACCGATTGGCCTACATCGGAGAAGAGCATCCTTTGTGGCCACGTCCCGCCGGGATTAGATCAAAGAACAGCGCCAATATGTGAGTGGCACAACGAAAATGCAAACGTCAAGGCATTAATAGCTTCGTACTCTTTGGAAATTTCGGTAAAGTTCAGCAGTTTAAATGCTGGATTATATTTTTTTCCGCCTGAGGACGACCGCTTGTGTTGCGATCGAAACTTCGTGAGTTGTTTTCTTTTTAAATCCTTTATATTAAGTTCGCTTGCTTGCTTAGGACCGTGCAAATCTTTCGGTCGTTTTTAACCCACTTCCCGTGATCCAATCGAGCTGACATTTTGTACACAGACTCGTTGTGCGTGACAATGCATTTTCGTGAAAAAATTTTCCAAAATTTTACACCGTTTAGGGGATTTTTTTAAAATATTTAATTACCAATTGTTTAATGCTGCCAGACAATCAGCTGACCCATAGGTGGCAGCCATCTCAAGCCAGAGGACGAGAGGACTCTAGCCGCCACGCATATAAAGGATTTAGAGTGAAAAACTTTGTTTTTACGGGTTAATTTTTTCTACTCTACGTGACTTTTACCGAATGAACCAATAAGTGTGGATTACTGCAGTCACGAAAGCTTCAAATCGAGGCATTAATAGCTCCGATTGAACGGTTACATCTCGAGGAATTTGTTTGCTGTAATATCAAGTTGATGACAACAATTATTGGCTTCAACCACTCCGGCAATACTTCAGGAGGCGTTAAGATCTTTTGCTCGTGTCAGATGTCAACATTTTAACCACCGTATTTCCTGTATGTATGTCTGGTGGCAAGGTGGTGAGATGTTAACTACCTCGCCTGGCACTCAGGAGGTCGTGGGTGCAATCCAGACCCTGACGCCTGCTGTATATTTGGATCAAGATTGTGTATTTGGAGTTTGCGTGTCTTTCTCTCCGTGGTCGCGTGTAATTTTCTCCGGGTCCTCCGGTTTTTCCCTCCACGTTTAGAAGCACAAAAATTAGAGTATTTGGCTGCTATATTATTGGTTCTTTCGGTAAAGTCACTTTGAAGGGAAACAATAAAATAATATAAATATAAAACAATAAAATTCTCACGACGTTTCGACTGCAACACAAGCAATCATCATGAGGTGTGAAAACACCTGATGATGATTGCTTGTGATGATTGCTTGTGTTGCAGTCGAAACGGTGTGATCATTTTTTTGTTTTATATTTTTATTATTTTAGTGCTTTTCACACCTGATGATGATTGCTTGTGTTGCAGTCGAAACGTCGTGAGAATTTAATAAATTTTATATTTTTATTATTTTATTACTTCCCTTCTACTTGACTTTACCGAGACAACCAAGAATATGAATCCCTGCAGTCACGAAAGCTTTAAATCAAAATTTATCTGGCTGCTGCCATACATTTCCACGTGTTCGTGATGGTGAGCCGCCACTTAGTTGAGCTATGATTTTTGGCAGCCGGGTCGCTTCTTAAAAAAGAGATCGATACAGCCCAGTGGGCCTTAGCTGGTAAAATAAAATTTAAAAAAATTGTTCATAGTTCAGTTCAGAGCTTAAACTTTTACCCAGGCAGTCACTTCAACAAGGGGGGGAGGGGGGGCTCTACACTGCTGATTAATTCTACAAGCATGTCATTGACGACGATTACGATGATGATGATGGTGATGATGACAGCCTTCCCTGGATATCATGAAATCTATTTCAACTCGAGATCGCGACTTACCTACCCGGCTGCGGGGATGGTGGGTAGAGAAAAGAATAAGTCTCATTTAAATTTCGATTTAAAGCTTTCGTGACTGCAGGGATTCATCTTCTTGGTTCTTTCGGTAAAGTCACGTAGAAGGGAAGTAATAAAATAATAAAAATAAAACGTCGTGAGAATTATTTTTTTATTATGTTTTATTTTTATTATTTTATTACTTCCCTTCTACGTGACTTTACCAGAAGAAGTCTCATTTAATTCATTTAATTTGCAGTTACTTTTTGTTGAAATATCAAAAGCGTGAGACGGCGTGATCCGCCCAGGGAGAGAGAGATTGGTCTCCAGGATGTATCGGAATTCAAAATCAGAATGAGAACATTTATTTTGACTGCAAGAGGAATCCGATGAGCTATGAAGCTATTTTTAAATCCTTTATATTAAGTTCGCTTGCTTGCTTGCTTGCGTGCTTGCTTGCTTAGGACCGTGCAAATCTTTCGGTCGTTTTTAACCCACTTCCCGTGATCCAATCGCGCTGACATTTTGCACACAGACTCGTTGTGCCAGACAATTATTGTTCGTGAAAAAAATTCCCAAAATTTTACACTTTTTAGGCAAAAAAAAATAATTTTACATATATTCAAATAGAACGCATTCTTGGCTTTGGCTGAACGTCAGAGTGTAAGAGCCCAGAGCGTAACCCCTCCACAGGCCGTGGCGGAGTAGCGCAGTTGGTAGCGCCCTCGCTTCCCATGCCAAAGGTCGCGGGATCGATCTCCGCGTCCTCCACAGGCGAATATATTTTTAAATCCTTTATATTAAGTTCGCTGCCACGCATATAAAGGATTTATAGTGAAAAACTTTGTTTTTACGGGTTATACTTATTCACAGATGTCTTGTAAGGGAATGGGGTTAAACATTACAGCAACAACTAACAGTGCAAAAAAAAATACAGTAAAGTAGTGCAAAGTATAGGTAAGGTAAACACATGGCTTTAAAAACATATCCAAATAAAACGAAATAATAGATACTCTTTGTTTTTTTCGGTAAAATCACGTAGGTAAAAAAATAAATAAAATAAATGAAAACAACTACATTTAATTTTGTTGTTTTCATTTATTAAATGTTTTACCTACGTGACTTTACCGAAAAAAACAAAGCGTATGAATCCTTGCAGTCACGAAAGCTTCAAATCTAGAATTAAATAATAAATATATTTCGATTTAAAGCTTTCGTGACTGCAGGGATTCATCTTCTTGGTTCTTTCGGTAAAGTCACGTAGAAGGGAAATAATAAAATAATAAAAATAAAACATAATAAAATACAATTCTCACGACGTTTCGGCCACAAAGCAAGCAGCCGTCCTCAGGTGAAGAACAGGTCTGTCGGAAAGACAGCGTCATTCAGAACAGGTCTGTCGGAAAGAAAGCGTCATTCAGATGCTGTCTTTCCGACAGACCTGGTCTTCACCTGAGGACGGCTGCTTGCGTTGTGGCCGAAACATAATAAAATAATATAATAATATAGTAAAATTATTATTCTTTTTTATGTTTTATTTTTATTATTTTATTATTTCCATTCTCCGTGACTTCACCGAAAGAACCAAGAAGAGAAAAATTAATATATTGTATATCTTACCAGGGTAAAGCCCACCGAGTGAACGACTTAATTTTTCAGAAGGGACCCGGCCAACACAAATGACGCGGCTCCACACGTGCGGCTCGCGATCACGTGGACATTTCAAGGCGCAAAAGCAGCAGCAGCAGCAGCAGCAGCGGTGACGAAAATAATCTAAATGATCCAAGGCTGTAGCAATGGAGTCAACATTGTGGGGGGGACCAAATCTTCCAGGGAATCTCGAGAAAAAAAATCAAAATTTTAAAACTAATTTCCTGCAATTTCCTGCCTAAAATATTAAAAAATTCACTGACACATACGATGGACTTTTTATTCATTTTTTACAATAATGTCTAACAGTGTATTGTATTACATTGCAAGGTTTTTTTTTCTTTTTTTACCTTTTCTTGTTTCATTGTATGTAATGGCAGAGATTATGGATTAATAACGTACAACCATAACTCTTAGTTCTTTCGGTAAAGTCACGTAGGTAAAAAATTAAATTAAAATTTATAAAAAAAAAAACAATACAATCACGACGTTTCGGAGGCAACACAAGCTTCCGTCTTCAGGTGGAACTGTCACAGCAAAACATCTGTATCAAGTGCTGTGACAGTTTCACCTGAAGACGGAAGCTTGTGTTGCCTCCGAAACGTCGTGATTGTTTTTATTTTTATTAATTTTTATTTCATTTTTTACCTACGTGACTTTACCGAAAGAACTAAGAGTATGAATCCTTGCAGTCACGAAAGCTTCAAATCTAGAATACAACCATAACCACAATCATATAAACAGAAATCTCTTTTATAGCAATATATTGGCGGCGGGGGGGACATTTTGAGCATATTTGAATATTGGGAGAGTGGGGGGAGATTTGTTCCTGGCCTTGAAATAATCTTTAGACGAGTTTTTCGTTCTTTCTAAATGTACATAGGGCTATTGGCAAGAGGTAGGGGGGGGGGGCAAGCACATGGATAGGGGGGGGGGCATATGGAGGGAGCTCCTAAGGGGGTAGGGAGGGAGGGGGTCAGTCTGTTCTGTTCTGCCAGCGCACAGATAGCATTCAATAGCGAGAGATGGACGCTCACGATCAATTCGCCACTCTTGCACAAGGAGGGGGGGGGGGGGGGAACGGAGGACCTTCAACATTCTCTTTTGAAGGGGGAAAGGGGCGAAAGAGGGGAGGGGAGGCGTGGGGGAAATTGATCTGCGTCGCATGCAAGTTCAGTTTAAATCAGCGGCTGCCAGGCGGGTGTTGTTGTTGTTGTTGTCTGTTGTGCGTTGGTCCAACCTCCCCACGTCCCCCCTCCTCCTACTCCGAGGCAAAGACAAAGGACCGCCGTGTAGCCTCAACAGACTGTAGGGGCAAGTGCGGTTAGCGAGTAGCAACCTATGAAGGCCGGCACGGCACACGAGGGGGTGGGTGGCCAGCACCACACCCGGGCCGCCTTTGTCTCCCCAGTGGTTCGACGTTTACGCACCGCTCCAAGTGCTCATGTTGAGGCTGAGTCGACCTAGGGGAGGCCCAGGACCGGTTTTAGATAACGATCACAATCGTCACTGGTTGTTGGCCGTGAGCGGGAATCGAACCTTGGTCGCTAACCGCTACACCACCGCTCCCCCTACGACTCTTAATTTTTATTCACCTCCAACCCGCCTATTTTATCTCTCTCTCTCGTATGTTAGCGATCTCGCAGATGGAAGCGCTCGCAGAGAGCGGTCACATTGACTCGAGGTCGACTGAATACTTGGACACGTGTGTGTCTGTGTGTGCTCGCTAACAGCACTTGCCCCAACAGTCTGTTGCAGCCTATACGGGGCATCTTTGTCTTTTTTAAATCCTTTATATTAAGTTCGCTTGCTTGCTTGCTTAGGACCGTGCAAATATTTCGGTCGTTTTTTTAACTCACTTCCCGTGATCCAATCGAGCTGACATTTTGCACACAGACTCGTTGTGCGAGACAATGAATTTTCGTAAAAAAATTTTTTCCAAAATTTTACACTGTTTAGGGAATTTTTTTTTAAAATATTTATTTACCAATTGGTTAATGCTGGCACACAATCATCTGACCCATAGGTGGCAGCCATCTCAAGCCAGAGGACGAGAGGACTCTAGCCGCCCCGATGCCACGCATATAAAGGATTTATAGTGAAAAACTTTGTTTTTACGGGTCATACTTGTCTCAGTGTGGGGAGCGCGCTGCGCAACGAACCCTCGGCCACCCGAGTTCGATTCCCACTCACGGGCCACCAACACCGGTGACGATTATCTGAACCGGTCCTGGGCCTCCTCCCCTAGGTCGACTCAGCCTCGAAATGAGTACCTGGTGAGGTGTGTACATCATCGCCATTGTGGGGAGGCAAAGGCGGTCGGGTGTGGTGCTGGCCACCTACCCCCTCGTGTGCCGTGCCCGCCTTGTTGATATTCTTTCTCACCGATAATGTGGAGGCACATGAATGGACCCCCGCATGCATTCGTTTTGTTGCAGCTAATTTTTCTGGGCTCACTCTAATACCGGATTCTTAATCTTGGACTTCAATCCCGGACGGCCACCAACAACCCTGCAATCTTGGTCACCCAAAGATTTGTTTTTGGAAATTAAAATTTTAATATTAAACCCCATTAAATCGCTCAGCCGCGTCGTTGTTTTTTTCCCCCTTCTAAGAGCTGCAGAAAAACGAAGGTCAACAACGGCACAAACATACACAAATATACACGGAAACATAAATCCCTGGTTAAACTACTAAAGTGGTAGATTTGAAGCTTTCGTGACTGCAAGGATTCATATTCTTGGGTTTTTTCGGTAAAGTCACGTAGGTAAAAAATTAAAATTAATAAAAGTAAAATAAAATAAAATTATATTATTTTATTTTACTTTAAAAAATTAAAATTAAAATTAATAAAAGTAAAATAAAAATAAAATAATTTTATTTTACTTTTATTAATTTTCATTTTCATTTTTTACCTACGTGACTTTACCAAAAAAAACCAAGAATTCTAAAGCGGTTTTCTTCATTACCAGGCCCTTGGTTACTGGCAGCCCCTGTGGGCCTTTAGCCCCCCCCCTCCACCCTTCCCCAGTCAAATGGCGTGGCAGAAACTCGCGCTGACTGATGTCTCGTCTGCAAAAGTGCCCCAGAACCCGAGCTCTGAAAATAAGTGAAGAACACCGAGTCGAAGTCACGTCTCTGGGTCCGTGTGGGTTTGTGTGTGTAGTCGGTGGGTCTACATGGGTCCGTAAGGGTCTACGGGGTGTCTATGGGTCTGTATGGGTATGTGGGTGTCTCCGGGTCTGTATGGGTGTGTGGGTGTCTATGGGTTTGTATGGGTGTGTGGGTGTCTGTGTGTTTAAATGGCTCTATGTGGTGTCTATGGGTCTATATGGGTGTCTGTGGGTGTCTGTGAGTCTACATGTCTCTATGTGGTGTCTATGGGTCTCTATGGGTCTGTATGGGTGTCTATGGGTCTGTATGGGTCTGTATGAGTGTCTGTGGGTCTGTATGGGTCTACGTGGTGTCTATGGGTCTGTATGGGTCTGTATGGGTCTGTATGGGTGTCTGTGGATCTAATTGGCTCTATGTGGTGTCTATGGGTCTGTATGGGTGTGTGGGTGTCTGTGGATCTGTATGGGTGTGTGGGTGTCTATTGGTCTGTATGGGTGTCTGTGGGTCTACATGTCTCTATGTGGTGTCTATGGGTCTGTATGGGTGTGTGGGTGTCTATGGGTCTGTATGGGTGTGTGGGTGTCTATGGGTCTGTATGGGTATGTGGGTGTCTCCGGGTCTGTATGGGTGTGTGGGTGTCTATTGGTCTGTATGGGTGTCTGTGGGTCTACATGTCTCTATGTGGTGTCTATGGGTCTGTATGGGAATGTGGGTGTCTCCGGGTCTGTATGGGTGTGTGGGTGTCTATTGGTCTGTATGGGTGTCTGTGGGTCTACATGTCTCTATGTGGTGTCTATGGGTCTGTATGGGTGTGTGGGTGTCTATGGGTCTGTATGGGTGTGTGGGTGTCTATGGGTCTGTATGGGTATGTGGGTGTTTCCGGGTCTGTATGGGTGTGTGGGTGTCTATTGGTCTGTATGGGTGTCTGTGGGTCTACATGTCTCTATGTGGTGTCTATGGGTCTGTATGGGTGTGTGGGTGTCTATGGGTCTGTATGGGTATGTGGGTGTCTATGGGTCTGTATGGGTGTGTGGGTGTCTATGGGTCTGTATGGGTGTGTGGGTGTCTGTGGGTCTACATGGCTCTATGTGGTGTCTATGGGTCTGTATGGGTGTCTATGGGTCTGTATGGGTGTGTGAGTGGCTGTGGGTCTAATTGGATATATGTGGTGTCTATGGGTCTGTATGGGTGTATGGGTGTCTGTGGGTCTGTATGGGTGTCTATTGGTCTGTATGGGTATGTGTGGGTGTCTGTGGGTCTACATGTGTCTATGTGGTGTCTATGGGTCTATATGGGTGTCTGTGGGTGTCTATGGGTCTATATGGGTCTATGTGGTGTCTATTGGTCTGTATGGGTGTATGGGTGTCTGTGGGTCTACATGTCTCTATGTGGTGTCCATGGGTCTGTATGGGTGTGTGGGTGTCTATTGGTCTGTATGGCTGTGTGGGTGCCTATGGGTCTGTATGGGTGTGTGGGTGTCTGTGGGTCTACATGGCTCTATGTGGTGTCTATGGGTCTGTATGGGTGTCTATGGGTCTGTATTTGTCTGTATGGGTGCCTGTGGGTCTAAATGGCCCTATGTGATGTCTGTGGGTTTGTATGGGTGTCTATTGGTCTCTATGGGTCTGTATGGGTGTCTGTGGGTCTAAATGTCTCTATGTGGTGTCTGTGGGTCTGTATGGGTGTCTATGGGTCTGTATGGGTGTGTGTGGGTGTCTGTGGGTCTACATGTCTCTATGTCAGTCTTCTTCATTGCAAGGTCTGCGATGCCAACTGAAGGCCCCTTGTGTAGACCACTGACTCTATCCCAGTGGTTCTCAACATTTTGCTCGCCACTGTATTACCCCTTCTCTCCCCCCCCCCCTTTTTATTTTGTCTTTGTTTGAGCCAGCATGGTTCTGAGTAAAATAAACGTTACGAATAACCAACATCTTCTTGGTTCTTTCGGTAAAGTCACGTAGAAGAAAAAAAAAACATAATAAAATATGTAGCATTTTTTTATTATTTCCCCTCTACGTGACTTTACCGAAAGAACCATGAAGATGAATCCCTGCAGTCACGAAAGCTTTAAATCGAAATTTTATTGTGTTTTATTTTTATTATTTTATTATTTCCCTTCTACGTGACTTTACCGAAAAAACCAAGAAGATGAATCCCTGCAGTCACGAAAGCTTAAAATCGAAAAGAATAACCAACAGTCAACCGTTTTCAACCACTTCCTACGAGGTTATCCTGAACTAAAGCTCGTAGCTGCAAGCAAACACAAACAACGGAACGTTCAAACGGATGGCCGCTGTACGGGCAACGGAATTTGTTCGCGCTCGCTGGTTTACACTGATCGATGTCTTTTCGACGACAGCGTATAGCCCCTCCTCCCCCACCTCTAAAAAAGTGCGAAGAACACTCCACTGAACTCTTTGATTTACCGGCCGTAGCCCGCTTTTGAGCTATTAGCTTTCATTCAAGGACGACATGGCCACACGTGGTCGCAGCTTCATCAAAGTGGCTTCATATTTTTGGTTATTTCGGTAAAGTCACGTGGAATGGAAATAATAAAAGAATTAAAATAAAACATGATAAAATAATAATAAAATAATTCTCACGACGTTTCGGCCACAACGCAAGCAGCCGTCCTCAGGTGGAGAACAGGTCTTTCGAGAAGACAGTCTTAAATTTCAGACGCTGTCTTTCCGACAGACCTGTTCTTCACCTGAGGACGGCTGCTTGCGTTGTGGCCGAAACGTCGTGAGAATTATTTTATTATGTTTTATTTTTATTATTTTATTATTTCCATTCAACGTGACTTTACCGAAAGAACCAAGAAGATGTATTATTATTTTATTATGTTTTATTTTTATTATTTTATTATTTCCATTCTACGTGACTTTACCGAAAAAACCAAGAAGATGAATCCCTGCAGTCACGAAAGAAGCTTTAAATCGAAATCGAAGTGGCTTCATCAACCACCGTACATCATCATTGATATCAGCAGCCGAAGCATTTCAACGCGTGTCGTTTCGAATTTTTGGACGAGGAAAGAAACACCCACGCGGCCACCGATAGAGACACGCGGCCTACGAATATACAGGATCGAAACCACGGAACCTCCCTTGTCCCCCAGGCGAGGGAGGTGACATCTCCCAATGGGCGGGAATGGGTGTGAAATCTACGGATGAGTGGACGATTGGGTGAGCGAGCGGATGATTTGTAGATAGAGTGGGTTGGGAAGCCGCTGGGTGGGGTGTCGGTGATTGTCGGTGTGATGAGCGGTAGTGCAAACGGTTTTGCGCTACGAACCTTGACGAACCGAGTTCAATTCCCGCTCACGGCCCACTCCAGTCACGATTATCTGAACCTATCCTTGGCCTCCCCTAGGTCGACTCAGCCTCAACATTAGTACCTGGGTGCGGTGTGTAAACACCGCCACTGGGGAGATAAATTTCGATTTAAAGCTTTCGTGACTGCAGGGATTCATCTTCTTGGTTCTTTCGGTAAAGTCACGTAGAAGGGAAGTAATAAAATAATAAAAATAAAACATAATAAAATAATTCTCACGACGTTTCGGCCACAACGCAAGCAGCCGTCCTCAAGCTTGGTGGTGTTTCATTCTTCACCTGAGGACGGCTGCTTGCGTTATGGCTGAAACGTCGTGAGAATTATTTTATTATGTTTTATTTTTATTATTGTATTACTTCCCTTTCTACGTGACTTTACCGAAAGAACCAAGAAGATGGGGAGATAAAGGCGGCCGGGCGTGGTGCTGGCCACCCACCCCCTCGTGCTCCACATTTCCGGCCTTCATAGGTTGCTGCTCGCTTAGAGCACTTGCCCCAACAGTCTATTACAGGCTATACGGGGTAGCTTTGTCATTGGGGGAGTAAGTGTGTACATGGATGTGTGGATGGATGGGCAGGCGGCTGTATGGGTGAACGAGTTGGCTATCGGATGGGCTGGACGAGAAACATCGGCTCTGTGAGTGGCATTGGTGGGTGGGTGGCTTACGTGAGATGACCCTTGGCCTCGGAGGCTTGACGCCGTATGTAACAGATTGCTGTTCCGAGCGTCATTAAACGTCCAGAGGAGGACGCTTGTGTGTGACTCGGGAGAGAAACACTTTAGTTCGCTTCGTTTCATGGGTAGATGGCTTTCGCCACCGATATTATCCACAATACCCCCCCCAATCTCCATTTCGGAGGATTTACCCACAATTTTGCCTCTCGCCTGATGATGCTGGTTGTTGTTGTTGTTGTTGTAATTACCGATGAAGACGTGACGGCACTCGAATCGTAAATGTCGTAGTGGGTTTCCCCTGCAACACACAAACCGCTGTTAATGAACTCGTCACGAATTGTGCACTTTTATTTTCGTGGTTGGCTGTGTAGGGTGGTGGTGGTGGTGGCGGGTTTAACTATACAGATTTAGCTGTCTCGGGTGTGGACCAATCAACTTCTAGGACAGTGCATACATTATCAGAGTTATGTCTTTTGTTTGTATTATGACTGCAGGTATTGCGGTCTATGCAAACATGACTCCTCGTAAAAAAGGTGTCAGTTTTGTTGCCAGATCAAAGGGTAAAAAAACAATTATCATATTTTTTACTGGCAAATGAGGTTCCAATGGTGTAAATGTATACCCCGAGCTCTCATACTCTAATGGTGCATTGCCTTTGAGTTGTGCACCTTTTGGCATCATCTGGTCCAACCCATGTGAGACTCGGCTCTAAGGAAAGCTGTCTCGGGTGTGGACCAATCAACTTCAAGGACAGTGCATACATTATCAGAGTTATGTTTTTTTGTTTGCATTATGACTGCAGGTATTGTGGTCTATGCAAACATGACTCATCGTAAAAAAGGTGTCAGTTTTGTTGCCAGATCAAAGGGTGAAAAACGAATTATTATACACATTTATATTAAAGTGATCTAACCCGAAAAACAAGAACACTTTATTACGTCCTTGCCCGATTTATTTTGATCGCTGAGCGAGCCCCACCTGGGTTCGAATGCTGGCCGCCACCCTCACATGATTAACTAATTTCCTTAGATAATTATAGTAATTACGAATTGAACATGCAACGTGCACAAGCTGCACAGTAATCGATCATCTTCAGGTTCTTTCGGTAAAGTCACGTAGAATGGAGATAATAAAATAAAAAAATAACAATAAAACATAATAAAATAATTTTATTATGTTTTATTTGTATTATTTTGTTAAAATAAAAAAATAACAATAAAACATAATAAAATAATTTTATTATGTTTTAACATAATAAAATAATTTTATTATGTTTTATTTTTATTATTTTATTATTTTCCTTCTACGTGACTTTACCGAAAGAACCAAGAAGATGAATCCCTGCAGTCACGAAAGCTTTAAATCGAAATTTCCCAAATAGCCTGAACAGACTGTTGGGGCAGGCGCTTTGTCGCGAGCATATCTTGTGAAGGGACGGTAACGGCACACACGGGGGTGATGCTAGCCAGCACCACGCCCGGCCGTTTTTCTTTCCCCAAGTGGCGATGTTGTTTTTTTACCACACCGCAAACCAGGAAACTCGTTTGAGGCTGAGTCGACCTAGGGGGGAGGAGGCTCAGGACCGTGGGCTGGGAGTCGAACTCGGGTTCACCAGGGGGGAGGTGGAGGGGGGGGGAGTTCTTAGCTCGGTAACCACCGCGCCACCACTCCCCGGCTCTCACCAAATGCCTTGCGCATGTCCTAATTTGATCGACACCGCCGCGTTTTTAAATCCTTTATATGAAGTTCACTTGCTTGCTTGCTTGCGCGCTTACAACCGTGCAAATCTTTCGGTCGTTTTTTAACCCACTTCCCGTGATCCAATCGAGCTGACATTTTGCACACAGACTCGTTGTGCGTGACAATTTCTTTCCGTGAAAAAGTTTTTCCAAAACGTTACACTTTTTAGGTAATTTTTTTTAATCAATAATTACCAATTGCTTAATGGTGGCAGGCAATCATCTGACCCATAGGTGGCAGCCATCTCAAGCCAGAGGACGAGAGGACTCTAGCCGCCCGTTTCAAAGACCAATGTGGGCTGGGTTGTGGCCCATTTATCACGCATATAAAAGATTTATAGTGAAAAACTTTGTTTTTACGGGTTAATTTTTTAAATCCTTTATATTAAGTTCACTTGCTTGCTTGCGCGCTTACGACCGTGCAAATCTTTCGGTCGTTTTGTAACCCACTTCCCGTGATCCAATCGAGCTGACATTTTGCACACAGACTCGTTGTGCGTGACAATTTCTTTTCGTGAAATTTTTTTTTCCAAAATTTTACACTTTTTAGGGTAATTTTTTTTTTATTATATTTAATGACCAATTGCTTAATGGTGGCAGGCAATCATCTGACCCATAGGTGGCAGCCATCTCAAGCCAGAGGACGAGAGGACTCTAGCCGCCCGTTTCAAAGACCAATGTGGGCTGGGTTGCGGCCCATTGAACACGCATATAAAGGATTTATAGTGAAAAACTTTGTTTTTACGGGTTCATTTTTTCAGCACTGCCCCACCCACTACAATTGCCTTCCATCTGCACGGGCGGAGATAGCGAGCGTGGTGTGGCGTGTTCGATGGCAGCAGCAGCAGCAGGATGCTCCTCTGAAAGGGACGTCAATCAGGTCGGATAGAGGCGTGTGTTGTCTCTGTTGTGGCTGACCGTGAGTGTCAGGACGTATTCGCTGGCCGGAGAGGGATAGTGGTGGGGGTGGTGGGGGTGGTGTGAGCGGGGGGGGTAGGGAGGAAGCTGCTTCGATTTCAGAGCAATTCGGTGATTCGTGGGCAGACGTTGACAAAGGCGCCGTAAAAAAAAATATGTGATGAAAAAAAAACGCCGTCATTTTATTTTTGTTCTGGGACAAAAACAAAAATTTGGAAGTGACATTCTCGCGCAAATGCCCTCGCTATCGATCGAGAGATGTCACGCAACACGCGGACACACGGGCCCTTCTGTAGTTCAAGTTAGTCAGGCGTTTAATGCACGTGGCAATAATATTCTGCACAAAATTCACTGACTGTCCAATTTTGCCGTTTTTTTATTTTATCAGGTAAGCCCCAATGAGTTGTATAGCTTTTATTTTTTTATTTTTCAGAAGCGACCTGGAAAAAAATCAACGCGACCACGAGGTGAGAGAAAGAGAGAGAGACACGCAAACTCCAAATATACAGCAGCCGTCAGGGTCGGGATCGAACCCACGTCTTCCTGTACACCAGGCGAGGTAGTTAACATCTCCTAGCCACCGTGATGATGATGATGAGAGACACGCAAACTCCAAATATACAGCAGCAGTCGTCAGGGTCGGGATCGAACCCACGACCTTCTGAATACCAGGCGAGGTAGTTAACATCTCACCACGGAGAGAGAGACACACAAACTCCAAATATACAGCAGGCGTCGGGATCGAACCCACGACCTCCTGTATACCAGGCGAGGTAGTTAACATCTCACCACGGAGAGAGAGACACACACAAACTCCAAATATACAGCAGGCGTCGGGATCGAACCCACGACCTTCTGAATACCAGGCGAGGTAGTTAACATCTCACCACGGAGAGAGAGACACACAAACTCCAAATATACAGCAGGCGTCGGGATCGAACCCACGACCTCCTGTATACCAGGCGAGGTAGTTAACATCTCACCACGGAGAGAGAGACACACACAAACTCCAAATATACAGCAGGCGTCGGGATCGAACCCACGACCTCCTGTATACCAGGCGAGGTAGTTAACATATCCTAGCCACTGTGTGTTCTGCAGGAGGAAATGGACAGTGGGGACGAGCTGGGGAGGGAGTGAGATGGGGATAGAGTGGGGGGAAGGGGGGGTAGTGGGGGGTCACACGCGTTGGCCGGGCTGGTTAGTGAATGACACAGACAGCCAGAGACTGGAGCCGTCTTCCTCGCCTCGTTTCGCCGCCAGTGTGAGACCGGAGAACGCCAAAAGGCGAACGGCATTGCAAGTATCGAAGCCAAACAAATATACAAACACAGGCATAATTTCAACCGTGATGATGGTTACAAACTGAGTAATCATTGGAAAGATGTGATTAACCATGCAAAAAAAGATTTAACTACACTTATTTGGCCAATCTTATTTGACAGACTATTACAGGTTTACCATGTTTAGTGGTTGTCTCCTTGTTACAGGTTGAGTCACAAACAGTACCTTTCCATAACAAAGGCTCAGCCTTTGTTACGCAGTCTATTCTTAGTCTTAAGACTCACCTTACCCCCCCCCTCTCCAACCATTATATAAACGGAGTGGTAGCTCCTGCAATCTCTCATTCACTTGATACAGCTGTCGTGGCTGTGACGGTTCCATCTGAAGACGGAAGCTTGTGTTGCCTCCGAAACGTCGTGATTTTTATTTTATTTTACTTTTATTAATTTTAATGTTTTACCTACGTGACTTTAACGAAAGCAACCCAATAATAAGTATCAAAGCGTTCATGGGTCGGGTTGAGCAGTTTTATCGACGGGACCGTTTTGCCTTTTGGCGTTCTGTGGTTTGCTGCTGGTGAAACTGGGCCAGTGTCCCATCAGCAGCAACGTCAGCCTCACTTGAACCAATACTGACGAACTGCCCAGCCGTTTAAAGACCGGTTTCCACATTCAGCATCTCATCAGCAGTGTGCTCATGACCAAGTCCGGTTTGGCAGCCAAGGTGTCCACTGAATTAGTCGAGAGGCATTATTAAATCCTTTATATTAAGTTTACTTGCTTGCTTGCGCGCTTACGACCGTGCAAATCTTTCGGTCGTTTTTTAACCCACTCGAGCTGACATTTTGCACACAAACTCGTTGTGCGTGACAATTTATTTTCGTGAAAATTTGTTTCCAAAATTTTCCACTTTTTAGGAATTTTTTTTTCATATTTAATTTAAAATACCAATGTGATAAAAATGAAACTCTTACTCAAGAAAAACAGAAATTAATAATAAAATAAAACCGATGCCACGCATATAAAGGATTTAGAGTGAAAAACTTTGTTTTTACGCGATAATTTTTCTTTTCATCAGCTGTGTACTGCCGTGTGGAAAATACGTAGCCTGTCACTCCATTCGGAGCTCTGGGTCTTCTAGCCCACAGTTATGACCTCGCCCCTCCAACCAGCAGCTTAAATAGATGCTGCCAAGCCTGGTGGTGCCCATTCAGACGCTGTCTTTCCGACAGACATGTTCTTCACCTGAGGACGGCTGCTTGCGTTGTGGCCGAAACGTCGTGAGAATTATTTGATTTTGTTCTATTTGTATTATTTCATTATTTTCCTTCTACGTGACTTTAACGAAAGAACCAAGAAGATGACTTCCTTCTCTATTTTTGCGAAACGTGGTACCCTCTAAAGGAACGCCTGTGCTGGTTTGAAACATTTAGTCTGGCCTGTCTACGATCCACGTTGGGTTTAACTAGACTGGATCCTGTGAGAAGCTCAAAGATCTTTGAAAGATCTAGACACATTCCCATCAGTGAGCTCCTCCAGCAAGCGAGGCTGCGTTGCCTGATTCACATAGCCCGCATTGCCAGCCACCGCAAGCCTTAGCAGCTTCTGTTTGGCTGGATAGATGGGCCTAAATGGGCACGACACAGACTAGAGAAATTGATGAACAAATGTGATACAGAAGTATGAGGAGATAATTGGCTGATGAGTGCTACCAGGCCTCTATGGAGGAGATTGATGAAGTAAGCCGCTGGGGAGTTGGAGGCAGTCGTCCATCAGCAACACTGTAGGGCAGAGGAGTGACGCTCACAACGATTAGAGCGATAAAACACAGAAATTAGCACAGTGGTGAGATCAGTTGGTGCATCTGCCATGCATCTCAGTCAGGCAACCCATAGCACCCGGGTCTGTTCTGTGACCTCCTGCCAGCAGGCATTCGACACTTCACATGGCCTCAAAGTGCATCTCGCATGGCACTAGCACCATGGTGACGTCACTGGCACTTAGTTGCTGTATGCATGTCTGGGCCTCTGAATGGGAATCTATGAGACGGTCACTGTATATGGGTCTCTGTGCATCTTCTTGGTTTTTTTCGGTAAAGTCACGTAGAAGGGAAGTAAGAAAATAATAAAAATAAAACATAATAAAATAATTCTCACGACGTTTCGGCTACAACGCAAGCAGCCGTCTTCAGGTGAAGAATGAGACACTGCCAAGCTAGGAGCTTATATATAAGCTGGGTTGGAGGTGGAATAAGAGCGCCTTAACAAAAGAATGTGCATATCAAGAGGGCGCTCTTCTTCCACCTCAAACCCAGCTTATATATAAGCTCCTAGCTTGGCAGTGTCTCATTCTTCACCTGAAGATGGCTGCTTGCGTTGTAGCCGAAACGTCGGGAGAATAATTTTATGATGTTTTATTTTTATAATTTTCTTACTTCCCTTCTACGTGACTTTACCGAAAAAACCAAGAAGATGAATCCCTGCAGTCACGAAAGCTTTAAATCGAAATGTACCTCGTAGTCCACGTGCTCATGAGCATTGTCTTGCTGGCATGAGGTTGATGATTAACACAAAAAAAATGTAATGGGTAAGAATGCCTAACGCGCTCTGTATCTCTTCTTCAGAAGCGACGTGGCTGGTCACATATTATAGCGCAGCGAAGTGGCTTATCACGTGTAAAGGTATAGCAAGCCAAATGCTCTAAACGCGTGTTTCTAAATGTGGAGGGAAAGAGCAGAAGACCAGTAGAAAAATCCACGGGGAGAGAGAGAGAGACACGCAAACTCCAAATATACAACAGCAGGCGTCAGGATCGGGATCGAAGCCACGACCTCCTGTACACCGGCGAGGTAGTTAACATCTCCTAGCCACCGTAATGATGATGAGAGAGAGAGAGACACGCAAACTCCAAATATACAACAAAAGGCGTCAGGATCGGGATCGAAGCCACGATCTCCTGCATACCAGGCGAGGTAGTTAACATCTCCTAGCCACCGTGATGATGATGAGAAAGAGAGACACGCAAACTCGAAATATACAGCAGGCGTCAGGGTCGGGATCGAAGCCACGACCTCCTGTGTACCAGGCGAGGTAGTTAACATCTCCTAGCCACCGTGATGATGATGAGAGAGAGACACGCAAACTCCAAATATACAGCAGGCGTCAGGGTCGGGATCGAAGCCACGACCTCCTGTGTACCAGGCGAGGTAGTTAACATCTCCTAGCCACCGTGATGATGATGAGAGAGAGACACGCAAACTCCAAATATACAGCAGGCGTTAGGATCGGGATCGAAGCCACGACCTCCTGTATACCAGGCGAGGTAGTTAACATCTCCAAGCCACCGTGATGATGATGAGAGAGAGAGAGACACGCAAACTCCAAATATACAGCAGCAGGCGTCAGGATCGGGATCGAAGCCACGACCTCCTGTATACCAGGCGAGGTAGTTAACATCTCCTAGCCACCGTGATGATGATGAGAGAGAGAGGCACGCAAACTCCAAATATACAGCAGGCGTCAGGGTCGGGATCGAAGCCACGACCTCCTGTACACCAGGCGAGGTAGTTAACATCTCCTAGTCACAGTGGCACTCTTAGACGCGTGGGCAAACATTGGAGGAGGATAACGAAGTAGAGGAGAAGCGAGGAGGAGGAGGAAGAGGAGAGAGAGGAGGGAGGCACGCGTCCCATGTGCCTGGTGGTGATGTGCAGAAATCATTCAAATGAACCAGAAGTTGATTTTGACAACAAACGATAACGCCTCCAAACCCCTTCACGCCCACCACTCCCCCGTTTGACCCCCACACACATACACCCCCATCACGCCGTCCTTGACCCCGAGAGCTGGAGCACACTCGGGGCTCCCCAACCATCTCCAATCGACGCAACGCAAAAAAGACTTTGCTAGCCATTAATTCTAGATTTGAAGCTTTCGTGACTGCAAGGATTCATACTCTTAGGTTTTTTCGGTAAAGTCAAGTAGGTCAATTTTTTTTTTAATTAATAAAAGTAAAATAAAACAAATTACAAAAATTCGCGACGTTTCGGAAGCAACACAAGCCTCCGTCTTCAGTTGGAACCGTCACAGCCACGACAGCTGTATCAAGTAATTGAGAGATCACAAGAAATACTACTCCGTATATATAATGGTTGAGGGGGGGGGGGGGAAGGGCCAGGAACGGCACACTTTTTTTATTAATATGGTAAATAATACAGCTTTGCTAGCCGTTCGCCCGAGCGAATGAAATTACATTTCGTCTCAACAACAACAACAGCAACAACACAATTAAAACACAAAGAGAGCTTTAATAAGGGATTAGGAAATATAATTGGGCGGAACGGAACGGGTTTGTTTATTTTGGGGGCAATCACTCGAGGGTTGGTGGGGGACGAGCTAAAGAGGTCTGCACGCTTTCCGTTTGTGTGTTCGCTTGTGCTGTGAACTTTTTGCGTGCCGTACGTAGCCAAGCGTGCTAAGGGCACGTGGGGAGGGAGGACACCGATCAAAGAAACACAAAAGAGCGTTTAATTCTAGATTTGAAGTTTTCGCGACTGCAAGGATTCATACTCTTTGTTGTTTTCGGTAAAGTCACGTAGGTAAAAAATGTAAATCAATTATATCACGACGTTTCGAAGGCGACACAAGCTTCCGTCTTCAGGTGGAACCGTCACAACAATTACTGTATCAACTTGATACAGTAATTTTGATACAGTAATTTTGCTGTGACGGTTCCACCTGAAGACGGAAGCTTGTGTTGCCTCCGAAACGTCGTGATTTAATTCTTTTTAATTTTTTACCGACGTCACTTTACCGAAAAAACTGCGTTTCCAAAGAAATGAGTTTTCAAGCTGTGTGAGTCTTCGCTGCTCTGTGTGAGTCTATGAGTCTCTGTGTGAGTCTGTGGAACTATGTGAGGCTTTGGGTCTCATGTGCGAGTCTATGGGTCTCTGTGTGAGTCTACCGGTCTCTGTGTGAGCCTATGGGCCTTTGTGTGAGTATGTGGGTCTCTGTGTGAGTCTATGGGTTTCTGTGTGAGTCTATGGGTCTATGTGTGAGTCTACATGTCTCTGTTTGAGCCTGTGGGCCTCTGTGTGAGTCTACGGGTGAGTTTACGGGTCTCTGTGTGAGTCTATGTGTCTTTGGGTGAGCCTGTGGGCCTCTGTGTGAGTCTATGGTTCTCTGTGTAAGTCTATGGGTCTCTGTGAGTCTATGGGTCTCTGTGTGAGTCTATGCGTCTTTATGTGAGTCTATGCGTCTTTCTGTGAGTCTATGCGTCTCTGCTTGAGTCTATGTGTATGTTGAACGTAGTTCGTATCTAACCGTGCTAATCGGAGATGCTGTGGAATGATAACAAAACTGAACACGAAAGCAGTTCTAAGGACATGAGCTGTCAATCTAGATCAGTGGTTCTTAACCTTTACTGCGGCCTTGCAATCCCTTTGGTTGTCAATCGTTAATTTGTTTTAGAAATGCTAATGAATACATGGGTTTGATGGAACAAAGCAAGTTGCAACGAACGTGCCCATGTTAAATTTGTGTTTTCGATCATTTACCTTCACACAAAAAAATCTGGTCCGTGCCTCGCCCCCCCCAATCCAAAGAAAGGACATCTCGCACCCCCGGGTTAAGAAGAAGGACCACTGATCGAGATGATGAACGATTTTTTAAAGTGCCATAGATAGCGCATTTCTGAAAACTCACGTGTGTGATAAGGTCAGCTCTACACTGCTCTAAGAAACCGGCGACACGGGTTCGATTCCCGCTCACAGCCAACACCCAGTAACGATTATCTGAACCGTTCCTGGGCCTCCACCTAGGTCGACTCAGCCTCAAATGAGTACCTGGTGTGGTGTGTAAACATCGCCACTGGGGAGACAAAGGCGGTCGGGCGTGGTGGTGGCCACCCACCCCCTCGTGTACCGTTCCTGCCTTCATAGGTGCTCGCTAACAGCACTTGCCCCTACAGTCTGTTAAGGCTATACAGGGGATCTTAGTCTTTGTCTTTGTGGGGAGCGGTGGTGTAACGGTTAGCGTGCCGCACTGCAAACCAGTCCACCCGAGTTCGATTTCTGCTCACAGCTCAACACCGGTGACGATTATTCGACCCGATCCTGGGCCTCCCCTAGGTCGACTCAGCCTCAAATGAGTACCTGGTGCGGTGTGTAAACATCGCCACTGGGGAGACAATGGCGGTCGGGCGTGGTGCTGGCCACCCACCCCCTCGTGTACCGTTCCTGCCTTCATAGGTGCTCGCTAACAGCACTTGCCCCTGCAGTCTGCTAAGGCTATATAGGGGATCTTTGTCTTTGTCTTCGTATCGATGGCCGCTGCCTGAGGTTCAACTCCCGCAGTGTGCGCGAGCCGGACGGAGCGTGCCACCGTGGGTTTCAAAACGTGACGGAAATGAACAACAACAACAACAACAAATTTCGATTTAAAGCTTCTTTCGTGACTGCAGGGATTCATCTTCTTGGTTTTTTCGGTAAAGTCACGTAGAAGGGAAGTAATAAAATAATAAAAATAAAACATAATAAAATTTCGATTTAAAGCTTTCGTGACTGCAGGGATTCATCTTCTTGGTTCTTTCGGTAAAGTCACGTAGAAGGGAAATAATTAGATAATAAAAATAAAACAAAATAAAATAATTCTCACGACGTTTCGGCCACAACGCAAGCAGCCGTCCTCAGGTGAAGAACAGGTCTGTCGAGAAGACAGCGTTTGAATGGAGAGAAGACAGCGTCTAAATGGACGCTGTCTTCTCGACAGACCTGTTCTGCACCTGAGGACGGATGCTTGCGTTGTGTCCGAAACGTCGTGAGAATTGTATTTTATTATGTTTAATTTTTATTATTTATTATTTCCCTTCTACGTGACTTTACCGAAAGAACCAAGAAGATGAATCCCTGCAGTCACGAAAGCTTTAAATCAAATTTTAGAATGTTTTATTTTTATTATTTTATTATTTCCCTTCTACGTGACTTTACCGAAAGAACCAGGAAAACAACAACACAGGTGAACTTGACACCGCGTGTGCCCCGCAATGTCACCGCCACCCTCGCTCAAACAAACAAGTCCAAATATGTTTTTAACAAAAACAAAAAAAAAGCAACCGTCGAGCGAAAGAAAAAAAAAGAGGAATCGCAGTCGATTGGCGCCGCTCTGATGGTGCCAGAGTGGGTGAGATGTTAACTACCTCGCCTGGTCTACAGGAGGTCGTGCGTTTATTCCCGGCTCTGACGCCTGCTGTATATTTGGAGTTTGCGTGTCTCTCTCTCTCCCTGGTGAGATGTTGACTACCTCGCCTGGTCTACAGGAGGTCGTGGGTTCGATCCCGACCCTGACGCTTGCTGCTGTATATTTGGAGTTTGCGTGTCTCTCTCTCTCTCCGTGGTGAGATGTTAACTACCTCGCCTGGTATACAGGAGGTCGTGGGTTCGATCCCGACCCTGACGCTTGCTGCTGTATATTTGGAGTTTGCGTGTCTCTCTCTCTCATCATCATCACTGTGGCTAGGAGATGTTAACTCCCTCGCCTCGTATGCAGGAGGTCGTGGGTTCGATCATAACATTGAAGATGTCTGCTGTATATTTGGAGTTTGCGTGTCTCTCTCTCTCTCTCTACGTGGTGAGATGTTAACTACCTCGCCTGGTACACAGGAGGTCGTGGGGTTGATTCCCGGGCCTGATGCCTGCTGTATATTTGGAGTTTGCGTGTCTCTCTCTCTCCGTGGTGAGATGTTGCCTACCTCGCCTGATATGCAGGAGGTCGTGGGTTTGATCCCCCTCCCTGACGCCTGCTGCATATTTGGAGTTTGCGTGTCTCTCTCTCTCTCTCCCCGTAGTCGCGTGGATTTTTCTCCGGTTTCTCCCTCCACATTTAGAATCGACATCACGCGTTTCTAGTATTTGGCTGCTCTGCATTTCCACGTGATAAGCCACTTCGTTGAGCTATCAACTGTGGCCCGGTCGCTTCTGAAAATAAATAAATATATAGCTCAGTGACGCCTTACCTGGTAACAAAAATTATTTTATAGTTCAGATAACCTTCTGACCGGCCCCGACTGGACATCTGTGAAACACAGCATCGCGTTCCTCATGCAGTCAAAATACATATTCCGATTCTGATCACTCCACAAGTGACCTAGGTTCATGCTCTTAGTTTTTTCGGTAAAGTCACGTAGGTAAAAAAAAATTAAATTAATTAGAATTCACTTGATACAGCAAATCTGGCTGTGACGCTCCCACCTGATGACGGAGACTTGTGTTGCCTCCGAAACGTCGTGATTTTTTATTTTTTTATTTTTTATTAATTCAAATTTTTTTTTTTACCTACGTGACTTTACCGAAAAAACTAAAAGCACGAATCCTTGCAGTCACGAAAGCTTCACATCTAGAATTAAATGACCTAGGTTCACCGGAGTTTCGAAGGCCACTCCCACTCCCCCCACCCCATTCCCCCATCTCCACCCTTCCGCCGTTCCTGTCCGTGAGTGTATTAGTCTGTACGTTTGTTTATTGCATTCCAGCGCAATTTGAATTTATATAGCGTCTAAATGCAAACGCATCTCGACCCGTCGCACATGGCGATGGTGAGACACGCGTATCCGCGGGGGAGGAGGGAAACTGAAAGAATATTTATTTGAGAATAAGGAGATGCGTGCATTTATGTGTTTTATATTTATTTATATGTATACATTTATTTATATGAAGGGGGTTGGGGTGGGGGGGCAGCGGTCAGGCTGTGGGAGGATGCAGAGCAGTGAAGGAGACGGACGCGTTTGTTTTGGAACTGGAATTGAGTGGACAAGGAAGGGTGTCTAGGAGATGTTAACTACCTCGCCTGGTCTACAGGAGGTCGTGGGTTCAATCCCGACCCTGACGCCTGCTGCTATATATTTGGAGTCTACGTGTCTCTCTCTCATCATCATCATCAACACGGTGGCAAGGAGATGTTAACTACCTCGCCTGGTCTACAGGAGGTCGTGGGTTCAATCCCGACCCTGACGCCTGCTGCTATATATTTGGAGTTTGCGTGTCTCTCTCTTTCCGTGGTGAGATGTTAAACTACCTCGCCTGGTATACAGGAGGTCGTGAGTTGGATCCCGACCCTGACGATGCCTGCTGTATATTTGGAGTTTGCGTGTCTCTCTCCCATCATCATCATCATCATCAATATGGTGGCTAGGAGATGTTAACTACCTCGCCTGGTGTACAGGAGGTCGTGGGTTCAATCCCGACCCTGACGCCTGCTGCTATATATTTGGAGTTTGCGTGTCTCTCTCTTTCCGTGGTGAGATGTTAAACTACCTCGCCTGGTATACAGGAGGTCGTGAGTTGGATCCCGACCCTGACGATGCCTGCTGTATATTTGGAGTTTGCGTGTCTCTCTCCCATCATCATCATCATCAATACGGTGGCTAGGAGATGTTAACTACCTCGCCTGGTGTACAGGAGGTCGTGGGTTCAATCCCGACCCTGACGCCTGCTGCTATATATTTGGAGTTTGCGTGTCTCTCTCTTTCCGTGGTGAGATGTTAAACTATCTCGCCTGGTATACAGGAGGTCGTGAGTTGGATCCCGACCCTGACGATGCCTGCTGTATATTTGGAGTTTGCGTGTCTCTCTCCCATCATCATCATCATCATCAATACGGTGGCTAGGAGATGTTAACTACCTCGCCTGGTCTACAGGAGGTCGTGGGTTCGATCCCGACCCTGACGCATGCTGTATATTTGGAGTCTACGTGTCTCTCTCTCATCATCATCATCAACACGGTGGCTCGGAGATGTTGACTACCTCGCCTGGTATACAGGAGGTTCGTGGGGTCGATCACGACCCTGACGCCTGCTGTATATTTGGAGTTTGCGTGTCTCTCTCTCTCCGTGGTGAGATGTTAACTACCTCGCCTGTTATACAGGAGGTTCGTGGGGTCGATCCCGACCCTGACGCCTGCTGTATATTTGGAGTTTGCGTGTCTCTCTCTCTCCGTGGTGAGATGTTAACTACCTCGCCTGGTATACAGGAGGTTCGTGGGGTCGATCCCGACCCTGACGCCTGCTGTATATTTGGAGTTTGCGTGTCTCTCTCTCTCCGTGGTGAGATGTTAACTACCTCGCCTGGTATACAGGAGGTTCGTGGGGTCGATCCCGACCCTGACGCCTGCTGTATATTTGGAGTTTGCGTGTCTCTCTCTCTCCGTGGTGAGATGTTAACTACCTCGCCTGGTATACAGGAGGTTCGTGGGGTCGATCACGACCCTGACGCCTGCTGCTGTACATTTGGAGTTTGCGTGTCTCTCTCTCTCTCTCCACGTGGTCGCGTGAATTTTTCTCTGGGTCCTTCGGTTTCTTCGCCCCACATTTCCAAACACGCGTTTCCAGCAATTCTGGCTGCTCAGCATTTCCACACGATGAATGAGTTACCGTTTGTTATAGCCAGGCTTCTTCCGCGAAAATAGCCACGTAGCTGGTAAATAAAAAAACAATATATAGAGCAATAAAATAAAATTAAAAGTTATTTGGCTTCATCATCGCCCGTTGTGAATGCCCCATCCTTTGACATCTTCCGTGACATCGTTCGCCAAGACGCACGTCTTCAACGGCCTCATTGGGATCCAGCTTCCACGTTAACGATGCCTTTAATTAACCCCCGCGGTGATAACGCGCGTTGGGTCACAAGCAACACGCGCCCCTGGCTTAGATTTCCGACACGGCCGTCTTTCTCCGTTGAGTTCATATCCCCCCCTCCACCCCCCTTACCAACATACGCCTCCATCTCTCGTATCCTGCAGAGTGGGTGTGATTGAGTGAATGAGTGAGTGTGTAAGTGTCCGTGAGCGATCTGGTCGAGGCTTTTGGTGCAATCAATAGGCCAGGTCTCTGGGTTATTGTGTCGTCCTTTCGATGGTCTCTGACCCTCTGCTCACAATCATTAAGGACCTTTGTGATAGGGGGGGGGGGGGGCTGGTGGTCGGCAAGGATTACGGCCGCGTGACTGGGAGTCAAAAGCCATTTCTCTGGTCACATTGGGTGGCGTCAGAGATGCCATCTGGCTCATGCATTATTTAACGTCGTTTTCGACCACGTATGTTCGAGAAGCTTTGCAAGGCTCTACCTGATGAATTTCCATCCGGTGCAGCAGATACAATGGGAGGCTGATCGATGCCCGGGTGAGGTCAAGGGCGTTGCTCCCGATTGCACAATCGTGTTCTGTAAGCTGCTGATCTGGTCATTACCTACGATAACATCCCAGTGATTTACAAGTGACGCTGAAAATTTGCTCAAATTGGGATCAAACACAGCAGCGGCAACATCACTCGCGAATTCGAAAACCGGGCAAGTTGTCTTGAGACTAGGCGGAGTTTTACTGGGTAAACAAGTATGGATCATGATAATTGTTTTTTTATCCTTTTATCTGGAAACAAAACTGACACATTTTTTACGAGGAGCCATGTTTGCATAGACCACAATACCTGCAGTCATAATGCAAACAAAAAACATAACTCTGATAATGTATGCACTGTCCTTGAAGTTGATTGGTCCACACCCGAGACAGCTTTCCTTAGAGCCTAGTCTCACATGGGTTGGACCAGATGACGCCAAAAGGCGCACAACTCAAAGACAATGCACCATCAGAGTATGAGAGTTCGGGGTAAGCATTTACACCATTGGTACCTCATTTGCCAGTAAAAAATATGATATTTGTTTTTTTTACCCTTTTATCTGGCAACAAACTGACACCTTTTTTTATGAGGAGTCATGTTTGCATAGACTACAATACCTGCAGTCATAATGCAAACAAAAAACATTAAAAAAACAATTATCATATTTTTTACTGGCAAATGAGGTACCAATGGTGTATAAGTATGGGTCATCATGGTGACGAGTAGATGTTAACTCCTACGCCTAGTTTACATAAGCTCGTTGCTTCGATCCCGACCCTGAGGCCTGCTGTATATTTGGAGTGTGAGTGTCTCTCTGCCTATGGTGGCGTTGATTTTTTTCGTTATCCGAGTCCATTGTTTTTCCACTCCACATTTAGAATCAACAACACGCGTTTAAAGTATTTGGCTGATATAAATTAACCACGCGATGATTATGATGGTGATGAGCCACTTTCATTGAGCTTTCATTTTGTGATCGCTAGGTGGCATCTGAAAAAGAGCCTCGGCAAGTTTTGCTGGAGCAGTCAACACCTGATGACGGTTGCTTGTGTTGCGTCCGAAACGTCGTGATTTAATTTTATTTGTTTTGATTTTAATTTATTTTATATTTTTTACCTGCGTGACTTAACCGAAAAAACCAAAGAGTAAAGAGCTGGATTAAAGCTTTCGTGACTGCAGGGACTCATCTTCTTGGTTCTTTCGGTAAAGTCACGTAGAAGGGAAGTAATAAAATAATAAATAAATATGCTAAATTCCTCTTGATATGCAAATTATTTTGTCAAGGCGCCCTTCCCCCCTTCCAACCCAGCTTAAATATACGCTCCAAGCGTGGTGGTGATTCATTCAGACGCTGTCTCCCCGACAGACCTGGTCTTCACCTGAGGACGGCTGCTTGCGTTGTGGCCGAAACGTCGTGAGAATTATTTTATTATGTTTTATTATTATTATTTTATTACTTCCCTTCTACGTGACTTTACCGAAAGAACCAAGAAGAGTAAAGAGCTGTATAACTCAGTGGGCCTTAACCGGTCAAATTAAACGCAGTTTAAATTTAGATGATATAGTCATCCTCTCGGCAGACAATGCCACTGCCACGGTCATCATGGATAAAGATTCATACAACAACAAAATCCTGGACCTTCTTAATGATGGGAGTTACTCCAAAATTAAAAACGATCCCACTAAAAACCTAACGACAAAAACCAACAGTATCATCACGAGTTCGACTTCCCTAATCGAACCAAGCAAACGTCCCTCTCTAAAACCATCGGCGGCTAGACCTCCCAGACTCTATAGTCTTCCACCGAGAACTCGCAGCATTTCTCATCTCGTGGCTACACTCGCCCGCCTTCAGCAAGCAAGAGCCCAGGAAAGCAAAGTTCTTCACAACTTCGATCGGTTCAATTTCGATTTTAAGCTTTCGTGACTGCAGGGATAAATAGTATTGGTTCATTCGGTAAAGTCACGTAGAAGGGAAATAACAACATCGTAAAAATGAAACATAATAAAATACAATTCTCACGACGTTTCGGCCACAACGCGGTTGTATTTTTTTATTTTATTGTTTCCCTTCTACGTGACTTTTACCGAAAGAACCAAGAATATACTTGGATTCTTGCCTTAATCCAAGGCCTTTCGCGGAGGGTGTAAGGGGGGGGGGGTATGCGTGACGTCAGCAGGCACACTGCGTGACGTCAGCAGGCACACTGCGTGACGTCAGCAGGCACACTACGTGACGCTGCCGCATGCAGGTGACATCAGAGATGTGACGTCACCGCTCATTTGCCGTGCAAAATATATCCATGATTACGCCCCCTCACCCGCCCCCCCAATACAAAAGTCTATTTTTATACTTTTTGCATTGTGTATATTCTGGAAGCTACCCACACGCCAAATTTCAAGTTTGTTGCATATCGGGAAGTATTCTAAACATTTTGAACAGACACACATAATCACAAATTTTCCCTTATATATGTAGAGATGTAATTGTGCATGGCCACGGATGTTGAGGTGTAATTGTGCATGGCCACGGATGGCTAACAAACACAAGGGGCGGGGTTACGGCCGTACGCAGGGGAGGTGCTCGCACCGACGTCCGCACCTGCATCCCCCACGGGCCCCTCCCGGGGGCCGAGCCCTATAAAAGGTGGTGAGCCGGAGGGCTCGAGGTCGGAGCTCAGCTTTAACCAGAGAAGAAAGAAGACCTGCTAGAATAGGCCCCAGAGCTCCCCTGGCTCGCTGTCCTTATAAGGGCCGACCAGGGCAAGCCGGTGGCGTGGCCCCGAGAGCCCAGACCGACGAGCAGGTCTGGAGACTCAGGGTGCCGGGATCCCAGCTTGACCAGGGCTGGGATAGATAGCCTCCCCTAGCTCCGTAGTGGAGGACTTGGGCATAGGTTAGCGGGGTTAGCTGTTGTGTATCCCTGTAGCCCAGTGACCCGTAATTACTGTGTATGCACAAGTTGGTGTAATAAACAAGTGTGCCTCCGATCCTGTCGTCAAGCCTCCTACATACTTACTACATCTGGCGTCAGAAGTAAAACGTTCAACGATGGACACACGAGGGACGACACGTACCAGGGAGTCGGAGATAGAAGACGCCACGGCCGAATCACCACCAGAGATGGCCGGGGTCGGATCGGAGCAGCCAGGGCCGAGTACGCCCGCGCTGCTACGACAGGAAGGAGGGGATGCGTCGGCCGAAGGACTCCGGCTGGCTCACTCCCGCCTGGCGGAGTTGCTCTACGCCGCGGCCGCCGCGTTGGAGGAGATCACGCGGCTGGGGGCTGGAGGGTCTGCGCGGGACGGCGACAGCAGCCGACGCGCGGCAACGTTTCCCGCCACCCCGACGCGGCTCGCGGTTAAATTTCCCGCCATCACTACAGTGCGAGCAGAGGGCGGGGCCGGCCCGCGTCAGGTGACTGCTGAGCGCCAAGCACAAGCCGTGACATCATCAACACCGGCCAGCACGTCAACATCAGAGCGACCGGCGATGCCATGCTCGCAGCCCGCCCACACTGTATCATCTGCTGGGAGCGACGGAGAGCGATCTGCAGCCACGGACGTCGCGTTACAGCAGCGTCTGCCGCCTCTCAAAGAATTCGTGGGCGCGGACGGAGACTGGGGCGGCTTCAAGAGGCGGTTCATCGCTCATCAAGAGATGGCGAACTGGTCGGACGCCGAGGCTCTACGCGCGCTGCCGGCGATGCTGGACAACGACGCCCTGGCTACCCTCACCTCGGCACCTAAGGAAAAGCGCGCCACTCTGCACCTGGCGCTGCAGCTGCTGTCAGCCGTCTATGGGCCGCCTTCGGACTGCAGGCAGCTGTTCCACGATCGGCATCGGGGCGCCAACAAATCGCCCCTGGCCTTCCGGACGGCTCTCCTGGCCCTGGCGAAGGCTGCTTTTCCACTGATGGACGAGGAAGGAGTGGATGCCATGGTGGCTGAGAAGCTGCTGCTACTCGCTGATGAGCTAGACGTCAACGTCCTGGCTCAAGACGACGCAGAGATGTCGTCCCTGCTGGTCGCGCGCCACATCCACGGGGGCTTGCGGTCCCTACGTCGAAAGGCGGCCAAGGGGGCGGCCGGCCATGCCATGGCGGCCACCGCCCTCCCATCGGAGGAGGTCTGCGGGGTGGAGCGGCGAGGGGAATGGAGATCGGCGGCACCACAGGCTCGGAATGGACCGAGCCGCCAGGAGCAGCCCAGGCCATCTGGGGCGCTCACACGCTGCTACAACTGTGGCCTACAAGGCCACGTTGCGTCAGGATGCCGGGCTCCCCGTCAGCGCGGGGCGACACCTCGTCAGGACGCCACGCCGTCTCCTCCCAAGCTTCAGCAGAGAAATACGGTGAGTCGTGGCACCTCACACGTTTGGCCCATGCACACATCCGACACACACTCGCGCGCTCAACTAAACAGGGCTCGAAAATCGCCGTCCGTCGCGCGCGATTGTTCTGAAATGCGGCGAGCGCTCCAACCGGGTCAGTGGTCGGAGCTCGCCCATCTTGTCGTTGCTGCGTCGGCGGGATCATCGGTTGTGGTCGGTCATATTGATGGGGTAGAGGTGCGGATTTTAATTGACACAGGGGCATCGGCGACCATTATATCTGATTTGATTTATAACATCCTTCCCGTTCAAAGTCGTCCCTTGCTCCCTGTTGACGTGCCATGCTATGCTGCTAACGGGGGCTCGCTGGGCATTATTGGGCAAATCCGCGCCAAAATTTGCATTGGAGACATTAAATTATCCGGGCCTGTTTTGGTTTCCTCCTCACTCGCGGTTCCGTGCCTGTTGGGGACGGATTTATTGGCCAAAATGCCCATCCGTATCCTGATTGACCAGGGGTGCATCGAGCTCCCATCGGGCCGACGTGTTACATTTTTGTCTTCCCCCACCACGGAGCGTCGGGCGTTTGCCACCGTGCAGGCGCTCGTGACAAAAACTGTGCGCGTACCTCCGGGGGCTCAGATGCTCGTCCCTCTTAGGTTGCGTCGGCCGTTTGCTGAAGGGGTTGCGGATCGGGGGGTCTTGTTGGGACCATCTCGAGCCGGGGTCAATGGACCCGATTTGCTAGCGGCTCAGACCATGGTGAGAGGGGATGGGGACCCCTTCATTGCAGTCCTTAATGTAGGATCGCGAACGGCCGTGGTTCCTCAAGGGACCGTGCTTGCACACGCAACGCCGGTACCCTATGAGGAACCACTCGTGGGTCAGGTAACCACCGATCCTCCATCGCGACCGCATTCGGACTGTGATGACGGATGGCTGGATGCGCTTTGCGCGGGATCAGTGGACCTGTCCGACTCGCAGCGCGCGCAGCTGCGAGTTCTCCTGAGCGAATTTGCTTACGTTTTTAGTCAACACAAATTTGATATTGGTTGTACTAAATTGCTGCGACACCATATTGACACGGGTGACAGCGCGCCAATCCGCCAAAGTCCCTTTCGGTTGAGTCCCGCCGAAAAGGATCATGTCAAATCGGCTGTTGATGACATGCTAGCCGCCGATATCATTTCCCCTTCCAACAGCCTGTGGGGCGCGCCGATCGTTTTGGTGAAAAAACACGACAGCTCACTGCGGTTTTGTGTCGACTTTCGGCGTTTGAACAAAATTTCTGTGGCAGATGCGTACCCGCTTCCTCGAATGGATGAGTCGCTCGATGCCTTGGCGGGGGCGCGATTCTTTTCCACCCTCGATTTACTATCTGGATTCTGGCAGCTTCCTCTGGATGACGAATCAAAACCTAAGACTGCTTTTCATACACCGCAAGGTCTCTTCCAATTTAACCGGTTGCCGATGGGTTTACATTCTACGCCAGCAACTTTTCAGCGGTTAATGGAACTGGTCTTGGCAGGCTTGCAATGGGATTCGTGTTTAATTTACTTGGACGATGTCATCGTCTTTAGCAAATCCTTCGAGGAACACCTCCAGAGGTTGCGTGCTGTTTTTCTCAAAATGCGGGCTGCCAATTTAAAATTTAAACCGCAGAAGTGCCATTTGCTCCGCGAATCGGTGCGGTATTTGGGTCACATTGTTGGGCGCTCGGGGATATCCACTGATCCCGCCAAAATGGAATGCGTCAGCTCCTGGCCGACTCCCACCTCGGTGGGAGAGGTCAGGAGTTTCATTGGGTTCGCGTCGTATTATTGACGGTTTGTGGCTGACTTCGCTACGATCGCGAAACCATTGCATGCCTTGACGTCCAAGGGAGTCAGGTTTCATTGGGGGCCGGAGGAGGAAGCTGCTTTTCGCGCCCTCCGGAATGCCCTGGTGGGGGCTCCGCCGTTGAATTTCCCCGATTTCTCACAACCCTTCTTGCTCGATACAGATGCAAGTAACACGGGCATCGGGGGCGTGCTGTCCCAGCTCATTGGGGGCATAGAGCATGTGGTGGCTTACGGTAGTCAGGTACTGTCTCCAGCCGAACAACGGTACTGCGTTACCCGTCGGGAATTATTGGCAATTGTTTATTTCATTCAGCAGTACCGCCCGTATCTGTACGGTCGGCGTTTCACCGTCCGTACAGATCATGCGGCCCTACAGTACGCCCTGCGGGTTCAACAACCATCGGGCCAGTTGTCTCGATGGTTGGAGATTCTCCAAGACTATGACTTTGTCACCACATATCGTAAGGGCGTCCGCCACACGAACGCTGACGCCCTGTCGCGGTTGCCACCCACTTCGGAGTGCGCTTGCCTCTTGGGTTCGGGGCGTTGTAGGCCCCCGAACGTCACCACCGATTCGGTCCTCGTGGCCGCCGCCGATGCGCCTTTGGCTTCGGGTCCTATCGAGCAAGAAGGGAGGGATTCGTTGCTGGGGTTGTCGGTCGCGGAATGGGGACGCCTCCAAATGCAGGACACCTCCCTCCTCGCTCTGCGCCGTCGCGCCGGGGGGGTTGGTCAGGGAGTGGCGAACGTTGACTCGTGGGGGTTGTTCCAGGGTCTTTTAATGCACTGGGACGGAAAAACCCGCCGCCAGCGGCTCGTGGTGCCTGCAGCATTAAGGGGTAAGGTGGTATGGGCTGTTCATGAGCGGCTTCTGCACTTGGGGGTTCACAAGACCTTTGCCACGCTCCAGCTCGATTTCTTCTGGCCGGGCATTGCAAAGGACGTGGGGGATCTCCTGGGGTCGTGCACGCAATGCGCGCAGCGGAAGCCACCTGCTAGGGGGTCCAACCCTCCGCTGCAGTCCATAAAGGTTTCCCGGGTTAACGAGCTCGTTGCTCTAGACATACTCGGCCCATTTCCCGCTACACCCAGGAGGAATAGGTATTTATTGACAGGGGTCGAGTACTTCACGAGATGGCCTATGGCCTGGCCCCTGGCCAACCAGTCGGCAGCAGCCATCGCGGAGGCCTTTGTCCAGGCCTATGTCCTCGACAAGGGTGCTCCGGAACGGCTGCTTACTGACCAGGGTAAGAATTTTTCAGGAAAACTCCTCCGCGAGGTGTGCGACCTCTTGGGTACGGAGAAAATTCGGACCTCCCCGTATCACCCACAAACTGACGGGATGGTGGAACGGCTGCATCGGACCATCACGTCTATGCTGTCCCAGCAGGTGTCAGTATCCCAGACAGATTGGGACCTTCGCATAGCCGGTGTGTTGCAGGCCTACAGGATGGCTCCCCATGCGGCCACTGGATTTTCCCCTTTCTTTTTAATGTATGGACGCGAGGCTAACCCCCCTGTAACGACCCAGCTGAAGCTCTCGGCGCCCCAGGCGAAGTCTAACTTGTCCGAACACGTTAAATTTAACATCAGCAAATTGTCTGAGGCGCGGGAAGCGGCCGTGCAAAATTCTGAACTCCGCCAGAGGGCGAACGAGAGGCTTCGGCTGGGGCGGGTACATGTGTTCAAATGGAAACCAGGGGACAGGGCATGGTTGCACTGTCCCCAAGTGCCGCTGGCAACCTCGTCAAAATTGGTACGGCCGTGGCGGGGGCCAGTGGAGGTCGTACAGGTCTTGCGGCCGCAATGTGTTCGCGTCAAATGGGGGAGGCGTCGGTGGTACGTGCACCCCTCAAGGTTGAAACCGTTCATCGCGCCGCCCCGTGGTTCACACACACACACGCATGGCCAAACGTGTGAGGGTTCCGCCGACTCCCCGACGTCGCTGCTCTCGCCTAACCTGACATCAACTGTTCCGTCTCCAGGTGCAACAGGAGTGACGGGTCCACGCCCGCCAACCCCTCCCGGAGGGGTCGGGGGTCACTCGGCAGCGACGCCAGACTCTCTTGCACCCGGATCGTCAACAACCGCCACTGAGCGTGCCGGGACGGGCCCTTGTGACGGGCCCGCCGCGAGAACGCGCGCCAAAACGCGCAGACTATTGTGAGGTCGGCCGTTGGGGGGCCTTGCGGACAGTGGGGGGGGGGTGGCGTCCGGAGTGCGTGTATATATGTCGGTTTTGGGGTATTTATTCGGGGGGGTGCGTCGGGTTATTTTTTTCTCTTCCTGTTGTTGTTCTTGTTATGGTTCTCTTTGTTCTTGTTAAAATTACGCGAGGCACACACACGGTTTTCGGGTGAGAAGCACCTTTATTCTAATTTTTTTGCAGCCGGGGACGGCTGCGAGCAGTAACAGGGGGGGGTGATGTAGAGGTGTAATTGTGCATGGCCACGGATGTTGAGGTGTAATTGTGCATGGCCACGGATGGCTAACAAACACAAGGGGTGGGGTTACGGCCGTACACAGGGGAGGTGCTCGCACCGACGTCCGCACCTGCATCCCCCACGGGCCCCTCCCGGGGGCCGAGCCCTATAAAAGGTGGTGAGCCGGAGGGCTCGAGGTCGGAGCTCAGCTTTAACCAGAGAAGAAAGAAGACCTGCTAGAATAGGCCCCAGAGCTCCCCTGGCTCGCTGTCCTTTTAAGGGCCGACCAGGGCAAGCCGGTGGCGTGGCCCCGAGAGCCCAGACCGACGAGCAGGTCTGGAGACTCAGGGTGCCGGGATCCCAGCTTGACCAGGGCTGGGATAGATAGCCTCCCCTAGCTCCGTAGTGGAGGACTTAGGCATAGGTTAGCGGGGTTAGCTGTTGTGTATCCCTGTAGCCCAGTGACCCGTAATTACTGTGTATGCACAAGTTGGTGTAATAAACAAGTGTGCCTCCGATCCTGTCGTCAAGCCTCCTACATACTTACTACATATATAAGAAATTAAAAAAATATAAAAAATAAAGCGATCGAGTGAACGTAACTACGTCGCGCGAGTCAGATTAAGCGGTTTTCACATCCTGCATCGGAGTAGCGTCTTAATCGTCGTACAAGGCATTGTGATGTTGCTTTGTTTATCGCAACGAGTGGCTTAGCGACTGACACTATAACGTGCGCATTTTTTGTTCGCTCATTTTCATGTTTTTTCATTTTTTTCATTTTCAATAATGTATCAGTGGTCAATCTGTGTGTCTCTGTGTGTTGTCTCTCTCTCTCTCTGCTTGTGTCTGTCTGTGTATCTCTCTCTGTGTGTCTCTGCGTGAGTCTCTCTCTCTCTCTGCTTGTGTGTCTTCGTGTCTGTGTTTTGTCTCTCTCTCAAATTTAGTTCTACCTGATGACGACTGCTTGTGTTGCAATCGAAACGTTGTATCCTATTATTGGATTTATTTTCTTTCTACGCGACTTTACCGAAGGAACCAAAGAGTAATTCCTGCAGTCACGAACGCTTCAAATCAAAGCTCTTCGTCACAGATGCCCAATAGGGACACGGGGCTCAGAACTTTACAACAACAATGAAAAACACACGTGATAGTCGTACGAAGTACAGGAGATGCAAACAGATCACACAGCAGACGCACAAATTAACCTAGACCATCTACTTCCATCCTGAGACGACAAAACCACACGGAGTCACTAGCGACACGCGCGTTCCATCTTTGCCAGTCCGTCTCGCGGCCTCATGCAACGTTTTCAAAGCAGAATCGCATCATCCTGGGTGGTGGTGGAGGGGGGCGCGGGAAGGAAAATAAATGCTGCCTGGTCACTTTTTTTTTTCGACCGAAAGCCAAATGTGGAACGATATTTCACGGCTGGGAGGTGATAAAAGCTGCCGTGGTGGTGGTTGTTGTTGTTGGTGGTGGTGGTGTGGGCAGCAACAATGCCTTGGCCACTCTTACCCTTTGACCTCTAATCCCTCCTTGCTGCAGCCGGCGCGTCTACGGAAAAGTGCGCCGTCCCCTTTGATATTTAGGGCTGAGCAAACCTAGGGGGGTTGGGGGGATGCCCTCCCCCCGCCTTTGAGGGCGTCTTGGAGGTGGATGCTTGCCACCGGCGTGGGTCGTGGACGTAGTTTTATGTTAAAGTTTTTTTTTTATCAAATAAACTCAACGCTGGAGATATGATAGGCGACGTTTTGGGTAATGGTCCTTATTCATGGCGCGCAAAAAAAAAATACGAAAAAAATGACATGAACGCATGAAAAACTACGCTGTGGGCTTTCGATACCGATATTATCCACGTGGTTTGATCGCGAAAAAATAATCTATATATATAAAATCGCAAATCTGTCTGTCTGTCTGTGTGTGTGTCTGTCTGTCTGTGTGTCGCCGGACCATACGCAGTTTCATTGGACGAAATGTGTGGGATTTGCGAGACGCGATTGGTCCGTTTGGTTTTCCACGGCGATTGCCCCTGGCAACGGGTAGCGACGCATTCGCTGCGGGGTGGACGCCATTTTTAATTCCCGTTAAAAATATGCGCACGCATTAACACGCGACTCTGAGGTAAATTCATCAAAGTTTCACGTCCTCTTCACTCCCCCCCCCACCCCAATGTGTGAAATTACTATTATAGGGTCGGTAGATAATAAAATTATAGCGATTAGACAGTATTATTGTAGCGCGCAGGGGGGGGGGGGGGTAACGGCCCCAGTACCCAGCCTCAGCCGGGTGGGCAATCTAGGCGAGGCCGGAGGCTCTGCACGGTACTAGGCCTCGACACCCCACCACACTATAGGCCGTACATATTACTGCACAGCGGCCGAGGAGATCGTGGCTGGGGGGGGGGGGGCAGGGGTAGCAGCCCATCTGTGTATATATGTAAGGTTATTAAGAAATATATTTTTCACCAGGGCAACGCCGGGTACTTCTGCTAGTATTTATATAAATGTGTCGTTAAACTCGCCACAGCCAAATTAGTAATGGGTTTGTCACGTGACGAACACAACATGGCGATGCATTAACGACTTCAGCACCTTTCGATTTAAAGCTTCTTTCGTGACTGCAGGGATTCATTTTCTTGGTTCTTTCGGTAAAGTCACGTAGAAGGGAAATAATAAAATAATAAAAATAAAATATAATTCAATTTCCATTTAAAGCTTTCGTGACTGCAGGGATTCATCTTCTTGGTTCTTTCTGTAAAGTCACGTAAAAGGGAAGTAATAAAATAATAAAAATAAAACATAATAAAATCATTCTCACGACGTTTCGGCCACAACTCAAGCAGCCGTCCTCAGGTGAAGAACAGGTCTGTTTTATTATTTCCCTTCTACGTGACTTTACCGAAAGAACCAATAATACTTCAGAACCGCCAGTGTGTTGGGGGAGCAAACAAAGACAAAGATCCCCCGTGTAGCCTTAGCAGACTGTAGGGGCAAGTGCTGTTATCGAGTAGCACCTATGAAGGCCGGCACGGCACACGAGGTGGTGGGTGGCCAACACCACGCCCGGCCGCCTTTGTCTCCCCAGTGGCGGCGTTTACACACTGCACCAGGTACTCATTTGAGGCTGTGTCGACCTAGGAGGAGGCCTCGAGACGGGTTCAGATAATCGTCACCGGTGTTGGCCGTGAGCGGGAAAGGAACCCGGGTCGCCAGGTTCGTCACGAGGCGTAGCGCTAACCACTACACCACCGCTCCCCACCGGTGTGTTGGGGTTTGTAAACCCACACACATAACACACTGACACACAAAAACATCTTTCATATGAACATGACATTTAATCATTTCGCCATTATCCTGGCATGTAGAATGATGTGCTTGCTAAACAGAACAGTATTTGGTCGTCACAACGGTTATATCTTTGCGTACGGCATGTGTGTGTGTCTGTGTGTGTCTGTATGTGTGTGTGTCTGTGTGTGTGTGTGTGTCTGTTCTGTCGTGGGCAGTGCTGTGGGGGGAGGGCCAATGCCCATTGGCCTCTCCCCTCATGGCGTCTGTGACCACCACAGTGGCTAAACGGGGGCTCTGGACGGGTGCGAGGGGCTGGTAACCCCTCCACCTTCAATTAACCACCACTAAACTACGAATTAAACAAAAACCTGAAACAAATAAGCTTGTGCCGGAGGCCCCGGGGGGTCAGGCTTTTATGACGTCTCCTGGCCAAACCCCATTTGGCGGAGCCAGGAGATTGAATTTTCACCCTCGGGGCTCCTCCAGAAACAACAAAAAACCATTGCGGATGGCCACGTGGAATGTTCGAACGCTCACTGCGGAGGAGAGGCTGCCACTTCTCTGTCGGGAGCTGGACCGGTACCGCCTGGATCTCTGTGGCATTCAGGAGGTCCGGTGGACCAGTTCTGGCTCCTGCCACCATGAGGGGTGGACAGTCCTCTACTCGGGGCAGGAGACTGCCAAACAACAGGGTGTGGCTCTTCTTCTGAACAAAAGAATGAAGGGGGCGTGGGAGCGTGGCGGTGAGGTGTGGGAAGCTGTAAGCCCCAGGATACTTTGGGCTCGCCTTCCCATCAACCAGAGGCGAGGAGTGGTGGTCGTGGTTACTTATGCCCCCACCGAAGATGAACATCCGTGGAGGGATGCAGGCAAAGCCGATGAGTCAGACGCTTTCTATGACCTCCTGTCACAGGTGCTGGCTAAAGTGGCCACTCGGGACAGAGTCATCTTGTTGGGTGACTTCAATGCCCGAGTTGGTCATGATGCTGGCACCTGGTCTGGAGTGATTGGAAGGCATGGGCCAGATCAGCTCAATAATAAAGGTAGGAGGCTGCTAGATTTTTGTGCAGCCCATGGGCTTGTAATTACCAACACGCTCTTCCGGCATCGGCGCATCCACACAACATCATGGATACATGCCGGGTCCAAGCAAGAACATCTGCTGGACTACATAGTGACGGACCAGCAGATGCGAGCCCATGTCCTTGACACCAGGACCTACCGTGGAGCTGATCTGTCCTCTGACCATCACCTAGTCATCTGTAAGATGCGCCTGCCTTTCTTCCACTCCGGTGGTGGGTGTACACCCAGGATCCCATTCCAACCAAAAGTGGCCTGGTCTCAGTTAGCTGATAAAAGTTGCAAGCGAGAATTTCATCATCGCTTGCAGCTGGGGTTGGCATCGTCCCCCACTCCACCTGATGTAGAGGGGAAATGGGCGAGGTTTAAGACTGTGACTCATGCAGCTGCAATGGCTGCTTTGGGTACGCGGTCCAGACCTCCCCAGAAACCCTGGCTGACAGAGGAGGTGTTCAGGTTAATTGAGAAAAAGCGACAGGCCCACTCTCATCGCCTACAGCATCCCACGTCAGAGAATGAGGAGGTTTACCGCAGCCTTCGCTCGGAAGTTCGGAGAGCCGTAAGGCGCTGTAAGGATGGGAGGTGGTCGCGGGTTGCTGAGGAGATGGAGTCTGCCTCAGTGGCCCGTGATCACAAATCACTATTTAACTCCATCAAAAAAGTAACCTGCAGCGCCACACCTATTACCATCATTAAAGGAAAAAACGGTGATCCAATCTCCGACCCCCAGGAACAGGTTTGCAGATTTGCTGAGCATTTCTGTGAGGTCCTGGGGGAGGGAAATTCTCTCAGCCAGGAAAACATCATGGCAAAAAGTGGTGATAACCCTGCTGAGGCTGCGGTGCCTCAAATATTGGAAGAGGTCACCCCCTGTGAGTCGCTGGCTGAGGTGCCAGCTGTTGAGAAGTACTGAGGGCGATCCGGAGTCTGAGACCAGGGAAGGCACCGGGCAGAGATGATCTCCCAAGCGAAATGTTGAGGGAGGGTGGCGTTTGTGCACAGACTGCCCTATATGACATCATAACAACAGTCTGGACCACTGGACGGGTTCCGCAGGACTGGAAGGATGCCCTGGTGGTCCCCCTCTTTAAGAAGGGGGACCGTACCGACTGTAACAACTACAGAGGCATCTCACTCCTCAGTGTGCCGGGTAAGGTCCTGGCAAGGATTATTCAACATCGCCTTGCTAGGCACGCTGAGGAGGGGCTTGCGGAGCCCCAATGCGGTTTCAGGAAAGGGCGGTCCTGCACAGATGCCATATTTTCTGTCCGTCTGCTACAGCAGAGGTGTAGTGAATTCCAAAAAGACCTACATCTCTGCTTTATTGACCTGGTCAAGGCCTATGATACCATCAGTAGGACTGGGCTCTGGGTTGTTCTTCGTGCTTTCGGAGTCCCTGACCCTCTGCTCACGATCATTAAGGACCTTCATGATGGTGAGCGGGCCCGGGTAAAACTACGTGGCCGGGAGTCGGAGCCTTTCCCTGTACACCTTGGGGTGCGACAGGGATGTCCTCTGGCTCCCACATTATTTAACATCTATTTTGACCGCGTAGTTCGTGAAGCCTTCAATAGCTGTACCGGGGGAATTTCCATTTGGTACAGATATAATGGGAGGCTGATCGATGCCCGGGTGCGATCAAGGGATGGCTCCCTATTGGTCAACCACGTTATGTATGCCGATGATTTGGTAATAGCTGCTCATTCAGAAGAGGAGTTGGAGACGCTGCTGCTGAGACTGGAGCGTGCCACTAAGAGGTGGGGCCTTACCATCAGCCCCACCAAAACTAAGCACCTGCCTGGGTATTTTGTACCATCGGACACTCCACCCCCACAACTCCCAATTGGTGATGGGGCAGTTGTGGAGAGAGTGGAGAGTTTCCCATACCTGGGCAGTGTGCTTATGACCGGCTCCAGTTTATCAGCAGAGGTCTCACTCCGAATCAGTCGAGCGGCAATATCTTTTCATTGGTTGCGTAACGCTGTGTGGAAGCTACCTGGTCTGTCGCTCCGCACGAAGCTTCAGGTCTTCTCGGCCACGGTCATTCCCTCCCTTCTCTACGCTTGCGAGACGTGGACCGCCCTGGTGGAGCATCTTCGCCGGTTGGAAACATTTAGGCTGGCCTGCCTACGATCCATCCTGGGTTTAACCAGGCTGGATTGTGTGAGGAGCTCACAAATCCTTGAAAGATCTGGGCAAAGTCCCATCAGTGAGCTCCTCCGGCAGGCAAGGCTGCGTTGGCTGGGTCATGTAGCCCGCATGCCCAGCCACCGCATGCCTAAACAGCTTTTGTTCGGCCGGATCGAGGGGGCTAGACGGGCGCGGCACGGGCTGGAGAAGAGATGGAGTTATGTGGTACAGGAGGACGTGGAGCTGAGTGGACTTGCCGATGACTGGTACCAGCGGTGTCAAGATCGGCCTCAGTGGAGGAGGCTCGTGAAGGACGCTACTGGGCAATTGGAGGCAGTCGCCCTCCAACAACAACGGAGGGCGGAGGAGCGACGCTCACAACAACGAGCGGAGCGCCGGGTGGCTAAAGCACAGCAAGTTGGCACAGTAGGGGGCACAGGTAGTGCATCAGCCAGTCATCTCGGTCATCTCGGTCAGTCGACCCGTGGCACCTGGGTCTGCCCCGTGACCTCCTGCCAGCGGGCGTTCGACACTTCACGTGGCCTCAAGGTGCACTTGGCCTGGCACAAGCATTGTGGTGACGTCACCGCCACTTAGTGGCGAATGGCGGTTGTTGTTGTTGTTGTGTGTGTCTGTGTGTGTCTGTGTGTGTGTGTATGTCTGTGTGTGTCTGTGTGTGTGTGTCTGTGTGTGTGTGTGTGTCTGTGTGTGTCTGTGTGTGTCTGTATGTGTGTGTATGTCTGTGTGTGTCTGTGTGTGTGTGTGTCTGTGTGTGTCTGTGTGTGTGTTTGTGTGTGTGTGTATGTCTGTGTGTGTCTGTGTGTGTGTGTGTGTCTGTGTGTGTCTGTGTGTGTGTCTGTCTGTGTGTGTGTGTCTGTGTGTGTGTGTCTGTGTGTGTGTGTCTGTGTGTGTGTATGTCTGTGTGTGTCTGTGTGTGTGCGTGTCTGTGTGTGTGTGTGTCTGTGTGTGTCTGTGTGTGTGTCTGTGTGTGTGTCTGTTTGTGTGCTTGTGTATGTGTGTATGTGTGTGTCTGTGGGTGTGTCTGTGTGTGTGTCTGTGTGTGTGTGTGTGTGTGTGTGTGTGTTTGTGTATGTGTGTGTCTGTGTGTGTGTCTGTGGGGAGCGGTAGTGCAGCGGTTAGCGCTACGCTGCGCTATGAACCCGGCGACACGGGTTCGATTCCCGCTCACGGCCAACACCAGTGACGATTATCTGAACCGGTCCTGGGCCTCCCCTAGCTCGACTCAGCCTCAAATGAGTACCTGGTGCGGTGTGTAAACATTGCCACTAGGGAGACAAAGGCGGTCGGGCGTGGTGCTGGCCACCCACCCCCTCGTGTACCGTTCCGGCCTTCATAGGTGCTCGCTAACAGCACTTGCCCCTACAGTCTGTTAAGGCTATATGGGGGATCTTTGTGTGTGTGTCTGTGTGTGTCTGTGTGTGCGTCTGTGTGTGTATGTGGTGACGAATAACAAAGCAATATCTGGCCTCTTCCGGAGCTGCGATTGCATGGTCGGGGAAATGAGGGCAATACAAAATCCCGAGCAGATAATCACACGCGCGCACACACACAGCAGCCATGGCCTCGTGCCTCGCTTGCCACTGCCTGCTTGCTGTGCAGGCGCCCGGCATAAGAAGAGCGCCCACTTTGGGGCCGTCCATAAATGACGTCACGCGATTTGGGACGATTTTTGACCGCCCCCCCCCTTTTCCGCTCGTCACACGGCGTCACAAAAAGTCAGACCTACCCCCCCCTAAAATATGACGTCGCAAAGCTCTGCCCCCTCCACCCAAAACCATATTTCCATTTGGCGTCATTTGGTCCAACACCATGTGAGACTAGGCTCTAAGGAAAGTTGTCTCGGGTGTGGACCAATCAACTTAAAGGACAGTGCATACATTATCAGAGTTGTGTTTTTAAATCCTTTATATTAAGTTCGCGTGCTTGCGTGCTTGCTTGCTTACGACCGTGCAAATCTTTCGGTCGTTTTTTAACCCACTTCCCGTGATCCAATCGAGCTGACATTTTCCACACAGACTCGTTGTGTGTGACAATTAATTTTCGTGATTCCCAAAATGTTACACTTTTTAGGAAAAAAAAAATTATTTTACATATATTCAAATAGAACTCATTCATCGCTTTGGCTGAACGTCAGAGTATAAGAGCCCAGAGCGTAACCCCTCAACAGGCCGTGGCGGAGTAGCGCAGTTGGTAGCGCCCTCGCTTCCCATGCCAAAGGTCGCGGGATCGATCCCCGCGTCCTCCACAGGCGAATACTTTTTAAATCCTTTATTTAAGTTCGCTGCCACGCATATAAAGGATTTATAGTGAAAAACTTAGTTTTTACGGGTTATACTTATTTGTTTTCATTATGGCTGCAGGTATTGTGGTCTTTGCAAACATGACTCCTTGTAAAAAAAAGGTGTCAGTTGTGTTGCCAGATTGAAGGGTAAAAAATCAATTATCAAAATAAAACATGTTTCAAATCGCTTTAAACTATTGTCATTGTAGTGCGTATTTAATGTGGCGCTGCACTCTGATGTTGTAGGAGTGTTGTTATAACAGTGACTGTTGTTATCAGCATCACTCATACGCGGATGACACGATTCTATTCACCGCCATCGATTCTAGCAATGCATCTGGATTCGAGAGGCTCTCGGAATGTACCACCGCCGTGCAACAATGGTTCACTGCACACAACCTAGCCCTTAATCCGAAAAAGTCAGTGGCCATCATGTTAGGTACCAAGCAACGTCTCAATTCAGCAGTACTCCCCACACACATACACATCTTCGGTCATAGCATCAAGTTCACCAACCACTTCAGCTACCTCGGTGTCATCCTAGATTCAACTTTATCCTTCGACCGTCAAACCAACCATATCATCAGCTCATGTAACTTTCACCTGAAGGCTCTTAGACACATACGTCCTCTCATCTCTACTGAAATTGCCAACACTTTGGCATGTTGCATAGTTGGGTCTCGCCTTGACTATTGTAACTCCGTCCTTGTCCGGACCTCCGCTGGCAACCTAAGGAAGCTTCAAAGACTACAAAATAACCTAGCACGCGTCGTCATTGCCCACACTCATCCCCGCCTCGACTCACTAGCTCGTCTCCGCGCTCTCAACTGGCTCCCCATTGCCAGTAGGGTCACATACAAGACCGCCTGCCTGTGCCACAATGCCTTCATATCCGCCTGCCCGCCGTATCTTTCTTCATTACTGACAACTTGCAGCTCAGCACACGGCAGATGCCTGCGCAGCGCGACTCACGACCTCCTCTCAATACCAAGATCCAGGATGGTCACGTCTACGCGCCGCTTCTCGGTGGCAGCCCCAACAGTCTGGAACGATATCCCTCTGCACATTCGCAGCATCACCTCAATCGCCTCCTTCAAGAGACACTTAAAAACTCACCTCTACAATCACGTGCTTTTGAGCGACTCTGAGCTTGGCTCCGCGCCTCTGAGTTGCGGCCACTACGTCTGCAATTTTGCGCGCGTTACAAATTGTACTATTATTATTATAACAATTCTATATTTATGCAAAGTTGCCCATTTTGATGTGACGTCACATTTCTCAAACACCCCCCCCCCCTAGGTGCGTGACGTCATTTATGGACGCCCCCAACATCTTTATTCGATGGCCGAGCTAAACGCCGCTGCAGCTGCTGCTGCTTCTGCTGCTACTGCTGCTGCTACTGCTGCTGCTTCTGCTACTGTTGCTGCTGCTGCTGCTACTGCTGCTGCTGCTTCTGCTGCTACTGCTGCTGCTACTGCTGCTGCTTCTGCTACTGTTGCTGCTGCTTCTGCTACTGCTGCTGCTGCTACTGCTGCTGCATCTGCTGCTGTTGCTGCTGCTGCTGCTACTGCTGCTGCTGCTTCTGCTACTGCTTCTGCTGCTGCTACTGCTGCTGCTGCTTCTGCTGCTGCTACTGCTGCTGCTGCTTCTGCTGCTGCTACTGCTGCTACTGCTGCTGCTGCTACTGCTGCTGCTACTGCTGCTGCTGCTACTGCTGCTACTGCTGCTGCTGCTTCTGCTGCTGCTACTGCTGCTGCTGCTTAGCTGCTGCTACTGCTGCTACTGCTGCTACTGCTGCTGCTACTGCTGCTGCCGCTGCTACTGCTGCTACTGCTGCTGCTGCTACTGCTGCTACTACTGCTGCTGCTACTGCTGCTGCTGCTTCTGCTGCTGCTACTGCTGCTACTGCTGCTGCTACTGCTGCTACTACTGCTGCTGCTACTGCTGCTGCTGCTTCTGCTGCTGCTACTGCTGCTGCTGCTTCTGCTGCTACTGCTGCTGCTGCTTCTACTACTGCTGCTTCTGCTGCTACTGCTGCTGCTTCTGCTGCTACTGCTGCTGCTGCTACTGCTGCTGCTGCTTCTGCTGCTACTGCTGCTGCTACTGCTGCTACTGCTGCTTCTGCTGCTACTGCTGCTGCTACTGCAGCTGCTGCTTCTGCTGCTGCTACTGCTGCTGCTACTGCTGCTACTGCTGCTGCTGCTACTGCTGCTACTGCTGCTACTGCTAACTTAATATAAAGGATTTAACAAGTATAACCCGTAAAAACAAAGTTTTTCACTATAAATCCTTTATATGCGAGGCGGCTAGAGTCCTCTCGTCCTCTGGCTTGAGATGGCTGCCACCTATGGGTCAGATGATTGTCTGCCATTATTAAGCAATTGATAATTAAATATTTAATTTGTTTTCCCTAAACAGTGTCAAATCTTGGAATTTTTTGATGAACATT
>NC_083837.1:2836286-2869900 GCF_015708825.2 Lethenteron reissneri | reverse complement strand
ACACGATGGGCAGTTTTCAGGAGCAGAAGGGACTGGGAGAGACGGGGGAGGGGGTCAAGGTTCGGCTGTGCACAGCTGTTCTTCACACACACACACACTCTACACACCTCTACACACACACACTACACACAGTCGACACACACAGTCTCTACACACACACTCTACACACACACTCTACACACACACACTTACACACAGTCTACCACACACACACTCTACAAACACTCTACACCACACTCTACACACACACTCACACACACAACTACACACACACACTCTACAACACACACTACACACACACACACACAAACACTCTACACACACACTCTACACAACACACTCTACACACAGTCTACACACACACACTACACACACTCTACACACACACTCTACACACACTCTACGTCACACACACACACTACACACACACTCTACACACACACTACACAAACATCTACAGTCTACACACAAACACTACACACACACACACCACACACACACACTACACACACCTCTACAGTCACACTACACACACTCACACACAACACTACACACACACTCTACAGTACACACCACATACACACACTCTACACACACACTCTACACACACTCTACACACACACACTCTTACACACACTCTACACACACAACACACACTCTACACACACTCTACACACAGTCTACACACACTCTACACACACACTCTACACACACTCTACAACAGTCTACACACACACTACACACACACTCTACACACACTCTACACACAGTCTAACACACACACTACACACACTCTACACACACTCTACACACAGTCTACACAAACTCTACACACACTCTACACACACTCTACACACAGTCTACACACACACATTACACACACTCTACACACACTCACACACACACACACTCTACACACACTCTACACACACTCTACACACACTCTACACACACACTACACACACACTCTACACACACACTCTACACACACACTCTACACACTACACACACACTACACACACACTCTACACACACCTACACACAGTCTACACACACACACTACACACACACTCACACACTCTACACACACACACTCTACACACACTCTACACACACCTCTACCACACTTACACACACTACACACACACTCTACACACACACACTCTACACACACACTCTACACACACTACACAACACTACACACACACTCTACACACTCTACACACACCTACACACACACTCTACACATACACTCTACACACACACTCTACACACACTCTACACCAGTCTACACACACACACACACACACTCACACACCTCTACACACACACACACTCTACACCACTCTACACACACACTACACACACTCTACACACTCTACACACACACACTACACACACAGTCTTCACACACACTCTACACACACTCTACACCACACGCACTCTACACACACACTCTACACACACACAGTCTACACACACAGTCTACACACACACACTCTACACACACTCTACACACACGCACTCTACACACACACTCTACACACACTCTACACACACGCATCTACACACACTCTACCACACACACTACACACACAGTCTACACACACACAGTCTACACACACAGTCTACACACACAGTCTACACACACACACTACACACACACTCTACACACACTACACACACACTCTACACACAGTCTACACACACACTCTACAACCCACACACACTCTACACACACACACACTCTACACACAGTCTACAACACACAGTCTTCACACACACACACTCTACACACAGTCTACACACACACAGTCTACACACACACAGTCTACACACACACACTCTACACACACACTCTACACACACACTCTACACAGTCTACACACACACAGTCTACACACACACTCTACACACACACACACTCTACACACAGTCTACACACACACAGTCTACACACACACAGTCTACACACACAGTCTACACACACAGTCTACACACACACAGTCTACACACACACAGTCTACACACACACTCTACACACACACAGTCTACACACACAGTCTACACAACACACCTCTACACACACTCTACACACACACACTACCACACACACACTCTACAACACACACTCACACACACTCTACACACACCCACTCTACACACACTCTACACACACACTACACACACTCTACACACACACACTACACACACACTCTACACACACTACACACACACTCTACACACAGTCTACACCACACACACACTCTACACACACACACCTCTACACCACACACTCTACACACACACTACACACTCTACACACACTCGACACCACACACTCTACACACCACACACTCTACACACCACACACTCTACACACACACGTCTACCACACACACACACTCTACACACAGTCTACACACACACGTCTTCACACACACACACTCTACACACAGTCTACACACACACGTCTTCACACACACACAGTCTACATCACACACATCTACACACACACTCTACACACACACACTCTACACACAGTCGACACACACACACTCTACACACTACCACACCCTCTACACCACACTTACACACACCACACTCTACACACACCACTCTACCCACAGTCTACCACACACACACTCTACAACAACACACTCTACACACCACACACTCTACACACACTCTCTACACACACTCTACACACCCACACACTACACACACACCTCTACACACACACTCCATAAATGACGTCACGCGATTTTTGACGATTTTTGACCCCCCCCCCCCCCCCCCACCCCATTCGTCACACGACGTCACAAAAAGTCAGACCCCCCCCCCCCCTCAAATATGACGTCACAAAGCTCTGCCCCCCCCCAAAAAAAATAAAACATGCTTCAAATCGCTTTAAACTATTGTCGTTGTAGCGCGTATTTAATGTGGCGCTGCACTCTGATGTTGTAGGAGAAAACATTTATTAAAAAAAGTCCATTTAATTAAGTAGAACGTGTTGTCTTTATTTATTAAAGTTGCGCATTTCTACGTGACGTCACATTTCTCACCCCCCCCCACCCACCCCCCTCGTCACACATCGTCACAAATGTCTGACCCCACCCCCCCCCCCCTCGTCACACGGCGTCACAAAAATATGTAGACCTTCCTCTAACGAAGGCCCGTTCGCTTTAACATTTCATGCATTGACAATAAAGACAAAGATAAACACCCCCAGTATAGCCTTTAACAGACTGTTGGGGCAAGTGCTGTTAGCCGATAACCTATGAAGGTCAACATGGCACACGAGGGGGTGGGTGGCCAGCACCACACTCGTTTGAGGCTGAGTCGACCTAGGGGAAGACCAGGATCGCCACAGATAATCGCCACTCGTGTTGGTCAAGAAGGGGGAATCAATCCCGGGTCCGGCCAGGGTTTGAAAGGTTTCGCGAAATCGCTACACTTGCCAAAATTGACAGTAACATATTGCACACAAAGATAAAGATCCCCCGTATAGTCTTAACAGACTGTAGGGGCAAGTGCTGTTAGCGAGCACCTATGAAGGCCGGAACGGTACACGAGGGGGTGGATGGCCAGCATCATGCCCGACCGCCTTTGTCTCCCCAGTGGCGATGTTTACACACCGCACCAGGTACTCATTTGAGGCTGAGTCTACCTCGGGACCGGTTCGGATAATCGTCACTGGTGTTGGCCGTGAGCGGGAATCGAACCCGGGTCGCTGGGTTCGTAGTGCAGTGTAGCGCTAACCGCTACACTACCGCTCCCCAAATTGCACAACAACAACAACCGCCATTCGCCAATAGGTGGCGGTGACGTCACCACGACGCTTGTGCCAGGCCAAGTGCACCTTGAAGCCACGTGAAGTGTCGAACGCCCGCTGGCAGGAGGTCACGGGGCAGACCCACTGACACACGCACAACGATATCTTTGAATCTCGAGTGAATTCTCCTCTTTTTCCACAGCGGATAAACATGTGTAGCATCTCTTTCATACAAAGGCAACCTTTGAGAAATAATTGATTAAATATATTTATGTTTTATTTGATGTTCAAGCTGACCATGTCTCGTTTCTTTTTGGCCCTATCGATTCCGAGCAGGGGAAAGAGTTTTAGATAAGCAATAGGTCCAGAGAAATACTTGTCATTCGAAAGGCCAACTCGTTCTCTTCCACAGGAGGTAGACATGAATGAACCAAAATTAAACTATGAGTTTTCCGAAAACGCGCTCCGAAAATAGCAATACTTTCAAACCGCGCTCGGTACTTCTGTACCCACCGCCCTCAAGGTAACGTTTTGGCGGACGAAGGGACACTTAGATCTATTGCTATAAATATGTATATTTCTAATAGGGGTTTTTCCCCTTTTTTCTGGCAACAAAACTGACACATTTTTCAAGGTATTATGCTTACATTAACCACAATACTTGCAGTCAAATGCAAACAAAAAACAATACTCTGATAATGTATGCATTGTCTTTGAAACTGATTGGTCCACACCAGAGACAGCTTTCTTTAGAGCCTAGTCTCATATGGTGTTCGACCAGATGACGCCAAAATGCGCACAGTTCAAAGACAACGCACTTACAGAGTAATGAAAGCTCGGGGTGAGCAGCTACATCATGGGACCTCCTTTGCCAGTACCAAAATATACTAATAGGGTTTTTCCCCTTTTTTCTGGCAACAAAACTGACACCTTTTTCAAGGAAGCATGCTTACATTAACCACAATACTTGCAGTCAAATGCAAACAAAAAATAATACTCTGATAATTTATGCATTGTCTTTGAAACTGATTGGTCCACACCAGATGATGCCTTTTGGCGTCATCTGGTCGAACACCATATGAGACTAGGCTCCAAAGAAAGCTGTCTCCAAAATATACTAATAGGGGAAAAACCCTATTAGTATATTTTGGTACTGGCAAAGGAGGGTCCCATGATGATATGTATATTTCGTCAAAGTTTTATCTTAGCCGAATACTACGACGAAGCTGGTTGCATTAGCTACGGAGACGCTACTTATGCAGACGTGAATCATTACCTCTGCCAGCGCGAATAATTGCTCAGGTGGTGTAAGCCGATGTTCTCTACATCTGTGGGACATTTTTTCAGCTCTCAACATTATAATTGTTAAGTATTTTTTTAAGAAAAGCCTTTTTACCCTTATCCGGAAAGAATACAGGAGCGTCTTCTTGGTTCTTTCGGTAAAGTCACGTAGAAGGGAAGTAATAAATAATAAAAATAAAACATAATAATGAATGACGCTGTCTCCCCGACAGAACTGGTCTCCACCTGAGGAGGGCTGCTTGCGTTGTGGCCGAAACGTCGTGAGAATTATTTTATTATGTTTAATTTTTATTATTTGATTACTTCCCTTCTACGTGACTTTATCGAAAGAACCAAGAAGATGAATCCCTGCAGTCACGAAAGCTTTAAATCGAAATTTAATACAGGAGTGTGTTAAGAATCTACAAACACAAAAATAGACACATCTAATGACGAGCCATCATCAAGTCTGCATGAATCACGCATGCATGTGGTAAAATGTGCAACAAAAACCACGCTCTCGCATTGTCTTTGAAAACCGATTGGCCTACATCGGAGAAGAGCATCCTTTGTGGCCACGTCCCGCCGGGATTAGATCAAAGAACAGCGCCAATATGTGAGTGGCACAACGAAAATGCAAACGTCAAGGCATTAATAGCTTCGTACTCTTTGGAAATTTCGGTAAAGTTCAGCAGTTTAAATGCTGGATTATATTTTTTTCCGCCTGAGGACGACCGCTTGTGTTGCGATCGAAACTTCGTGAGTTGTTTTCTTTTTAAATCCTTTATATTAAGTTCGCTTGCTTGCTTAGGACCGTGCAAATCTTTCGGTCGTTTTTAACCCACTTCCCGTGATCCAATCGAGCTGACATTTTGTACACAGACTCGTTGTGCGTGACAATGCATTTTCGTGAAAAAAATTTCCAAAATTTTACACCGTTTAGGGGATTTTTTTAAAATATTTAATTACCAATTGTTTAATGCTGCCAGACAATCAGCTGACCCATAGGTGGCAGCCATCTCAAGCCAGAGGACGAGAGGACTCTAGCCGCCACGCATATAAAGGATTTAGAGTGAAAAACTTTGTTTTTACGGGTTAATTTTTTCTACTCTACGTGACTTTTACCGAATGAACCAATGAGTGTGGATTACTGCAGTCACGAAAGCTTCAAATCGAGGCATTAATAGCTCCGATTGAACGGTTACATCTCGAGGAATTTGTTTGCTGTAATATCAAGTTGATGACAACAATTATTGGCTTCAACCACTCCGGCAATACTTCAGGAGGCGTTAAGATCTTTTGCTCGTGTCAGATGTCAACATTTTAACCACCGTATTTCCTGTATGTATGTCTGGTGGCAAGGTGGTGAGATGTTAACTACCTCGCCTGGCACTCAGGAGGTCGTGGGTGCAATCCAGACCCTGACGCCTGCTGTATATTTGGATCAAGATTGTGTATTTGGAGTTTGCGTGTCTTTCTCTCCGTGGTCGCGTGTAATTTTCTCCGGGTCCTCCGGTTTTTCCCTCCACGTTTAGAAGCACAAAAATTAGAGTATTTGGCTGCTATATTATTGGTTCTTTCGGTAAAGTCACTTTGAAGGGAAACAATAAAATAATATAAATATAAAACAATAAAATTCTCACGACGTTTCGACTGCAACACAAGCAATCATCATGAGGTGTGAAAACACCTGATGATGATTGCTTGTGATGATTGCTTGTGTTGCAGTCGAAACGGTGTGATCATTTTTTTGTTTTATATTTTTATTATTTTAGTGCTTTTCACACCTGATGATGATTGCTTGTGTTGCAGTCGAAACGTCGTGAGAATTTAATAAATTTTATATTTTTATTATTTTATTACTTCCCTTCTACTTGACTTTACCGAGACAACCAAGAATATGAATCCCTGCAGTCACGAAAGCTTTAAATCAAAATTCATCTGGCTGCTGCCATACATTTCCACGTGTTCGTGATGGTGAGCCGCCACTTAGTTGAGCTATGATTTTTGGCAGCCGGGTCGCTTCTTAAAAAAGAGATCGATACAGCCCAGTGGGCCTTAGCTGGTAAAATAAAATTTAAAAAAATTGTTCATAGTTCAGTTTAGAGCTTAAACTTTTACCCAGGCAGTCACTTCAACAAGGGGGGGAGGGGGGGCTCTACACTGCTGATTAATTCTACAAGCATGTCATTGACGACGATTACGATGATGATGATGGTGATGATGACAGCCTTCCCTGGATATCATGAAATCTATTTCATCTCGAGATCGCGACTTACCTACCCGGCTGCGGGGATGGTGGGTAGAGAAAAGAATAAGTCTCATTTAAATTTCGATTTAAAGCTTTCGTGACTGCAGGGATTCATCTTCTTGGTTATTTCGGTAAAGTCACGTAGAAGGGAAGTAATAAAATAATAAAAATAAAACGTCGTGAGAATTATTTTTTTATTATGTTTTATTTTTATTATTTTATTACTTCCCTTCTACGTGACTTTACCAGAAGAAGTCTCATTTAATTCATTTAATTTGCAGTTACTTTTTGTTGAAATATCAAAAGCGTGAGACGGCGTGATCCGCCCAGGGAGAGAGAGATTGGTCTCCAGGATGTATCGGAATTCAAAATCAGAATGAGAACATTTATTTTGACTGCAAGAGGAATCCGATGAGCTATGAAGCTATTTTTAAATCCTTTATATTAAGTTCGCTTGCTTGCTTGCTTGCGTGCTTGCTTGCTTAGGACCGTGCAAATCTTTCGGTCGTTTTTAACCCACTTCCCGTGATCCAATCGCGCTGACATTTTGCACACAGACTCGTTGTGCCAGACAATTATTGTTCGTGAAAAAAATTCCCAAAATTTTACACTTTTTAGGCAAAAAAAAATAATTTTACATATATTCAAATAGAACGCATTCTTGGCTTTGGCTGAACGTCAGAGTGTAAGAGCCCAGAGCGTAACCCCTCCACAGGCCGTGGCGGAGTAGCGCAGTTGGGAGCGCCCTCGCTTCCCATGCCAAAGGTCGCGGGATCGATCCCCGCGTCCTCCACAGGCGAATATATTTTTAAATCCTTTATATTAAGTTCGCTGCCACGCATATAAAGGATTTATAGTGAAAAACTTTGTTTTTACGGGTTATACTTATTCACAGATGTCTTGTAAGGGAATGGGGTTAAACATTACAGCAACAACTAACAGTGCAAAAAAAAATACAGTAAAGTAGTGCAAAGTATAGGTAAGGTAAACACATGGCTTTAAAAACATATCCAAATAAAACGAAATAATAGATACTCTTTGTTTTTTTCGGTAAAATCACGTAGGTAAAAAAATAAATAAAATAAATGAAAACAACTACATTTAATTTTGTTGTTTTCATTTATTAAATGTTTTACCTACGTGACTTTACCGAAAAAAACAAAGCGTATGAATCCTTGCAGTCACGAAAGCTTCAAATCTAGAATTAAATAATAAATATATTTCGATTTAAAGCTTTCGTGACTGCAGGGATTCATCTTCTTGGTTCTTTCGGTAAAGTCACGTAGAAGGGAAATAATAAAATAATAAAAATAAAACATAATAAAATACAATTCTCACGACGTTTCGGCCACAAAGCAAGCAGCCGTCCTCAGGTGAAGAACAGGTCTGTCGGAAAGACAGCGTCATTCAGAACAGGTCTGTCGGAAAGAAAGCGTCATTCAGACGCTGTCTTTCCGACAGACCTGGTCTTCACCTGAGGACGGCTGCTTGCGTTGTGGCCGAAACATAATAAAATAATATAATAATATAGTAAAATTATTATTCTTTTTTATGTTTTATTTTTATTATTTTATTATTTCCATTCTCCGTGACTTCACCGAAAGAACCAAGAAGAGAAAAATTAATATATTGTATATCTTACCAGGGTAAAGCCCACCGAGTGAACGACTTAATTTTTCAGAAGGGACCCGGCCAACACAAATGACGCGGCTCCACACGTGCGGCTCGCGATCACGTGGACATTTCAAGGCGCAAAAGCAGCAGCAGCAGCAGCAGCAGCGGTGACGAAAATAATCTAAATGATCCAAGGCTGTAGCAATGGAGTCAACATTGTGGGGGGGACCAAATCTTCCAGGGAATCTCGAGAAAAAAAATCAAAATTTTAAAACTAATTTCCTGCAATTTCCTGCCTAAAATATTAAAAATTCACTGACACATACGATGGACTTTTTATTCATTTTTTACAATAATGTCTAACAGTGTATTGTATTACATTGCAAGGTTTTTTTTTCTTTTTTTACCTTTTCTTGTTTCATTGTATGTAATGGCAGAGATTATGGATTAATAACGTACAACCATAACTCTTAGTTCTTTCGGTAAAGTCACGTAGGTAAAAAATTAAATTAAAATTTATAAAATAAAAACAATACAATCACGACGTTTCGGAGGCAACACAAGCTTCCGTCTTCAGGTGGAACTGTCACAGCAAAACATCTGTATCAAGTGCTGTGACAGTTTCACCTGAAGACGGAAGCTTGTGTTGCCTCCGAAACGTCGTGATTGTTTTTATTTTTATTAATTTTTATTTCATTTTTTACCTACGTGACTTTACCGAAAGAACTAAGAGTATGAATCCTTGCAGTCACGAAAGCTTCAAATCTAGAATACAACCATAACCACAATCATATAAACAGAAATCTCTTTTATAGCAATATATTGGCGGCGGGGGGGACATTTTGAGCATATTTGAATATTGGGAGAGTGGGGGGAGATTTGTTCCTGGCCTTGAAATAATCTTTAGACGAGTTTTTCGTTCTTTCTAAATGTACAGAGGGCTATTGGCAAGAGGTAGGGGGGGGGGGGCAAGCACATGGATAGGGGGGGGGGGCATATGGAGGGAGCTCCTAAGGGGGTAGGGAGGGAGGGGGTCAGTCTGTTCTGTTCTGCCAGCGCACAGATAGCATTCAATAGCGAGAGATGGACGCTCACGATCAATTCGCCACTCTTGCACAAGGAGGGGGGGGGGGGGGGAACGGAGGACCTTCAACATTCTCTTTTGAAGGGGGAAAGGGGCGAAAGAGGGGAGGGGAGGCGTGGGGGAAATTGATCTGCGTCGCATGCAAGTTCAGTTTAAATCAGCGGCTGCCAGGCGGGTGTTGTTGTTGTTGTTGTCTGTTGTGCGTTGGTCCAACCTCCCCACGTCCCCCCTCCTCCTACTCCGAGGCAAAGACAAAGGACCGCCGTGTAGCCTCAACAGACTGTAGGGGCAAGTGCGGTTAGCGAGTAGCAACCTATGAAGGCCGGCACGGCACACGAGGGGGTGGGTGGCCAGCACCACACCCGGGCCGCCTTTGTCTCCCCAGTGGTTCGACGTTTACGCACCGCTCCAAGTGCTCATGTTGAGGCTGAGTCGACCTAGGGGAGGCCCAGGACCGGTTTTAGATAACGATCACAATCGTCACTGGTTGTTGGCCGTGAGCGGGAATCGAACCTTGGTCGCTAACCGCTACACCACCGCTCCCCCTACGACTCTTAATTTTTATTCACCTCCAACCCGCCTATTTTATCTCTCTCTCTCGTATGTTAGCGATCTCGCAGATGGAAGCGCTCGCAGAGAGCGGTCACATTGACTCGAGGTCGACTGAATACTTGGACACGTGTGTGTCTGTGTGTGCTCGCTAACAGCACTTGCCCCAACAGTCTGTTGCAGCCTATACGGGGCATCTTTGTCTTTTTTAAATCCTTTATATTAAGTTCGCTTGCTTGCTTGCTTAGGACCGTGCAAATCTTTCGGTCGTTTTTTAACCCACTTCCCGTGATCCAATCGAGCTGACATTTTGCACACAGACTCGTTGTGCGTGACAATGAATTTTCGCAAAAAAAATTTCCAAAATTTTACACTGTTTAGGGAATTTTTTTTTTTATATTTATTTACCAATTGGTTAATGCTGGCACACAATCATCTGACCCATAGGTGGCAGCCATCTCAAGCCAGAGGACGAGAGGACTCTAGCCGCCACGCATATAAAGGATTTATAGTGAAAAACGTTGTTTTTACGGGTTATACTTGTCTCAGTGTGGGGAGCGCGCTGCGCAACGAACCCTCGGCCACCCGAGTTCGATTCCCACTCACGGGCCACCAACACCGGTGACGATTATCTGAACCGGTCCTGGGCCTCCTCCCCTAGGTCGACTCAGCCTCAAAATGAGTACCTGGTGAGGTGTGTACACCATTGCCACTGTGGGGAGGCAAAGGCGGTCGGGTGTGGTGCTGGCCACCCACCCCCTCGTGTGCCGTGCCCGCCTTGTTGATATTCTTTCGCACCGATAATGTGGAGGCACATGAATGGCCCCCCGCATGCATTTGTTTTGTTGCAGCTAATTTTTCTGGGCTCACTCTAATACCGGATTCTTAATCTTGGACTTAAATCCCGCACGGTCACCAACAACCCTGCAATCTTGGTCACCCAAAGATTTGTTTTTGGAAATTAAAATTTTAAATAAACCCCTTTAAATCGTTCAGTCGCGTCGTCGTTTTTTTATCCCCCTTCTAAGAGCTGCAGAAAAACGAAGGTCAACTACGGCACAAAAATACAAATATACAGGGAAACATAAATCCCTGGTTAAACTACTAAAGTGGTAGATTTGAAGCTTTCGTGACTGCAAGGATTCATATTCTTGGGTTTTTTCGGTAAAGTCACGTAGGTAAAAAATTAAAATTAATAAAAGTTAAATTAAATAAAATTATATTATTTTATTTTACTTTAAAAAATTAAAATTAATAAAAGTAAAATAAAATAATTTTAGTTTATTTTACTTTTAAAATGGAAATTAATAAAAGTAAAATAAAAATAAAATAATTTTATTTTACTTTTAAAAATTAAAATTAATAAAAGTAAAATAAAAATAAAATAATTATATTTTTATTTTATTAATTTTCATTTTCATTTTTTACCTACGTGACTTTACCGAAAAAACCCAAGAATTCTAAAGCGGTTTTCTTCATTACCAGGTCCTTGGGTACTGGCGGCCCCTGTGGGACTTTAGCCCCCCCTCCCCCCCTCCCAGTCAAATGGTGTGGCAGAAACTCGCGCTGACTGATGTCTCGTCTGCAAAAGTGCCCCAGAACCCGAGCTCTGAAAATAAGTGAAGAACACCGAGTCGAAGTCACGTCTCTGGGTCCGTGTGGGTTTGTGTATGTAGTCGGTGGGTCTACATGGGTCCGTAAGGGTCTACGGGGTGTCTATGGGTCTGTATGGGTATGTGGGTGTCTCCGGGTCTGTATGGGTGTGTGGGTGTCTATGGGTCTGTATGGGTGTGTGGGTGTCTGTGTGTCTAAATGGCTCTATGTGGTGTCTATGGGTCTATATGGGTGTCTGTGGGTGTCTGTGAGTCTACATGTCTCTATGTGGTGTCTATGGGTCTATATGGGTGTCTGTGGGTGTCTATGGGTCTGTATGGGTCTGTATGAGTGTCTGTGGGTCTGTATGGGTCTACGTGGTGTCTATGGGTCTGTATGGGTCTTTATGGGTGTCTGTGGATCTAATTGGCTCTATGTGGTGTCTATGGGTCTGTATGGGTGTGTGGGTGTCTGTGGATCTGTATGGGTGTGTGGGTGTCTATTGATCTGTATGGGTGTCTGTGGGTCTACATGTCTCTATGTGGTGTCTATGGGTCTGTATGGGTGTGTGGGTGTCTATGGGTCTGTATGGGTGTGTGGGTGTCTATGGGTCTGTATGGGTATGTGGGTGTCTCCGGGTCTGTATGGGTGTGTGGGTGTCTATTGGTCTGTATGGGTGTCTGTGGGTCTACATGTCTCTATGTGGTGTCTATGGGTCTGTATGGGTGTGTGGGTGTCTATGGGTCTGTATGGGTGTGTGGGTGTCTATGGGTCTGTATGGGTATGTGGGTGTCTCCGGGTCTGTATGGGTGTGTGGGTGTCTATTGATCTGTATGGGTGTCTGTGGGTCTACATGTCTCTATGTGGTGTCTATGGGTCTGTATGGGTGTGTGGGTGTCTATGGGTCTGTATGGGTGTGTGGGTGTCTATGGGTCTGTATGGGTATGTGGGTGTCTCCGGGTCTGTATGGGTGTGTGGGTGTCTATTGGTCTGTATGGGTGTCTGTGGGTCTACATGTCTCTATGTGGTGTCTATGGGTCTGTATGGGTGTGTGGGTGTCTATGGGTCTGTATGGGTGTGTGGGTGTGTATGGGTCTGTATGGGTATGTGGGTGTCTCCGGGTCTGTATGGGTGTGTGGGTGTCTATTGGTCTGTATGGGTGTCTGTGGGTCTACATGTCTCTATGTGGTGTCTATGGGTCTGTATGGGTGTGTGGGTGTCTATGGGTCTGTATGGGTGTGTGGGTGTCTATGGGTCTGTATGGGTATGTGGGTGTTTCCGGGTCTGTATGGGTGTGTGGGTGTCTATTGGTCTGTATGGGTGTCTGTGGGTCTACATGTCTCTATGTGGTGTCTATGGGTCTGTATGGGTGTGTGGGTGTCTATGGGTCTGTATGCGTGTGTGGGTGTCTATGGGTCTGTATGGGTGTGTGGGTGTCTATGGGTCTGTATGGGTGGAGCCAGGAGATTGAATTTTCACCCTCGGGGCTCCTCCAGAAACAACAAAAAACCATTGCGGATGGCCACGTGGAATGTTCGAACGCTCACTGCGGAGGAGAGGCTGCCACTCCTCTGTCGGGAGTTGGACCGGTACCGCCTGGATCTCTGTGGCATTCAGGAGGTCCGGTGGATCGGTTCTGGCTCCTGCCACCATGAGGGGTGGACAGTCCTCTACTCGGGGCAGGAGACTGCCAAACAACAGGGTGTGGCTCTTCTTCTGAACAAAAGAATGAAGGGGGCGTGGGAACGTGGCGGTGAGGTGTGGGAAGCTGTAAGCCCCAGGATACTTTGGGCTCGCCTTCCCATCAACCGGAGGCGAGGAGTGGTGGTCGTGGTTACTTATGCCCCCACCGAAGACGAACATTCGTGGAGGGATGCAGGCAAAGCCGATGAGTCAGACGCTTTCTATGACCTCCTGTCACAGGTGCTGGCTAAAGTGGCCACTCGGGACAGAGTCATCTTGTTGGGTGACTTCAATGCCCGAGTTGGTCATGATGCTGACTCCTGGTCTGGAGTGATTGGAAGGCATGGGCCAGATCAGCTCAATAATAACGGTAGGAGGCTGCTAGATTTTTGTGCAGCCCATGGGCTTGTAATTACCAACACGCTCTTCCGGCATCGGCGCATCCACACAACATCATGGATACATGCCGGGTCCAAGCAAGAGCATCTGCTGGACTACATAGTGACGGACCAGCGAATGCGAGCCCATGTCCTTGACACCGGGACCTACCGTGGAGCTGATCTGCCCTCTGACCATCGACTAGTCATCTGTAAGATGCGCCTGCCTTTCTTCCACTCCGGTGGTGGGTGTACACCCAGGATCCCATTCCAACCAAAAGTGGCCTGGTCTCAGTTAGCTGATGAAAGTTGCAAGCGAGAATTTCATCATCGCTTGCAGCTGGGGTTGGCATCGTCCCCCACTCCACCTGATGTCGAGGGTAAATGGGCGAGGTTTACGACTGTGACTCATGCAGCTGCAATGGCTGCTTTGGGTACGCGGTCCAGACCTCCCCAGAAACCCTGGCTGACAGAGGAGGTGTTCAGGTTATCTTCTTGGTTCTTTCGGTAAAGTCACGTAGAAGGGAAGTAATAAAATAATAAAAATAAAACATAATAAAACAATTCTCACGACGTTTCGGCCACAACGCAAGCAGCCGTCCTCAGGTGAAGAATGAGACAATGCCAAGCTAGGAGCTTATATATAAGCTGCGTTGGAGGTGGACGAAAGAGCGCCTTAACAAAAGAATGTGCATATGAAGAGGAATTTTGCATATACATGGAAAATGCGTAGGAGGTGGGCGGGGGGGTTTCAAAGTCATATTATGCCCATGCATTATGCAGGATCAACAGCACCAAGGGGGGGTGCAGGGATTAGCAGTAATAAAGGAAAGGAATGTTAATGATATGTAGCTGCAGATACTCAACAACCACGTAGAAAACTAAAGTATAAACTACATAAAAAAACTAAAGTATAAATTGCATAGCACCATCAGTATACTTACTATACTCTACACTAAGCTGAGTTACTAACAGCAAGTAATACATTACAATTCTACGTCGTAAAAATTATATAATATGCTTCCATCTAAACTTTATTCTATTGTATCACACGAGCATATACCGTACTATATACTGCCAACATTAAATTATATACTGTATTGCTGTAAACCAACCTATACCTTATACATTTAATATAACACTATGTATTATTCTACCCACCCTAATGTGTGTCGAAATGGTTTATTACGTCCTTCCAATGATTGCTAAGCCAGAATCCATCTTCTCGGTTAAAATTGTCTCTGTGTTTGTATATGTGGATCGCCTCATGAACGAATCTCTCATGATAGCCAGATGGCTTGCAGAGAACCTCTGTCTTGGAGAAGTCAATATCATGTGAGCCCACTGAGTTGTAACAGTGATCTGCCACGGCTGAGGTGTTTGTCCTACCGTGTTTCAGGTCAGCTTTATGTTCACGGATGCGGTCCGAGACATGTCGTTTGGTTTCCCCAATGTAACTGCTACCACAGAGGAAACTTAGTTTGTAGACGCCAGGGTACTGTATGTCTGGAACCACATCTTTTACAGACGGTACCAGATCACGGATTTTATGTACTGTGTTGAATCGGACCTGGATCTTGTGTTTAATCAGGATTTTGGAGATCTTTTTTGTGACCCCAGCAATGTAGGGTAAGGTGATGGTCTTGAAAGGCTCCTCAACAGGATCCTTCTTGATGGTTGGAGTGATGGCTTTGCGGATTGTGTAGTCGGAGTAACCATTAGCCTTAAGAGCTTGGCGTACGTGTTTGAGTTCACTGGAAATGTGTTCATGGTCGGAGATGCATTGGGCTCTATGATATAGAGTCTTGATGAGGGAATTCTTCTGGGATGGATGGTGGTGGGAATCCGGTTTTAGATAAGCATCCGTGTGGGTGGCTTTCCTGTAGACAGAGTGGCTCATTGAACCATCAGGTCTCCTTTTGATTAGGACATCCAAAAAGGGTAGCTTGCCATCATTTTCGACTTCCATGGTGAATCTGATGGCTGGGTGTATGGAATTGATGTGGTCGAGAAATTGGTCTAGAGCAGGCCGGCCATGTGGCCAGATGACAAAAGTGTCGTCTACGTACCTCTTCCATAAGGCCGGGCGTAGAGTGGCAGTCTGGATGGCGTCCGTCTCAAATTTCTCCATGAAGATGTTGGCTACAACCGAGATGTAGCCATGAAGATGTTGGCTACAACCGAGAAAAAGCGACAGGCCCACTCTCATCGCCTACAGCATCCCACGTCAGAGAATGAGGAGGTTTACCGCAGCCTTCGCTCAGAAGTTCGGAGAGCCGTAAGGCGCTGTAAGGATGGGTGGTGGTCGCGGGTTGCTGAGGAGATGGAGTCTGCCTCAGTGGCCCGTGATCACAAATCACTATTTAACTCCATCAAAAAAGTAACCTGCAGCGCCACACCTATTACCATCATTAGAGGAAAAAACGGTGATCCAATCTCCGACCCCCAGGAACAGGTTTGCAGATTTGCTGAGCATTTCTGTGAGGTCCTGGGGGAGGGAAATTCTCTCAGCCAGGAAAACATCATGGCACAAAGTGGTGATAACCCTGCTGAGGCTGCGGTGCCTCAAATATTGGAAGAGGTCACCCCCTGTGAGTGGCTGGCTGAGGTGCCAGCTGTTGAGGAAGTACTGAGGGCGATCCGGAGTCTGAGACCAGGGAAGGCACCGGGCAGAGATGATCTCCCAAGCGAAATGCTGAGGGAGGGTGGCGTTTGTGCACAGACTGCCCTATATGACATCATAACAACAGTCTGGACCACTGGACGGGTTCCGCAGGACTGGAAGGATGCCCTGGTGGTCCCCCTCTTTAAGAAGGGGGACCGTACCGACTGTAACAACTACAGGGGCATCTCACTCCTCAGTGTGCCGGGTAAGGTCCTGGCAAGGATTATTTAACATCGCCTTGCTAGGCACGCTGAGGAGAGGCTTGCGGAGCCCCAATGCGGTTTCAGGAAAGGGCGGTCCTGCACAGATGCCATATTTTCTGTCCGTCTGCTACAGCAGAGGTGTAGGGAATTCCAAAAAGACCTACATCTCTGCTTTATTGACCTGGTCAAGGCCTATGATACCATCAGTAGGACTGGGCTCTGGGTTGTTCTTCGTGCTTTCGGAGTCCCTGACCCTCTGCTCACGATCATTAAGGACCTTCATGATGGTGAGCGGGCCCGGGTAAAACTACGTGGCCGGGAGTCGGAGCCTTTCCCTGTACACCTTGGGGTGCGACAGGGATGTCCTCTGGCTCCCACATTATTTAACATCTATTTTGACCGCGTAGTTCGGGAAGCCTTCAATAGCTGTACCGGGGGAATTTCCATTTGGTACAGATATAATGGGAGGCTGATCGATGCCCGGGTGCGATCAAGGGATGGCTCCCTATTGGTCAACCACGTTATGTATGCCGATGATTTGGTAATAGCTGCTCATTCAGAAGAGGAGTTGGAGACGCTGCTGCTGAGACTGGAGCGTGCCACTAAGAGGTGGGGCCTTACCATCAGCCCCACCAAAACTAAGCACCTGCCTGGGTATTTTGTACCATCGGACACTCCACCCCCACAACTCCCAATTGGTGATGGGGCAGTTGTGGAGAGAGTGGAGAGTTTCCCATACCTGGGCAGTGTGCTTATGACCGGCTCCAGTTAATCAGCAGAGGTCTCACTCCGAATCAGTCGAGCGGCAATATCTTTTCATCGGTTGCGTATCGCTGTGTGGAAGCTACCTGGTCTGTCGCTCCGCACGAAGCTTCAGGTCTTCTCGGCCACGGTCATTCCCTCCCTTCTCTACGCTTGCGAAACGTGGACCCCCCTAGTGGAGCATCTTCGCCGGTTGGAAACATTTAGGCAGGCCTGCCTACGATCCATCCTGGGTTTAACCAGGCTGGATTGTGTGAGGAGCTCACAAATCCTTGAAAGATCTGGGCAAAGTCCCATCAGTGAGCTCCTCCGGCAGGCAAGGCTGCGTTGGCTGGGTCATGTAGCCCGCATGCCCAGCCACCGCATGCCTAAACAGCTTTTGTTCGGCCGGATCGAGGGGGCTAGACGGGCGCGGCACGGGCTGGAGAAGAGATGGAGTGATGTGGTACAGGAGGATGTGGAGCTGAGTGGACTTGCCGATGACTGGTACCAGCGGTGTCAAGATCGGCCTCAGTGGAGGAGGCTCGTGAAGGACGCTGCTGGGCAGTTGGAAGCAGTCGCCCTCCAACAACAACGGAGGGCGGAGGAGCGACGCTCACAACAACGAGCGGAGCGCCGGGTGGCTAAAGCACAGCAAGTTGGTACAGTAGGGGGCACAGGTGGTGCATCAGCCAGTCATCTCGGTCATCTCGGTCAGTCGACCCGTGGCACCTGGGTCTGCCCCGTGACCTCCTGCCAGCGGGCGTTCGACACTTCACGTGGCCTCAAGGTGCACTTGGCCTGGCACAAGCATCGTGGTGACGTCACCGCCACTTAGTGGCGAATGGCGGTTGTTGTTGTTGTATGGGTGTGTGGGTGTCTGTGGGTCTACATGGCTCTATGTGGTGTCTATGGGTCTGTATGGGTGTCTATGGGTCTGTATGGGTGTGTGGGTGGCTGTGGGTCTAATTGGATCTATGTGGTGTCTATGGGTCTGTATGGGTGTATGGGTGTCTGTGGGTCTGTATGGGTGTCTATTGGTCTGTATGGGTGTGTGTGGGTGTCTGTGGGTCTACATGTGTCTATGTGGTGTCTATGGGTCTATATGGGTGTCTGTGGGTGTCTATGGGTCTATATGGGTCTATGTGGTGTCTATTGGTCTGTATGGGTGTATGGGTGTCTGTGGGTCTACATGTCTCTATGTGGTGTCCATGGGTCTGTATGGGTGTGTGGGTGTCTATTGGTCTGTATGGCTGTGTGGGTGCCTATGGGTCTGTATGGGTGTGTGGGTGTCTGTGGGTCTACATGGCTCTATGTGGTGTCTATGGGTCTGTATGGGTGTCTATGGGTCTGTATTTGTCTGTATGGGTGCCTGTGGGTCTAAATGGCTCTATGTGATGTCTGTGGGTTTGTATGGGTGTCTATTGGTCTCTATGGGTCTGTATGGGTGTCTGTGGGTCTAAATGTCTCTATGTGGTGTCTGTGGGTCTGTATGGGTGTCTATTGGTCTGTATGGGTGTGTGTGGGTGTCTGTGGGTCTACATGTCTCTATGTCAGTGTTCTTCATTGCAAGGTCTGTGGTGCCAACTGAAGGCCCCTTGTGTAGACCACTGACTCTATCCCAGTGGTTCTCAGCATTTTGTTCGCCACTGTATTACCCCTTCCCTCCCCTCCACCCTTTTTATTTTGTCTTTGCTTGAGCTAGCATGGTTCTGAGTAAAATAAACGTTACGAATAACCAACATCTTCTTGGTTCTTTCGGTAAAGTCACGTAGAAGGAAAAAAAAACATAATAAAATATGTTTTATTTTTATTTTTATTATTTTATAATTTTCCTTCTACGTGACTTTACCGAAGGAACCAAGAAGATGAATCCCTGCAGTCACGAAAGCTTTAAATCGAAAAGAATAACCAACAGTCAACCTTTTTCAACCACTTCCTACGAGGTTATCCTGAACTAGAGCTCGTAGCTGCAAGCAAACACAAACAACGGAACGTTCAACGGATGGCCGCTGTACGGGCAACGGAATTTGTTCGCGCTCGCTGGTTTACACTGATCGATGTCTTATCGACGACAGCGTATAGCCCCCTCCTCCCCCACCTCTAAAAATGTGCGAAGAACACTCTACTGAACTCTTTGATTTACAGGCCGTAGCCCGCATTTGAGCTATTGGCTTTCATTCAAGGGCGACATGGGCACACGTGGTCGCAGCTTCATCAAAGTGGTTTCATCTTCTTGGTTCTTTCGGTAAAGTCACGTAGAATGGAAATAAAAAAATAAAAAAAATAAAACATAATAAAATAATAATAAAATTATTCTTACGACGTTTCGGCCACAACGCAAGCAGCCGTCCTCAGGTGGAGACCAGGTCTGTCAAGAAGACAGTCTGAATGATACACCCCTGGCTTAAATAGTCGCTCCAAGCCTGGGGTGTGTCATTCAGACTGTCTTCTCGACAGACATGGTCTCCACCTGAGGACGGCTGCTTGCGTTGTGGCCGAAACGTCGTGAGAATTATTTTATTATGTTTTATTTTTATTATTTTATTATTTCCATTCAACGTGACTTTACCGAAAGAACCAAGAAGATGTATTATTATTTTATTATGTTTTATTTTTATTATTTTATTATTTCCATTCTACGTGACTTTACCGAAAGAACCAAGAATATGAATCCCTGCAGCCACGAAAGCTTTAAATCGAAATCGACGCGGCTTCATCAACCACCGTACATTATCGTTGATATCAGCAGCCAAATCATCTCAACGCGTGTCGTTTCGATTTTTTGGACGAGGAAAGAAAGATCCACGCGGCCACCGATAGAGAAACGCGGCCTACGAAGATACAGGGTCCGGGATCGAAACCACGGAAACTCTCTTGTCCCCAGGCGAGGGAGGTGACATCTCCCAATGGGCGGGAATGGGTGTGAAATCTACGGATGAGTGGACGATTGGGTGAGCGAGCGAATGATTTGTAGATAAAGTGGGTTGGAAAGCCGCTGGGTGGGGTGTCGGTGATTGTCGGTGTGATGAGCGGTAGTGCAAACGGTTTTGCGCTACGAACCTTGACGAACCGAGTTCAATTCCCGCTCACGGCCCACTCCAGTCACGATTATCTGAACCTATCCTTGGCCTCCCCTAGGTCGACTCAGCCTCAACATGAGTACCTGGGTGCGGTGTGTAAACACCGCCACTGGGGAGATAAATTTCGATTTAAAGCTTTCGTGACTGCAGGGATTCATCTTCTTGGTTCTTTCGGTAAAGTCACGTAGAAGGGAAGTAATAAAATAATAAAAATAAAACATAATAAAATAATTCTCACGACGTTTCGGCCACAACGCAAGCAGCCGTCCTCAAGCTTGGTGGTGTTTCATTCTTCACCTGAGGACGGCTGCTTGCGTTATGGCTGAAACGTCGTGAAAATTATTTTATTATGTTTTATTTTTATTATTGTATTACTTCCCTTTCTACGTGACTTTACCGAAAGAACCAAGAAGATGGGGAGATAAAGGCGGCCGGGCGTGGTGCTGGCCACCCACCCCCTCGTGCTCCACATTTCCGGCCTTCATAGGTTGCTGCTCGCTTAGAGCACTTGCCCCAACAGTCTATTACAGGCTATACGGGGTAGCTTTGTCATTGGGGGAGTAAGTGTGTACATGGATGTGTGGATGGATGGGCAGGCGGCTGTATGGGTGAACGAGTTGGCTATCGGATGGGCTGGACGAGAAACATCGGCTCTGTGAGTGGCATTGGTGGGTGGGTGGCTTACGTGAGATGACCCTTGGCCTCGGAGGCTTGACGCCGTATGTAACAGATTGCTGTTCCGAGCGTCATTAAACGTCCAGAGGAGGACGCTTGTGTGTGACTCGGGAGAGAAACACTTTAGTTCGCTTCGTTTCATGGGTAGATGGCTTTCGCCACCGATATTATCCACAATACCCCCCCCAATCTCCATTTCGGAGGATTTACCCACAATTTTGCCTCTCGCCTGATGATGCTGGTTGTTGTTGTTGTTGTTGTAATTACCGATGAAGACGTGACGGCACTCGAATCGTAAATGTCGTAGTGGGTTTCCCCTGCAACACACAAACCGCTGTTAATGAACTCGTCACGAATTGTGCACTTTTATTTTCGTGGTTGGCTGTGTAGGGTGGTGGTGGTGGTGGCGGGTTTAACTATACAGATTTAGCTGTCTCGGGTGTGGACCAATCAACTTCTAGGACAGTGCATACATTATCAGAGTTATGTCTTTTGTTTGTATTATGACTGCAGGTATTGCGGTCTATGCAAACATGACTCCTCGTAAAAAAGGTGTCAGTTTTGTTGCCAGATCAAAGGGTAAAAAAACAATTATCATATTTTTTACTGGCAAATGAGGTTCCAATGGTGTAAATGTATACCCCGAGCTCTCATACTCTAATGGTGCATTGCCTTTGAGTTGTGCACCTTTTGGCATCATCTGGTCCAACCCATGTGAGACTCGGCTCTAAGGAAAGCTGTCTCGGGTGTGGACCAATCAACTTCAAGGACAGTGCATACATTATCAGAGTTATGTTTTTTTGTTTGCATTATGACTGCAGGTATTGTGGTCTATGCAAACATGACTCATCGTAAAAAAGGTGTCAGTTTTGTTGCCAGATCAAAGGGTGAAAAACGAATTATTATACACATTTATATTAAAGTGATCTAACCCGAAAAACAAGAACACTTTATTACGTCCTTGCCCGATTTATTTTGATCGCTGAGCGAGCCCCACCTGGGTTCGAATGCTGGCCGCCACCCTCACATGATTAACTAATTTCCTTAGATAATTATAGTAATTACGAATTGAACATGCAACGTGCACAAGCTGCACAGTAATCGATCATCTTCAGGTTCTTTCGGTAAAGTCACGTAGAATGGAGATAATAAAATAAAAAAATAACAATAAAACATAATAAAATAATTTTATTATGTTTTATTTGTATTATTTTGTTAAAATAAAAAATAACAATAAAACATAATAAAATAATTTTATTATGTTTTATTTTTATTATTTTATTATTTCCCTTCTACGTGACTTTACCGAAAGAACCAAGAAGATGAATCCCTGCAGTCACGAAAGCTTTACATCGAAATTTCCCAAATAGCCTGAACAGACTGTTGGGGCAGGCGCTTTGTCGCGAGCATATCTTGTGAAGGGACGGTAACGGCACACAAGGGGGTGATGCTAGCCAGCACCACGCCCGGCCGTTTTTCTTTCCCCAAGTGGCGATGTTGTTTTTTTACCACACCGCAAACCAGGAAACTCGTTTGAGGCTGAGTCGACCTAGGGGGGAGGAGGCTCAGGACCGTGGGCTGGGAGTCGAACTCGGGTTCACCAGGGGGGAGGTGGAGGGGGGGGGAGTTCTTAGCTCGGTAACCACCGCGCCACCACTCCCCGGCTCTCACCAAATGCCTTGCGCATGTCCTAATTTGATCGACACCGCCGCGTTTTTAAATCCTTTATATGAAGTTCACTTGCTTGCTTGCTTGCGTGCTTACAACCGTGCAAATCTTTCGGTCGTTTTTTAACCCACTTCCCGTGATCCAATCGAGCTGACATTTTGCACACAGACTCGTTGTGCGTGACAATTTCTTTCCGTGAAAAAAGTTTTTCCAAAACGTTACACTTTTTAGGTAATTTTTTTTAATCAATAATTACCAATTGCTTAATGGTGGCAGGCAATCATCTGACCCATAGGTGGCAGCCATCTCAAGCCAGAGGACGAGAGGACTCTAGCCGCCCGTTTCAAAGACCAATGTGGGCTGGGTTGTGGCCCATTTATCACGCATATAAAAGATTTATAGTGAAAAACTTTGTTTTTACGGGTTAATTTTTTAAATCCTTTATATTAAGTTCACTTGCTTGCTTGCGCGCTTACGACCGTGCAAATCTTTCGGTCGTTTTGTAACCCACTTCCCGTGATCCAATCGAGCTGACATTTTGCACACAGACTCGTTGTGCGTGACAATTTCTTTTCGTGAAATTTTTTTTTCCAAAATTTTACACTTTTTAGGGTAATTTTTTTTTTATTATATTTAATGACCAATTGCTTAATGGTGGCAGGCAATCATCTGACCCATAGGTGGCAGCCATCTCAAGCCAGAGGACGAGAGGACTCTAGCCGCCCGTTTCAAAGACCAATGTGGGCTGGGTTGCGGCCCATTGAACACGCATATAAAGGATTTATAGTGAAAAACTTTGTTTTTACGGGTGAATTTTTTCAGCACTGCCCCACCCACTACAATTGCCTTCCATCTGCACGGGCGGAGATAGCGAGCGTGGTGTGGCGTGTTCGATGGCAGCAGCAGCAGCAGCAGGATGCTCCTCTGAAAGGGACGTCAATCAGGTCGGATAGAGGCGTTTGTTGTCTTTGTTGTGGCTGACCGTGAGTGTCAGGACGTATTCGCTGGCCGGAGAGGGTTGGTGGTGGGGGTGGTGGGGGTGGTGTGAGCGGGGGGGGTAGGGAGGAAGCTGCTTCGATTTCAGAGCAATTCGGCGATTCGTGGGCAGACGTTGACAAAGGCGCCGTAAAAAAAATATGTGATGAAAAAAAAACGCCGTCATTTTATTTTTGTTCTGGGACAAAAACAAAAATTTGGAAGTGACATTCTCGCGCAAATGCCCTCGCTATCGATCGAGAGATGTCAGGCACACGCGGACACACGGGCCCTTCTGTAGTTCAAGTTAGTCAGGCGTTTAATGCACGTGGCAATAATATTCTGCACAAAATTCACTGACTGTCCAATTTTGCCGTTTTTTTATTTTATCAGGTAAGCCCAGGCCTCCTAAAACTGTGCATATCTACAAACTATACAAACTAGCTTAGTTTGTAGACACCGCCAGGATTAGTTTGTAGAATAAATGTAGATCATCTATAGAGCCCCATTGTTTCATTGATTTACGCTCGCTAACGAAGCAACGACACCAGGAGGCGACGCTGCTTTGTCTGGAAGATGCCCTCAAGGGACAGATGCATCATAGAACTGCGGAACTCGTCGAGTTCCCACTTGAGTATCGAGAAGTCCGACTCGACCGCCGTCGTGTTGGCGAGCACCGATGCCAACCCGCCGCTGAAAGCGCGGAGGTTGTCGAAACCACTCGGCAGCACATCCCACGCGTCGTTGAATGTCGTCGTGTTGGTGTGCTTGTTGATGGCGTCGTGAATGATCGTGTCCTCCTTGTAGAGCTTGACCAGTTGGCGATGCTCCTCCTCGACCATGTCGACCTTCACAGCTGACCAGAATTTCGTAACATGCACGCGACGCACTGCCAGCACGTCCTTCACGAACACACCGGGACGCATCTTCACGAGCTGAGCGGGCATCACGGGCGCCGCATTCTGGTCGAGAGCTCGATTGGCGTCGTTACGCTCTGCTTTGACGTCGTTGAGACCCGCGATCAGCGTCATCGCATAAATCGAGATCTCCTTGACGATCCTTGTCTTGTCGACCTCATTGAGACCCTCGTAGCTCTCCTGCGCGAACGTTCCCTGGTCCTCAATGTGGGCAATGATCGCGGCAGACGCGATGCGCATCGACTGATCATGATACGACACGTACGCCTCATCATGATTGTCGACGCCATCAACAATCTCAACACTGAACAAAACGGTGAGCGACCCGATAAGCGACTGAATATGCTCCTCCAGCTGCGCGATGAGAAGCGACTGGCTCTGAAGCTGGACGATAGTGACGTTGATGGCGTCGATGGCGAGCGCGAGCGCGTAGGTAAGAACCCACCAATCGGCGGTGGGCAGCTTCGCGGGGTTGTTCTCAGTAGTGTACTCGATCAATGCTCGGCGGTACTGCTTGTAGAACTTGAGCACGTTCCCGAGATTTGCCCATCGGTTAGCCTTCCTGGGGCACTTGACCTTCATCTTGATGATCAGGTTGTTTTGGGCGCGGAGGTACACCGAAAAGTCGTACACGATCTTCACCCAGCTGCCATCGAAGACGCACTCGGCAGATTTCTTGACCACAATATCGATCTGATGAGGCGGACACCAGATTCGAATGACGTCGTTCTCGGCCTCCTTCACAATGAGCGTCACCAGCCCCCCATGACGCCCAGTCATCGTATTCTCGCCGTCCGATGAAAAGCCGATCAGCTTGGCGCGCCAGTTGGGGTACAGCGCGTCGAGGAACTTGACGAGCATGCGGAAGATGTTCTGAGCAGTGTGACGCTCGAACATAGGGATCGCGAGCAGGTGCAGATTGACGAGGAAGCCGCGGTAACAAACGCGGGTGCGCAGGTCGAAGAACGACTGGCCGCGGTGAGTACTGCCGTCGCCAGCCAGAGAGAAGGCCCACACCGATGGATCGTCGATTATCCTGGCGATCATCTGCAGCCCGACGGCCACCAGAACACGGACTGACTGTGCGACGATGAGGTCGTTCATGCCCTGCAGCTTCGGCGTGTTGGTGCGGATCCTGGCATGATCGATGGCAGCAGCCGTTTGACGGAACGACATGCCGACACCGACGTGGTCCATGGCGAGCTCGAAGCGCATCTCGTTCTTGATTGTTGCCGTGTACGTATACGTCAGGCCTCCTAAAACTGTGCATATCTACAAACTATACAGACTAGCTTAGTTTGTAGACGCAGCCAGGCTTAGTTTGTAGATATGTGGCGCTATTTATAGCGAATCTACAGTTTTAGGAGGCCTGGGTAAGCTCCAATGAGTTGTATAGCTTTTTTATTTTTCAGAAGCGACCTGGAGAAAAATCAACGCGACCACGGGGTGAGAGAAAGAGAGAGAGACACGCAAACTCCAAATATACAGCAGGCATCAGGGTCGGGATCGAACCCACGACCTCCTGTAATCCAGGCGAGGCAGTTAACATCTCCTAGCCAACCGTGATGATGAGAGAGAGAGACACGCAAACTCCAAATATACAGCAGCAGGCGTCAGGGTCGGGATCGAACTCACGACCTGCTGTACACCAGGCGAGGTAGTTAACATCTCCTAGCCACCGTGATGATGAGAGAGAGAGAGACACGCAAACTCCAAATATACAGCGGGCATCAGGGTCGGGATCGAACCCACGACCTCCTGTAGACCAGGCGAGGTAGTTAACATCTCCTAGCCCACCGTGATGATGAGAGAGAGACACGCAAACTCCAAATATACAGCAGACGTAGTCAGGGTCGGGATCGAACCCACGACCATCTGATTACCAGGCGAGGTAGTTAACATCTCCTAGCCACCGTGATGATTATGAGAGAGAGACACACAAACTCCAAATATACAGCAGGCGTCGGGATCGAACCCACGACCTCCTGTATACCAGGCGAGGTAGTTAACATATCCTAGCCACTGTGTGTTCTGCAGGAGGAAATGGACAGTGGGGACGAGCTGGGGAGGGAGTGAGATGGGGATAGAGTGGGGGGAAGGGGGGGTAGTGGGGGGTCACACGCGTTGGCCGGGCTGGTTAGTGAATGACACAGACAGCCAGAGACTGGAGCCGTCTTCCTCGCCTCGTTTCGCCGCCAGTGTGAGACCGGAGAACGCCAAAAGGCGAACGGCATTGCAAGTATCGAAGCCAAACAAATATACAAACACAGGCATAATTTCAACCGTGATGATGGTTACAAACTGAGTAAGCATTGGAAAGATGTGATTAACCACGCAAAAACGATTTAACTACACTTAGTTGGCCAATCTTATTTGACAGACTATTACAGGTTTACCATGTCTAGTGGTTGTCTCCTTGTCACAGGTTGAGTCACAAACCGTACCTCTCCATAACAAAGGCTCAGCCTTTGTTATACAGTCTATTCTTAGTCTTCTTAGTCTTAAGCCTCACCTTACCATATGAATAATAAGTATAACCAGTAAAAACAAAGTTTTTCACTATAAATCGTTTATATGCGTGGCGGCTAGAGTCCTCTCGTCCTCTGGCTTGAGATGGCTGCCACCTATGGATCAGATGATTGTCTGCCAGTATTAAGCAATTGGTAATTAAATATTTAATTTGTTTTCCCTAAACAGTGTAACATTTTGGAAAAAACTTTTCACGAACATTAATTGTCTCTCACAACGAGTCTGTGTGCAAAACGTCAGCTCGATTGGATCACGGGAAGTGGGTTAAAAAACGACCGAAAGATTTGCACGGTCGTAAGCAAGCAAGCAAGCACGCAAGCAAGCAAGCGAACTTAATATAAAGGATTTAAAAAGTGTGCTGTACTTGGCCCTTACCCCCCTCTTCTCCAACCATTATATAAACGGAGTGGTAGCTACTGCAATCTCTCATTTACTTGATACAGCTGTCGTGGCTGTGACGGTTCCACCTGAAGACGGAAGCTTGTGTTGCCTCCGAAACGTCGTGATTTTTATTTTATTTTACTTTTATTAATTTTAATGTTTTACTTACGTGACTTTACCGAAAAAAAAACAATAATAAGTATCAAAGCGTTCATGGGTAGGGTTGAGCAGTTGTATCGACGGGACCGTTTTGCCTTTTGGCGTTCCGTGGTCTGCTGCTGGTGAAACGGGGCCAGTGTCCCATCAGCAACAGCGTCAGCCTCACTTGAACCAATACTGACGAACTGCCCAGCCGTTTAAAGACCGGTTTCCACATTCAGCATCTCATCAGCAGTGTGCTCATGACCAAGTCCGGTTTGGCAGCCAAGGTGTCCACTGAATTAGTCGAGAGGCATTATTAAATCCTTTATATTAAGTTTACTTGCTTGCTTGCGCGCTTACGACCGTGCAAATCTTTCGGTCGTTTTTTAACCCACTTCGCGTGATCCAATCGAGCTGACATTTTGCACACAGACTCGTTGTGCGTGACAATTTATTTTCGTGAAAATTTTTTCCAAAATTTTCCACTTTTTAGGAATTTTTTTTTCATATTTAATTTAAAATACCAATGTGATAAAAATGAAACTCTTACTCAAGAAAAACAGAAATGAATAATAAAATTAAACCGATGCCACGCATATAAAGGATTTATAGTGAAAAACTTTGTTTTTACGGGTTAATTTTTGTTTTCATCAGCTGTGTACTGCCGTGTGGAAAATACGTAGCCTGTCACTCCATTCGGAGCTCTGGGTCTTCTAGCCCACAGTTATGACCTCGCCCCTCCAACCAGCAGCTTAAATAGACGCTGCCAAGCCTGGTGGTGCCCATTCAGACGCTGTCTTTCCGACAGACCTGTTCTTCACCTGAGGACGGCTGCTTGCGTTGTGGCCGAAACGTCGTGAGAATTATTTGATTTTGTTCTATTTGTATTATTTCATTATTTTCCTTCTACGTGACTTTAACGAAAGAACCAAGAAGATGACTTCCTTCTCTATTTTTGCGAAACGTGGTACCCTCTAAAGGAACGCCTGTGCTGGTTTGAAACATTTAGTCTGGCCTGTCTACGATCCACGTTGGGTTTAACTAGACTGGATCCTGTGAGAAGCTCAAAGATCTTTGAAAGATCTAGACACATTCCCATCAGTGAGCTCCTCCAGCAAGCGAGGCTGCGTTGCCTGATTCACATAGCCCGCATTGCCAGCCACCGCAAGCCTTAGCAGCTTCTGTTTGGCTGGATAGATGGGCCTAATTGGGCACGACACAGACTAGAGAAATTGATGAACAAATGTGATACAGAAGTATGAGGAGATAATTGGCTGATGAGTGCTACCAGGCCTCTATGGAGGAGATTGATGAAGTAAGCCGCTGGGGAGTTGGAGGCAGTCGTCCATCAGCAACACTGTAGGGCAGAGGAGTGACGCTCACAACGATTAGAGCGATAAAACACAGAAATTAGCACAGTGGTGAGATCAGTTGGTGCATCTGCCATGCATCTCAGTCAGGCAACCCATAGCACCCGGGTCTGTTCTGTGACCTCCTGCCAGCAGGCATTCGACACTTCACATGGCCTCAAAGTGCATCTCGCATGGCACTAGCACCATGGTGACGTCACTGGCACTTAGTTGCTGTATGCATGTCTGGGCCTCTGAATGGGAATCTATGAGACGGTCACTGTATATGGGTCTCTGTGCATCTTCTTGGTTTTTTTCGGTAAAGTCACGTAGAAGGGAAGTAAGAAAATAATAAAAATAAAACATAATAAAATAATTCTCACGACGTTTCGGCTACAACGCAAGCAGCCGTCTTCAGGTGAAGAATGAGACACTGCCAAGCTAGGAGCTTATATATAAGCTGGGTTGGAGGTGGAATAAGAGCGCCTTAACAAAAGAATGTGCATATCAAGAGGGCGCTCTTCTTCCACCTCAAACCCAGCTTATATATAAGCTCCTAGCTTGGCAGTGTCTCATTCTTCACCTGAAGATGGCTGCTTGCGTTGTAGCCGAAACGTCGGGAGAATAATTTTATGATGTTTTATTTTATAATTTTCTTACTTCCCTTCTACGTGACTTTACCGAAAAAACCAAGAAGATGAATCCCTGCAGTCACGAAAGCTTTAAATCGAAATGTACCTCGTAGTCCACGTGCTCATGAGCATTGTCTTGCTGGCATGAGGTTGATGATTAACACAAAAAAAATGTAATGGGTAAGAATGCCTAACGCGCTCTGTATCTCTTCTTCAGAAGCGACGTGGCTGGTCACATATTATAGCGCAGCGAAGTGGCTTATCACGTGTAAAGGTATAGCAAGCCAAATGCTCTAAACGCGTGTTTCTAAATGTGGAGGGAAAGAGCAGAAGACCAGTAGAAAAATCCACGGGGAGAGAGAGAGAGACACGCAAACTCCAAATATACAACAGCAGGCGTCAGGATCGGGATCGAAGCCACGACCTCCTGTACACCGGCGAGGTAGTTAACATCTCCTAGCCACCGTAATGATGATGAGAGAGAGAGAGACACGCAAACTCCAAATATACAACAAAAGGCGTCAGGATCGGGATCGAAGCCACGATCTCCTGCATACCAGGCGAGGTAGTTAACATCTCCTAGCCACCGTGATGATGATGAGAAAGAGAGACACGCAAACTCGAAATATACAGCAGGCGTCAGGGTCGGGATCGAAGCCACGACCTCCTGTGTACCAGGCGAGGTAGTTAACATCTCCTAGCCACCGTGATGATGATGAGAGATAGACACGCAAACTCCAAATATACAGCAGGCGTCAGGGTCGGGATCGAAGCCACGACCTCCTGTGTACCAGGCGAGGTAGTTAACATCTCCTAGCCACCGTGATGATGATGAGAGAGAGACACGCAAACTCCAAATATACAGCAGGCGTTAGGATCGGGATCGAAGCCACGACCTCCTGTATACCAGGCGAGGTAGTTAACATCTCCAAGCCACCGTGATGATGATGAGAGAGAGAGAGACACGCAAACTCCAAATATACAGCAGCAGGCGTCAGGATCGGGATCGAAGCCACGACCTCCTGTATACCAGGCGAGGTAGTTAACATCTCCTAGCCACCGTGATGATGATGAGAGAGAGAGGCACGCAAACTCCAAATATACAGCAGGCGTCAGGGTCGGGATCGAAGCCACGACCTCCTGTACACCAGGCGAGGTAGTTAACATCTCCTAGTCACAGTGGCACTCTTAGACGCGTGGGCAAACATTGGAGGAGGATAACGAAGTAGAGGAGAAGCGAGGAGGAGGAGGAAGAGGAGAGAGAGGAGGGAGGCACGCGTCCCATGTGCCTGGTGGTGATGTGCAGAAATCATTCAAATGAACCAGAAGTTGATTTTGACAACAAACGATAACGCCTCCAAACCCCTTCACGCCCACCACTCCCCCGTTTGACCCCCACACACATACACCCCCATCACGCCGTCCTTGACCCCGAGAGCTGGAGCACACTCGGGGCTCCCCAACCATCTCCAATCGACGCAACGCAAAAAAGACTTTGCTAGCCATTAATTCTAGATTTGAAGCTTTCGTGACTGCAAGGATTCATACTCTTAGGTTTTTTTCGGTAAAGTCAAGTAGGTCAATTTTTTTTTAATTAATAAAAGTAAATAAAACAAATTACAAAAATTCGCGACGTTTCGGAAGCAACACAAGCCTCCGTCTTCAGTTGGAACCGTCACAGCCACGACAGCTGTATCAAGTAATTGAGAGATCACAAGAAATACTACTCCGTATATATAATGGTTGAGGGGGGGGGGGGGAAGGGCCAGGAACGGCACACTTTTTATTAATATGGTAATAATACAGCTTTGCTAGCCGTTCGCCCGAGCGAATGAAATTACATTTCGTCTCAACAACAACAACAGCAACAACACAATTAAAACACAAAGAGAGCTTTAATAAGGGATTAGGAAATATAATTGGGCGGAACGGAACGGGTTTGTTTATTTGGGGGCAATCACTCGAGGGTTGGTGGGGGACGAGCTAAAGAGGTCTGCACGCTTTCCGTTTGTGTGTTCGCTTGTGCTGTGAACTTTTTGCGTGCCGTACGTAGCCAAGCGTGCTAAGGGCACGTGGGGAGGGAGGACACCGATCAAAGAAACACAAAAGAGCGTTTAATTCTAGATTTGAAGTTTTCGCGACTGCAAGGATTCATACTCTTTGTTGTTTTCGGTAAAGTCACGTAGGTAAAAAATGTAAATCAATTATATCACGACGTTTCGAAGGCGACACAAGCTTCCGTCTTCAGGTGGAAACCGTCACAACAATTACTGTATCAACTTGATACAGTAATTTTGATACAGTAATTTTGCTGTGACGGTTCCACCTGAAGACGGAAGCTTGTGTTGCCTCCGAAACGTCGTGATTTAATTCTTTTTAATTTTTTACCGACGTCACTTTACCGAAAAAACTGCGTTTCCAAAGAAATGAGTTTTCAAGCTGTGTGAGTCTTCGCTGCTCTGTGTGAGTCTATGAGTCTCTGTGTGAGTCTGTGGAACTATGTGAGGCTTTGGGTCTCATGTGCGAGTCTATGGGTCTCTGTGTGAGTCTACCGGTCTCTGTGTGAGCCTATGGGCCTTTGTGTGAGTATGTGGGTCTCTGTGTGAGTCTATGGGTTTCTGTGTGAGTCTATGGGTCTATGTGTGAGTCTACATGTCTCTGTTGAGCCTGTGGGCCTCTGTGTGAGTCTACGGGTGAGTTTACGGGTCTCTGTGTGAGTCTATGTGTCTTTGGGTGAGCCTGTGGGCCTCTGTGTGAGTCTATGGTTCTCTGTGTAAGTCTATGGGTCTCTGTGAGTCTATGGGTCTCTGTGTGAGTCTATGCGTCTTTATGTGAGTCTATGCGTCTTTCTGTGAGTCTATGCGTCTCTGCTTGAGTCTATGTGTATGTTGAACGTAGTTCGTATCTAACCGTGCTAATCGAGATGCTGTGGAATGATAACAAAACTGAACACGAAAGCAGTTCTAAGGACATGAGCTGTCAATCTAGATCAGTGGTTCTTAACCTTTACTGCGGCCTTGCAATCCCTTTGGTTGTCAATCGTTAATTTGTTTTAGAAATGCTAATGAATACATGGGTTTGATGGAACAAAGCAAGTTGCAACGAACGTGCCCATGTTAAATTTGTGTTTTCGATCATTTACCTTCACACAAAAAAATCTGGTTCCGTGCCTCGCCCCCCCCAATCCAAAGAAAGGACATCTCGCACCCCCGGGTTAAGAAGAAGGACCACTGATCGAGATGATGAACGATTTTTTAAAGTGCCATAGATAGCGCATTTCTGAAAACTCACGTGTGTGATAAGGTCAGCTCTACACTGCTCTAAGAAACCGGCGACACGGGTTCGATTCCCGCTCACAGCCAACACCCAGTAACGATTATCTGAACCGTTCCTGGGCCTCCACCTAGGTCGACTCAGCCTCAAATGAGTACCTGGTGTGGTGTGTAAA
>NC_083837.1:2777017-2835786 GCF_015708825.2 Lethenteron reissneri | reverse complement strand
TGTTGTTGTTGGTGTGTGGGTGGGTGGGTGAGTGGCTGAGTGGGTGAGTGAGCAGTGGCGAGCGGGTGGGTGAATGAGTGTGTGAGTGGGTCGGTGGATGAATGGGTGAGTGGATGAGTGGGTGAGTGGATGAGTGCGAGAGCCTTCATAGGCTCGTCGTCGGGAGTGCTGGCGCGGGTTTTGCGCACTGCCCTACGTGCCTGGCGATCTGAGGGCCTCCCCTAGGTCCACTCAGCCTCGAACGAGTTCCTGGCGTGGACTGTATACTACCGTCATGGGGAGACAAAGGTGGTCGAGCGTCTGTCCTACCAGCGGATGAGTGGCAGAGGTCACAACCGGGTACCCGATACCCGTACCCTACCCGATACCCGGCTACCCGTACCCGGCCGGGTACGGGTACCCGTTTGCGACCCTGGTGCGGCCGGGTACGGGTACGGGTAGGCCGTGAGTCACTGGTGAGTCACCGTTTGTCACTCATTTCCCAACGTCTTGTCTCTTCTCACAATTCAAGTTCCTAGAATCAACCCACCCGCGCCTGCAACATGGCTTCATCCCAGAGGTCGCAATCGGGTACCCGATACCGTACCCTACCCGTACCCGGCCGGGTGCGAGTAGGGTACGGCCGGGTACGGGTACGGGTACCCGTTTGCGACCCTGGTGCGGCCGGGTACGGGTAAGGAATCAAAACCCGTTTGCGACCTCTGGTGAGTGGGTGGCTGGATGGTTGAGTGCACGTGGGAGGTTGGTGGTGGGTGTGCGAGTGGGTGAGTCAGATGCCACTCCCTCCAATGCGATGTCTGTAGACAAATGTGAAGGAATCAACGAGTTACGTTCCTTGGGGAGTGGGGGGGGCACAACATTTATCAAAGCAGTAGGAGGTGCAACTCCCCCCCCACACACACACTCCCAGCCTCCGAATTATTTGCTTGAATTTCAGATTTTGTTTTTCACAGCACAACAGCTGCGGTCGAGCAGACGGTGAGATGCAGACACAGCGGGGGTTGGGGGGGGTGAAATAAGGGGGGAGAAGGGGGGGCGAAATCTTGCAGTGATTGGGGGGGGGGCGGTGAGCGGGGGGGGGGGGGGGCTCATTCCTTACATTCAATAAGTCGAACGGCTGTTGTCGTCTGTCTTCAACAACACAATGTCGGATTTTTGTGTTTCTTACGCCGTCATGGGGCGCTGTAGAATTGTATTAGTGGTAAAAAAAATTAGACACGTACAGCATGTGAAATTAAAAAAAAAAGTTCATCTTCTTGGTTCTTTCGGTAAAGTCACGTAGAAGGAAATAATAAATAAAAATGAAACATTATAAAATAATTCTCACGACGTTTCGGCCACAACGCAAGCAGCCGTCCCAGTTGAAGAACAGGTCTGTCGAGAAGACAGCGTCTGAATGATAATGTTTTTTTTTATTTTATTTCCCTTCTACGTGACTTTACCAAAAAAACCAAGAAGATGAATCCCTGCAGTCACGAAAGCTTTTAATCGAAAAAAAAAGTTTTTTATGGCTTGAACGTGACGTCCAGAGGCACGGACAATCGATGCCGGTTGCCATCTTCATCTTTATTCTAGATTGAAGTTTTCGTGACTGCAAACCCTGATGATGGTGATGCTGATGATGCTGATTATGATGCTGATGATGCTGGTGATGATGTTGATGATGCTGCTGATGATGGTGATGATGGTGCTGATGATGCTGATGATGATGATGCTGATGATGGTGATGATGATGCTGATGATGATGCTGATGATGCTGCAGATGACGGTGATGATGCTGATGATGCTGATGATGGTGCTGATGATGGTGCTGATGATGCTGATAATGATGAAGATGATGCTGATGATAATGCTGATGATGCTGATTATGCTGATGATGCTGATGATGATGCTGATGATGCTGATGATGATGCTGATGATGCTGATGATGATGGTGATGATGATTATGCTGGATGCTGATGATGATGATGATGCTGATGATGCTGATGATGATGCTGATGATGCTGATGATGCTGATGATGATGGTGATGATGATGAAGATGGTGCGATGATGATACTGATGATGCTGATGATGCTGCTGATGATGATGATACTCATGATGCTGATGATGCTGATGATGATGCTGATGGTGATGCTGATGATGCTGATGGATGATGATACTGATGATGCTGATGCTGATGATGATCTGATGGTGATGCTGATAATGGACCATTTTGTTGAGATGTCATTCGTGGTAGCCAGGGGTCGCTTCTGATGGAAAAAAAACCGGAGCTACGCTCAGTGGATGGCTTTACCTGTAAAAAAGATATTTATAGCTCTTGTTATTTTTCTATTGGGTTATAAATCTCACCCGTCTTTGCACGGGAGCCATCTCTATCCAAACCCCACTACAATCCCCCACGATGTCCCACGCAAATTCGTTTCGCGTCTGCTTCATCTGCCGATTGGACAATGAAAATGAATCGACGCTGAAAATTTATCCTCCTCGTTATGGAGGCCCATCGAAGCCGCTGGTCCGACACGACCAACCCACCACCCCCCCCCCCCCGTTTAATCCATCTTCCCGCATGTACCTCTCCAACAATAATATACAAAAATGATTCCTTGTTCCGTTACAGTCCTTGTATCACGTCTCGTTTGTGTACCTTAGGTCGTTGATTTTTCGGAAACGTACCGAGTCATCTGTTCGCGTTTGCACGTGGCAGCCGGGAGCGGGTGATACTGTCATGTGACTACAGAGTTAGCTGCGACATCCATCCGCAGCGAATGTGTGTGTGTGTACTTTGAAATGATTTCGCACCGTACGTAGCCAACCGTGAGTCTATGGGCAGTGTTGAGTCTATGGGTAGTGTTAGTCTATGAGTGGTGTTGAGTCTATGGGCAGTGTTGTGTCTATGGGTAGTGTTAGTCTATAGGCAGTGTTGAGTCTATGGGTAGTGTTGAGTGCGCCTTTTGGCGTCATCTGGTCCAACCCATATGAGACTAGGCTCGAAGGAAAGCTGTCTCGGGTGTGGACCAATCAACTTCAAGGACAGTGCACATTATCAGAGTTATGTTCTTTTGTTTGTATTATGACTGCAGGTATTGCGGTCTATGCAAACATGACTCCTTGCAAAAAGGTGTCAGTTTTGTTGCCAGATAGAAGGGTAAAGAACCAATTATCATATTTTTACTGGCAAATGAGGTCCCCATAGTCTATGGGCAATGTTGAGTCTATGGGTTGTGTTGAGTCTATGGGCAGTGTTGAGTCTATGGGAGGTGTTGAGTCTATGGGCAGTGTTGAGTCTATGGGCAGTGTTGAGTCTATGGGTTGTGTTGAGTCTATGGGCAGTGTTGAGTCTATGGGAGGTGTTGAGTCTATGGGTAGTGTTGAGTCTATGGGTAGTGTTGAGTCTATGGGAGGTGTTGAGTCTATGGGTAGTGTTGAGTCAAGCGATCGCTTTATCCCACTGCGAAAACCTCGCAAGGGAACCACCCCTCCTCTCCTGGAACAAATAAATCGACTCTTGACACTCAGCGAGGCTTTGACTGTGCGCAAAAAAAGATATAACTCACACGCACGAACACACAAAGACTTGCAACTTTGATTCGCAGCAATGCTCCTACCGCACGAAGCCTCCTCCTCCTCTGGGTTCACTTCGCATTCCCTACTCGTGACCTGACCACATCTGACCCTAGCCCATAACACCCCTAGATTTGAAGCTTTCGTGACTGCATGGATTCATATTCTTAGGGGGGGGGGGGGTTTCGGTAAAGTCACGTAGGTAAAAAGATTTAAATATAAATTAAGAAAAGTCTTTTTTTTTTACTTTTATTAATTTTAATAATAAAATTATTTTTATTTTATTTTATTAATTTAAATTTATATTTTTTACTTTTATTAATTTTAATTTTAAATTTTTACCTACGTGACTTTACCGAAAAAACCCCTAAGAATATGAACCCCTACACCCCCCCACCACTTTGTGAGTAGCGAGTTCACGAATCACAACTGAGAGACAATGGTCGTCTTTGTGAGATATACACAAATAAAGGCAGACTGTAGGGGCAAGTGCTGTTAGCGAGCACCTATGAAGGCCGGCACGGCACACGAGGGGGTGGGTGGCCAGCACCACGTCCGACCGCCTTTGTCTCCCTAGTGGCGATGTTTACACACCGCACCAGGTACCAATTTGAGGCTGAGTCGACCTAGGGGAGGCCCAGGACCGGTTCAGATATTCGTCACTGGTGGTGTTGGCCGTGAGAGGGAATCTAATCCGTGTCACCGGGTTCATAGCGCAGCGCGCTAACCGCTGCACCACCGCACACACACAGACACACACACACACGCACGCACACACACGTACACAGACACACACGCACACACGCACACACGCACACACGCACACAAGACAAAGACAAAGACAAAGATCCCCCGTATAGCCTTAACAGACTGTAGGGGCAAGTGCTGTTAGCGAGCACCTATGAAGGCCGGCACGGCACACGAGGGGGTGGGTGGCCAGCACCACGTCCGACCGCCTTTGTCTCCCTAGTGGCGATGTTTACACACCGCACCAGGTACCAATTTGAGGCTGAGTCGACCTAGGGGAGGCCCAGGACCGGTTCAGATATTCGTCACTGGTGGTGTTGGCCGTGAGAGGGAATCTAATCACGTGTCACCGGGTTCATAAGCGCAGCGGCGCTAACCGCTGCACCACCGCACACACACAGACACACACACACACGCACGCACGCACGCACACACACGTACACAGACACACACGCACACACGCACACACGCACACACGCACACACGCACACACGCACACAAGACAAAGACAAAGACAAAGACAAAGATCCCCCGTATAGCCTTAACAGACTGTGGGGGCAAGTGCTGTTAGCGAGCACCTATGAAGGCCGGAACGGTACACGAGGGGGTGGGTGGCCAGCACCACGCCCGACCGCCTTTGTCTCCCCTAGTTGCGATGTTTACACACCGCACCAGGTACTCATTTAAGGCTGAGTCGAGCTAGGGGAGGCCCAGGACCGGTTCAGATAATCGTCACTGGTGTTAGCCGTGAGCGGGAATCGAACCCGGGTCGCCATGTTCATAGCGCAGCGCGCTAACCGCTACACTACCGCTCTCCACTACACACAGACACACACACACAGACACGCGCACACACAGACACACACACAGACACACACACAGACACGCACACACGCACACGACACACACACACGACACACACACACAGACACACACACACAAAAACAGACAACAACAACCGCCATTCGCCACTAAGGGGCGGTGACGTCACCACGATGCTTGTGCCAGGCCAAGTGCACCTTGAGGCCACGTGAAGTGTCGAACGCCCGCTGGCAGGAGGTCACGGGGCAGACCCAGGTGCCACGGGTCGACTGACCGAGATGACCGAGATGACTGGCTGATGCACCACCTGTGCCCCCTACTGTACCAACTTGCTGTGCTTTAGCCACCCGGCGCTCCGCTCGTTGTTGTGAGCGTCCGCTCCTCCGCCCTCCGTTGTTGTTGGAGGGCGACTGCCTCCAACTGCCCAGTAGCGTCCTTCACGAGCCTCCTCCACTGAGGCCGATCTTGACACCGCTGGTACCAGTCATCGGCAAGTCCACTCAGCTCCACGTCCTCCTGTACCACATCACTCCATCTCTTCTCCAGCCCGTGCCGCGCCCGTCTAGCCCCCTCGATCCGGCCGAACAAAAGCTGTTTAGGCATGCGGTGGCTGGGCATGCGGGCTACATGACCCAGCCAACGCAGCCTTGCCTGCCGGAGGAGCTCACTGATGGGACTTTGCCCAGATCTTTCAAGGATTTGTGAGCTCCTCACACAATCCAGCCTGGTTAAACCCAGGATGGATCGTAGGCAGGCCAGCCTAAATGTTTCCAACCGGCGAAGATGCTCCACCAGGGGGGTCCACGTTTCGCAAGCGTAGAGAAGGGAGGGAATGACCGTGGCCGAGAAGACCTGAAGCTTCGTGCGGAGCGACAGACCAGGTAGCTTCCACACAGCGTTACGCAACCGATGAAAAGATATTGCCGCTCGACTGATTCGGAGTGAGACCTCTGCTGATAGATAGACTGGAGCCGGTCATAAGCACACTGCCCAGGTATGGGAAACTCTCCACTCTCTCCACAACTGCCCCATCACCAATTGGGAGTTGTGGGGGTGGAGTGTCCGATGGTACAAAATACCCAGGCAGGTGCTTAGTTTTGGTGGGGCTGATGGTAAGGCCCCACCTCTTAGTGGCACGCTCCAGTCTCAGCAGCAGCGCTCTCCAACTCCTCTTCTGAATGAGCAGCTATTACCAAATCATCGGCATACATAACGTGGTTGACCAATAGGGAGCCATCCCTTGATCGCACCCGGGCGTCGATCAGCCTCCCATTATATCTGTACCAAATGGAAATTCCCCCGGTACAGCTATTGAAGGCTTCACGAACTACGCGGTCAAAATAGATGTTAAATAATGTGGGAGCCAGAGGACATCCCTGTCGCACCCCAAGGTGTACAGGGAAAGGCTCCGACTCCCGGCCACGTAGTTTTACCCGGGCCCGCTCACCATCATGAAGGTCCTTAATGATCGTGAGCAGAGGGTCAGGGACTCCGAAAGCACGAAGAACAACCCAGAGCCCAGTCCTACTGATGGTATCATAGGCCTTGACCAGGTCAATAAAGCAGAGATGTAGGTCTTTTTGGAATTCCCTACACCTCTGCTGTAGCAGACGGACAGAAAATATGGCATCTGTGCAGGACCGCCCTTTCCTGAAACCGCATTGGGGCTCCGCAAGCCTCTCCTCAGCGTGCCTAGCAAGGCGATGTTGAATAATCCTTGCCAGGACCTTACCCGGCACACTGAGGAGTGAGATGCCCCTGTAGTTGTTACAGTCGGTATGGTCCCCCTTCTTAAAGAGGGGGACCACCAGGGCATCCTTCCAGTCCTGCGGAACCCGTCCAGTGGTCCAGACTGTTGTTATGATGTCATATAGGGCAGTCTGTGCACAAACGCCACCCTCCCTCAGCATTTCGCTTGGGAGATCATCTCTGCCCGGTGCCTTCCCTGGTCTCAGACTCCGGATCGCCCTCAGTACTTCCTCAACAGCTGGCACCTCAGCCAGCCACTCACAGGGGGTGACCTCTTCCAATATTTGAGGCACCGCAGCCTCAGCAGGGTTATCCCCACTTTGTGCCATGATGTTTTCCTGGCTGAGAGAATTTCCCTCCCCCAGGACCTCACAGAAATGCTCAGCAAATCTGCAAACCTGTTCCTGGGGGTCGGAGATTGGATCACCGTTTTTTCCTCTAATGATGGTAATAGGTGTGGCGCTGCAGGTTACTTTTTTGATGGAGTTAAATAGTGATTTGTGATCACGGGCCACTGAGGCAGACTCCATCTCCTCAGCAACCCGCGACCACCACCCATCCTTACAGCGCCTTACGGCTCTCCGAACTTCCGAGCGAAGGCTGCGGTAAACCTCCTCATTCTCTGACGTGGGATGCTGTAGGCGATGAGAGTGGGCCTGTCGCTTTTTCTCAATTAACCTGAACACCTCCTCTGTCAGCCAGGGTTTCTGGGGAGGTCTGGACCGCGTACCCAAAGCAGCCATTGCAGCTGCATGAGTCACAGTCTTAAACCTCGCCCATTTACCCTCGACATCAGGTGGAGTGGGGGACGATGCCAACCCCAGCTGCAAGCGATGATGAAATTCTCGCTTGCAACTTTCATCAGCTAACTGAGACCAGGCCACTTTTGGTTGGAATGGGATCCTGGGTGTACACCCACCACCGGAGTGGAAGAAAGGCAGGCGCATCTTACAGATGACTAGTCGATGGTCAGAGGGCAGATCAGCTCCACGGTAGGTCCTGGTGTCAAGGACATGGGCTCGCATTCGCTGGTCCGTCACTATGTAGTCCAGCAGATGTTCTTGCTTGGACCCGACATGTATCCATGATGTTGTGTGGATGCGCCGATGCCAGAAGAGCGTGTTGGTAATTACAAGCCCATGGGCTGCACAAAAATCTAGCAGCCTCCTACCGTTATTATTGAGCTGATCTGGCCCATGCCTTCCAATCACTCCAGACCAGGTGTCAGCATCATGACCAACTCGGGCATTGAAGTCACCCAACAAGATGACTCTGTCCCGAGTGGCCACTTTAGCCAGCACCTGTGACAGGAGGTCATAGAAAGCGTCTGACTCATCGGCTTTGCTTGCATCCCTCCACGGATGTTCGTCTTCGGTGGCGGCATAAGTAACCACGACCACCACTCCTCGCCTCTGGTTGATTGGAAGGCGAGCCCTAAAGTATCCTGGGGCTTACAGCTTCCCACACCTCACCGCCACGCTCCCACGCCCCTTCATTCTTTTGTTCAGAAGAAGAGCCACACCCTGTTGTTTGGCAGTCTCCTGCCCCGAGTAGAGGACTGTCCACCCCTCATGGTGGCAGGAGCCAGAACCGGTCCACCGGACCTCCTGAATGCCACAGAGATCCAGGCGGTACCGGTCCAGCTCCCGACAAAACAACCTCCTACCTCCTCGCGGTGCCGGACGGGCAACACTGTCGTGGGCAGTGCTGTGGGGGGAGGGCCAATGCCCATTGGCCTCTCCCCTCATGGCGTCTGTGTCCACCACAGTGGCTAAACGGGGGCTCTGGACGGGTGCGAGGGGCTGGTAACCCCTCCACCTACAATTAACCACCAGTAAACTACAAACTAAACATAAACCGGTAACTAATAAGCTTGTGCCGGAGGCCCCGGGGGGTCAGGCTTTCATGACGTCTCCTGGCCAAACCCCATTTGGCGGAGCCAGGAGATTGAATTTTCACCCTCGGGGCTCCTCCAGAAACAACAAAAAACCATTGCGGATGGCCACGTGGAATGTTCAAACACAGACACACACACAGACACACACAGACACATACACACAGACAGACGCACACAGACACACAAACACACAGACACGCACACAGAGACACACACACACAAACACGCACACAGACACATACACAGACACACACACAGACACACACACACAGACACATACACAGACACACGCACACAGACACACAAACACACACACACACAAACACACACACAGACACATACACAGACACACAGACACGCACACAAACACACACACACACAGACACACGCACACAGACACACAAACACACACAAACACAGACACACAGACACACACACAGATACACACACAGAGACACACACACAGACACACACACACAAACACACGCACAGACACACACACGCACAGACACAAACACACGCACAGACACACACACGCACAGACACACACACACAGACACACAACAACAACAACAACCGCCATTCGCCACTAAGTGGCGGTGACGTCACCACGATGCTTGTGCCAGGCCAAGTGCACCTTGAGGCCACGTGAAGTGTCGAAAGCCCGCTGGCAGGAGGTCACGGGGCAGACCCAGGTGCCACGGGTCGACTGACCGAGATGACTGGCTGATGCACCACCTGTGCCCCCTACTGTGCCAACTTGCTGTGCTTTAGCCACCCGGCGCTCCGCTCGTTGTTGTGAGCGTCGCTCCTCCGCCCTCCGTTGTTGTTGGAGGGCGACTGCCTCCAACTGCCCAGTAGCGTCCTTCACGAGCCTCCTCCACTGAGGCCGATCTTGACACCGCTGGTACCAGTCATCGGCAAGTCCACTCAGCTCCACGTCCTCCTGTACCACATCACTCCATCTCTTCTCCAGCCCGTGCCGCGCCCGTCTAGCCCCCTCGATCCGGCCGAACAAAAGCTGTTTAGGCATGCGGTGGCTGGGCATGCGGGCTACATGACCCAGCCAACGCAGCCTTGCCTGCCGGAGGAGCTCACTGATGGGACTTTGCCCAGATCTTTCAAGGATTTGTGAGCTCCTCACACAATCCAGCCTGGTTAAACCCAGGATGGATCGTAGGCAGGCCAGCCTAAATGTTTCCAACCGGCGAAGATGCTCCACCAGGGGGGTCCACGTCTCGCAAGCGTAGAGAAGGGAGGGAATGACCGTGGCCGAGAAGACCTGAAGCTTCGTGCGGAGCGACAGACCAGGTAGCTTCCACACAGCGTTACGCAACCGATGAAAAGATATTGCCGCTCGACTGATTCGGAGTGAGACCTCTGCTGATAGACTGGAGCCGGTCATAAGCACACTGCCCAGGTATGGGAAACTCTCCACTCTCTCCACAACTGCCCCATCACCAATTGGGAGTTGTGGGGGTGGAGTGTCCGATGGTACAAAATACCCAGGCAGGTGCTTAGTTTTGGTGGGGCTGATGGTAAGGCCCCACCTCTTAGTGGCACGCTCCAGTCTCAGCAGCAGCGTCTCCAACTCCTCTTCTGAATGAGCAGCTATTACCAAATCATCGGCATACATAACGTGGTTGACCAATAGGGAGCCATCCCTTGATCGCACCCGGGCGTCGATCAGCCTCCCATTATATCTGTACCAAATGGAAATTCCCCCGGTACAGCTATTGAAGGCTTCACGAACTACGCGGTCAAAATAGATGTTAAATAATGTGGGAGCCAGAGGACATCCCTGTCGCACCCCAAGGTGTACAGGGAAAGGCTCCGACTCCCGGCCACGTAGTTTTACCCGGGCCCGCTCACCATCATGAAGGTCCTTAATGATCGTGAGCAGAGGGTCAGGGACTCCGAAAGCACGAAGAACAACCCAGAGCCCAGTCCTACTGATGGTATCATAGGCCTTGACCAGGTCAATAAAGCAGAGATGTAGGTCTTTTTGGAATTCCCTACACCTCTGCTGTAGCAGACGGACAGAAAATATGGCATCTGTGCAGGACCGCCCTTTCCTGAAACCGCATTGGGGCTCCGGATGCCTCTCCTCAGCGTGCCTAGCAAGGCGATGTTGAATAATCCTTGCCAGGACCTTACCCGGCACACTGAGGAGTGAGATGCCCCTGTAGTTGTTACAGTCGGTACGGTCCCCCTTCTTAAAGAGGGGGACCACCAGGGCATCCTTCCAGTCCTGCGGAACCCGTCCAGTGGTCCAGACTGTTGTTATGATGTCATATAGGGCAGTCTGTGCACAAACGCCACCCTCCCTCAGCATTTCGCTTGGGAGATCATCTCTGCCCGATGCCTTCCCTGGTCTCAGACTCCGGATCGCCCTCAGTACTTCCTCAACAGCTGGCACCTCAGCCAGCCACTCACAGGGGGTGACCTCTTCCAATATTTGAGGCACCGCAGCCTCAGCAGGGTTATCACCACTTTGTGCCATGATGTTTTCCTGGCTGAGAGAATTTCCCTCCCCCAGGACCTCACAGAAATGCTCAGCAAATCTGCAAACCTGTTCCTGGGGGTCGGAGATTGGATCACCGTTTTTTCCTCTAATGATGGTAATAGGTGTGGCGCTGCAGGTTACTTTTTTGATGGAGTTAAACTAGTGATTTGTGATCACGGGCCACTGAGGCAGACTCCATCTCCTCAGCAACCCGCGACCACCACCCATCCTTACAGCGCCTTACGGCTCTCCGAACTTCCGAGCGAAGGCTGCGGTAAACCTCCTCATTCTCTGACGTGGGATGCTGTAGGCGATGAGAGTGGGCCTGACGCTTTTTCTCAATTAACCTGAACACCTCCTCTGTCAGCCAGGGTTTCTGGGGAGGTCTGGACCGCGTACCCAAAGCAGCCATTGCAGCTGCATGAGTCACAGTCTTAAACCTCGCCCATTTACCCTCGACATCAGGTGGAGTGGGGGACGATGCCAACCCCAGCTGCAAGCGATGATGAAATTCTCGCTTGCAACTTTCATCAGCTAACTGAGACCAGGCCACTTTTGGTTGGAATGGGATCCTGGGTCTACACCCACCACCGGAGTGGAAGAAAGGCAGGCGCATCTTACAGATGACAAGTCGATGGTCAGAGGACAGATCAGCTCCACGGTAGGTCCTGGTGTCAAGGACATGGGTTCGCATCCGCTGGTCCGTCACTATGTAGTCCAGCAGATGTTCTTGCTTGGACCCGGCATGTATCCATGATGTTGTGTGGATGCGCCGATGCCGGAAGAGCGTGTTGGTAATTACAAGCCCATGGGCTGCACAAAATCTAGCAGCCTCCTACCGTTATTATTGAGCTGATCTGGCCCATGCCTTCCAATCACTCCAGACCAGGTACCAGCATCATGACCAACTCGGGCATTGAAGTCACCCAACAAGATGACTCTGTCCCGAGTGGCCACTTTAGCCAGCACCTGTGACAGGAGGTCATAGAAAGAGTCTGACTCATCGGCTTTGCCTGCATCCCTCCACGGATGTTCGTCTTCGGTGGGGGCATAAGTAACCACGACCACCACTCCTCGCCTCTGGTTGATGGGAAGGCGAGCCCAAAGTATCCTGGGGCTTACAGCTTCCCACACCTCACCGCCACGCTCCCACGCCCCCTTCATTCTTTTGTTCAGAAGAAGAGCCACACCCTGTTGTTTGGCAGTCTCCTGCCCCGAGTAGAGGACTGTCCACCCCTCATGGTGGCAGGAGCCAGAACCGGTCCCCGGACCTCACAGACACACACACACACAGACACACACACACAGACACACACAGACACACAGACACACACACAGACAAAGATCCCCCGTATAGCCTGAACAGACTGTAGGGGCAAGTGCTGTTAGCGAGCACCTATGAAGGCCGGAACGGTACACGAGGGGGTGGGTGGCCAGCACCACGCCCGACCGCCTTTGTCTCCCTAGTGGCGATGTTTACACACCGCACCAGGTACTCATTTAAGGCTGAGTCGACCTAGGGGAGGCCCGGGATCGGTTCAGATAATCGTCACTGGTGTTAGCCGTGAGCGGGAATCGAAACCGGGTCGCCAGGTTCATAGCGCAGCGCGCTAACCACTACACCACCGCTCCCCACTACACAGACACACACACAGACACACACACAGACACACACAGACACACAGACACACACACAGACACACACACAGACACACACACAGACACACACAAAACACACACACAGACACACACACAGACACACACACAAACACACACACAGACACACGCACACAGACACACACATACAGACACACACACAGACACACAGACACACGCACACACGCACAGACACACACACACAGACACACACACCAGACACACACACAGACACACACACAGACACACAGACACACAGACACAGACATACACACACACACACACAGACACACAGACACACACACAGACACACACACACAGACACACACACAGACACACGCACACAGAGACACACACACAGACACACACACAGACACACACACACATCGTCACGTCAAGCAAAGTTGCGAGTGACAATTCGTAGGAAACGTTTTAAATATTTAATGCGGCCTTTAACGAGAGGGGAAAAAAAATAAAATACAAAAATAAATATACGCAAACGTCAGCTGAAAAACAACGGAACGACCAGTCGCAGACAGGATACGGTCGGGTTAAATGAAGGGCGATGCTAACAGCTTTGCTCCTCCAGTTATCATCATCATCATCATATTCGCCGTTCTTACCACGTGTAGTTCTTAAGCAGCGACACGAGATTTATCTCTGTGTGGTCTCTCGTCTCATCACCCTCACCCCTTACCCCCTCCAACACCCCCCCTACTCCCCCTACCCCCCCTCTCCCCCAACCCCCTACTCCCCCCCCCCTACTCTCCCCCCTACTCCCCACCCCACTACCCCCCCCTCTTCCCCCACCCCCCCTTCTCCCCACCCCACTTCCCCCACCCCCCCTACTTCCCCCACCCCCCCCCCCTACCTCCCCCACTACTCCCACTACTCCCCACCCACTACCCCCCCCCTCTTCTCCCCCCTCTTCCCCCACCCCCCCTACTCCCCCCCCTACTCCCCCCCCCTACCCCCCCCTCTTCCCCAACCCCCCTACTCCCACCCCTCTTCCCCCCCCTACTTCCCCCCCCCCTCTTCCCCCCCCTCTTCCCTCACCCCCCCTACTCCCCCCCCCCCCTACACCCCCCTACTCCCCCCCCCTCTTTCCCCCCTCTTCCCCCCCCCCTACGTCCCCCACCCTCCCCCACTCCCCCCACTCCCCCCACTCCTCCCACCCCCCACTTCATTCCCCGCATCATCCAACGCTCGCGCTCTGCCCCACAAGGGGAGACACGGTGGCTATGAGATGTTAACTACCTCCCCTGGTTCACAGGAGGTCGTGGGTTCGATCTCGACCCTGACACCTGCTGTATATTTGGAGTTTGCGTGTCTCTCTCTCTCTGTGGTGAGATGCTAACTACGTCGCCAGGTACACAGGAGGTCGTGGGATCGACTCCGAACCTGACTCCTGTTGTATATTTGTAGTTTGCGTGTCTCTCTCTCTCATCATCACAGTGGCTAAGAGATGTTAACTCCCTCGCCTGGTATACAGGAGGTCGTGGGTTCTATCCCGACCCTGATGCCTGCTGTATATTTGTAGTTTGCGTGTCTCTCTCTCTATTATCACGGTGGCTAGGGGATGTTAATTACCTCGCCTGGTGTACAGGAGGTTGTGAATTCGATTCCGACCATGACTCCTGCTGTATAATTGGAGTTTGCGTGTCTCTCTAATTATTATCATCATCATCGCGGTAGCGAAATGTGTCGTTGTATCCGCACTCCCATACGAGCAGTGCGCTTAGATGATGATGATGTGCCCACGTGGTGATGATGATGATCAGGATGATGAGGATGATGATGATGATGATCCAACTTCATCCAGCTATATTTTGTGATCACCAGAGTCTCTCCTGACAAAACGAATCAATTGCATAGTTCAGGGGTCTTTAGCCGGCAATTGAAAGAACAAAAAAACTTAGTTTACTTTCATTTGTATAAATACATCTAAAGTAATGTGATCACCGTTTCTATACTCTGCACTCGTAGCATGCTCTGAATTGCAAAGTTCGCTGTTGGAACATCCTGACCCGGCCCTACTGGGCATTTGTGAAAAAGAGCTTTATAGCTAATCGGATTCACCGTGCAGTATAAGTTATTCCGATTATACAAATTCGTATTATCTGATTCAAAAATAGAAAAAACATTGCAATGGAATTCAGAGGTCATTTCCTACACACGTTTCATTCCTTGTTGAAATCTGCTATACACCCCGGAGGTTTTTGTATTACTCCCGATCACTCGCTGAATCTACATGGATATATTATTATATAGGCAGCGCGCCTGGTGAATATTTATGTGTGTAGGCGGTTGCCACAAAGGAGTATCTGAATACGAATGAGTGGTGAGTGGTGGTGAGTGGTGGTGAGTGGTGAGTGTCGGTGAGTGGTGGTGAGTGGTGAGTAGTGAGTGGTGAGTGGTGGTGAGTGGCGGTGAGTGGTGAGTGGTGAGTGGTGGTGAGTGGTGAGTGGGGAGTGGTGGTGAGTGGTGAGTGGTGGTGAGTGGTGAGTGGTGAGTGGTGAGTGTTGAGTGGGGACTGGTGAGTGGTGAGTGGTGAGTGGTGGTGAGTGGTGAGTGGTGGTGAGTGGTGAGTGGTGGTGAGTGGTGAGTGGTGGTGAGTGGTGAGTGGTGGTGAGTGGTGAGTGGCGGTGAGTGGTGAGTGTATCGGTGAGTGGTGAGTGGTGAGTGGTGAGTGGCGGTGAGTGGTGAGTGTCGGTGAGTGGTGAGTGGTGAGTGGTGAGTGGTGAGTGGTGAGTGGTGGTGAGTGGTGAGTGGTGAGTGGCGGTGAGTGGTGGTGAGTGGTGAGTGGTGAGTGGTGGTGAGTGGTGAGTGGTGAGTGGCGGTGAGTGGTGAGTGGCGGTGAGTGTCAGTGAGTGGTGAGTGGCAGTGAGTGGCGAGTGGTGAGTGGTGAGTGGCGGTGAATGGTGAGTGGTGAGTGGGTTGTCCACTGCATTTCGTGTCGCCTGTAACAGACTGTTGGGGCCGGGTGTTGTTAGCGAGCAGCACCTATGAAGGCCGGGAGGGTAGGTTGCCAGTAACCACACGCCCGACCGCCTTTGTCCCTCGAGTGGCGATGCTTAAAAATCGAAACCAGGTACAGTTTTCGTGACTGCAGGAATCGATACTCTCTGGTAAAGTCACGTAGAGTAGAAAAATAAAATAAAAATAAAAAAACAACAACAACAGCAGCAACAGCAACACGATGGGAGTGGCTAAAGAGAGCGCAGTGGTAATCGAGTCACTGAATATAAAATGCAAATTAAAACATTAACTCATTTTAATTATGGACGCCCGATTTATCAATCTTGGGCGAGGCAGCCAAAAATTAACCCGTAAAAACAAAGTTTTTCACTCTAAATCCTTTATATGCGTGGCGGCTAGAGTCCTCTCGTCCTCTGGCTTGAGATGGCTGCCACCTATGGGTCAGATGATTGTCTGCCAGTATTAAGCAATTGGTAATTCAATATTTAATTTGTTTTCCCTAAACAGTGTAAAATTTGGGAAAAATTTTTCACGAACATTAATTGTCACGCACAACGAGTCTGTGTGCAAAATGTCAGCTCGATTGGATCACGGGAAGTGGGTTTAAAAACGACCGAAAGATTTGCACGGTCGTAAGCAAGCAAGCACGCAAGCGAACTTAATATAAATGATTTAAAAAGAGACCCACGTACAAGACGCAGTTCCTCAATCACGTGGGCGACATGCACAGATTATGACAAGCGAAAAAACACGCACACACACACGCACGGATATTCAAATGTGCTTTTTTTTCGGGCAACACGGCCTTTATCAAGGAGCTTAATTATCAAATTCATTAAATGGTCGTTTGCACCTTTTTTGCCGAGGGAGAGTGAGTATACAACAACAGCAGCAGCAGTAGCAGCAGCAGTAGCAGCAGCACGCAAATTGGCATCCCCGCAGATGATTAAGGCAAATATTTAATTAGCAAAATCGCAACCACGGCCGCTCATTAACGCGTTCCCCTGATTACCGTGGAGATCACCCTGGAAAGTGTTCGACATTAAACCACCCCATTAGATTCATTCAGCAAACCCTCCTTCCCCCACCACCACCACCACCATCCGGGCCTACACGCCCCGTGCAGTGATTATAATTACAATATACAAATTGTTTACTAAATAATTACCATATTCGTTACACTGTTGTGATTACACTGCGCGTAGCATGTAGCATCCTATAATTATGTTATAAGAATGTTTTATTTTATGATTAAAGTATTTTATATTTTTTATTGTGATTACTAATTATTAATCAACGTTAGTCAATGGGTCGTGTTAGTCTATGAGAAGTGTTGAGTCTATGGGTAGTGTTGAGTCTATGGGCAGTGTTGAGTCTATGGGCAGTGTTGAGTCTATGGGCAGTGTTGAGTCTATGGGTAGTGTTGAGTCGATGGGCAGTGTTGAGTCTATGGGCAGTGTTGAGTCTATGGGCAGTGTTGAGTCCATGGGTAGTGTTGAGTCTATGGGTAGTGTTGAGTCTATGGGTAGTGTTGAGTCTGTGGGTAGTGTTGAGTCTATGGGTAGTGTTGAGTCTATGGGCAGTGTTGAGTCTATGGTAGTGTTGAGTCTATGGGCAGTGTGAGTCTATGGGCAGTGTTGAGTCCCATGGGTAGTGTTGAGTCTATGGGTAGTGTTGAGTCTGTGGGTAGTGTTGAGTCTATGGGTAGTGTTGAGTCTGTGGGCAGTGTTGAGTCTATGGGTAGTGTTGAGTCTATGGGCAGTGTTGAGTCCATGGGTAGTGTTGAGTCTATGGTAGTGTTGAGTCTATGGGTAGTGTTGAGTCTATGGGTAGTGTTGAGGTCTATGGGTAGTGTTGAGTCTGTGGGTAGTGTTGAGTCTATGGGTAGTGTTGAGTCTGTGGGCAGTGTTGAGTCTATGGGTAGTGTTGAGTCTATGGGCAGTGTTGAGTCCATGGGTAGTGTTGAGTCTATGGGTAGTGTTGAGTCTATGGGTAGTGTTGAGTCAATGGGTAGTGTTGAGTCTATGGGTAGTGTTGAGTCTATGGGTAGTGTTGAGTCTATGGGTAGTGTTGAGTCTATGGGTAGTGTTGAGTCTATGGGTAGTGTTGAGTCTATGGGCAGTGTTGAGTCCATGGGTAGTGTTGAGTCTATGGGTAGTGTTGAGTCTATGGGTAGTGTTGAGTCTATGGGTAGTGTTGAGTCTATGGGTAGTGTTGAGTCTATGGGTAGTGTTGAGTCTATGGGTAGTGTTGAGTCTATGGGTAGTGTTGAGTCTATGGGTAGTGTTGAGTCTATGGGTAGTGTTGAGTCTATGGGTAGTGTTGAGTCTATGGGTAGTGTTGAGTCTATGGGTAGTGTTGAGTCTATGGGTAGTGTTTGAGTCCTATGGGCTAGTGTTGAGTCTATGGGTAGTGTTGAGTCTATGGGTAGTGTTGAGTCTATGGGTAGTGTTGAGTCTATGGGCAGTGTTGAGTCCATGGGTAGTGTTGAGTCTATGAGTAGTGTTGAGTCTATGGGTAGTGTTGAGTCTATGGGTAGTGTTGAGTCTATGGGTAGTGTTGAGTCTATGGGCAGTGTTGAGTCCATGGGCAGTGTTGAGTCCATGGGTAGTGTTGAGTCTATGGGTAGTGTTGAGTCTATGGGTAGTGTTGAGTCTATGGGCAGTGTTGAGTCCATGGGTAGTGTTGAGTCTATGAGTAGTGTTGAGTCTATGGGTAGTGTGAGTCTATGGGTAGTGTTGAGTCTATGGGCAGTGTTGAGTCTATGGGTAGTGTTGAGTCTATGGTAGTGTTGAGTCTATGGGTAGTGTTGAGTCTATGGGTAGTGTTGAGTCTATGGGTAGTGTTGAGTCTATGGGTAGTGTTGAGTCCATGGGTAGTGGTGAGTCTATGGGTAGTGTTGAGTCTATGGGTAGTGTTGAGTCTATGGGTAGTGTTGAGTCTATGGGTAGTGTTGAGTCTATGGGTAGTGGTGAGTCTATGGGTAGTGTTGAGTCTATGGGTAGTGTTGAGTCTATGGGTAGTGTTGAGTCTATGGGTAGTGTTGAGTCTATGGGTAGTGTGAGTTTATGGGCAGTGTTGAGTCCATGGGTAGTGTGAGTCTATGGGTAGTGTTGAGTCTATGGGTAGTGTTGAGTCTATGGGTAGTGTTGAGTCTATGGGTAGTGTTGAGTCTATGGGTAGTGTTGAGTCTATGGGTAGTGTTGAGTCTATGGGTAGTGTTGAGTCTATGGGTAGTGTTGAGTCTATGGGTAGTGTTGAGTCTATGGGCAGTGTTGAGTCCATGGGTAGTGTTGAGTCTATGGGTAGTGTTGAGTCTATGGGTAGTGTTGAGTCTATGGTAGTGTTGAGTCTATGGGTAGTGTTGAGTCTATGGGTAGTGTTGAGTCTGTGGTAGTGTGAGTCTTGGGTAGTGTTGAGTCTATGGGTAGTGTTGAGTCCTATGGGTAGTGTTGAGTCGTGGGTAGTGTTGAGTCCATGGGTAGTGTTGAGTCTATGGGTAGTGTTGAGTCTATGGGTAGTGTTGAGTCTATGGGTAGTGTTGAGTCCATGGGTAGTGTTGAGTCTATGGGCAGTGTTGAGTCCATGGGTAGTGTGAGTCTATGGGTAGTGTTGAGTCTATGGGTAGTGTTGAGTCTGTGGGTAGTGTTGAGTCCATGGGTAGTGTTGAGTCTATGGGCAGTGTTGAGTCCATGGGTAGTGTTGAGTCTATGGGTAGTGTGAGTCCATGGGTAGTGTTGAGTCTATGGGTAGTGTTGAGTCTATGGGCAGTGTTGAGTCTATGGGTAGTGTTGAGTCTATGGTAGTGTTGAGTCTATGGGCAGTGTTGAGTCCATGGGTAGTGTTGAGTCTATGGGTAGTGTTGAGTCTGTGGGTAGTGTTGTGAGTCTATGGGTAGTGTTGAGTCTTGGGCAGTGTTGAGTCTATGGGTAGTGTTGCGTCTATGGGCAGTGTTGAGTCCATGGGTAGTGTGGTTTGAGTCATGGGTAGGTTTGAGTCTATGTTTGAGTCTATGGGTAGTGTTGAGTCTATGGGTAGTGTTGAGTCTATGGTAGTGTTGAGTCTGTGGGTAGTGTTGAGTCTATGGGGTAGTGTTGAGTCTCTGGGCAGTGTTGAGTCTATGGGTAGTGTTGAGTCTATGGGCAGTGTTGAGTCCATGGGTAGTGTTGAGTCTATGGGTAGTGTTGAGTCTATGTGTAGTGTTGAGTCTATGGGTAGTGTTGAGTCTATGGGTAGTGTTGAGTCTATGGGTAGTGTTGAGTCTATGGGTAGTGTTGAGTCTATGGGTAGTGTTGAGTCTATGGGTAGTGTTGAGTCTAAGTGAGTAGGGTAGGTTGAGTCTATGGGGTAGTGTTGAGTTTATGGGCAGTGTTGAGTCCATGGGTAGTGTTGAGTCTATGGGTAGTGTTGAGTCTATGGGTAGTGTTGAGTCTATGGGTAGTGTTGAGTCTATGGGTAGTGTTGAGTCTATGGGTAGTGTTGAGTCTATGGGCAGTGTTGAGGTCCATGGGTAGTGTTGAGTCTATGGGTAGTGTTGAGTCTATGGGCAGTGTTGAGTCTATGGGTAGTGTTGAGTCCATGGGTAGTGTTGAGTCTATGGGTAGTGTTGAGTCTATGGGTAGTGTTGAGTCTATGGGCAGTGTTGAGTCTATGGGTAGTGTTGAGTCTATGGGCAGTGTTGAGTCTATGGGCAGTGTTGAGTCCATGGGTAGTGTTGAGTCTATGGGTAGTGTTGAGTCTGTGGGTAGTGTTGAGTCTATGGGTAGTGTTGAGTCTTTGGCATGTTGAGTCTATGGGTAGTGTTGAGTCTATGGGCAGTGTTGAGTCCATGGGTAGTGTTGAGTCTATGGGTAGTGTTGAGTCTATGGGTAGTGTTGAGTCTATGGGTAGTGTTGAGTCTATGGGTAGTGTTGAGTCTGTGGGTAGTGTTGAGTCTGTGGGTAGTGTTGAGTCTGTGGGGCAGTGTTGAGTCTATGGGGAGTGTTGAGTCTATGGGCAGTGTTGAGTCCATGGGTAGTGTTGAGTCTATGGGTAGTGTTGAGTCTATGGGTAGTGTTGAGTCTATGGGTAGTGTTGAGTCTATGGGTAGTGTTGAGTCTATGGGTAGTGTGAGTCTATGGGTAGTGTTGAGTCTATGGGTAGTGTTGAGTCTATGGGTAGTGTTGAGTCTATGGGTAGTGTTGAGTCTTTGGGCAGTGTTGAGTCCATGGGTAGTGTTGAGTCTATGGGTAGTGTTGAGTCTATGGGTAGTGTTGAGTCTATGGGTAGTGTTGAGTCTATGGGTAGTGTTGAGTCTATGGGTAGTGTTGAGTCTATGGGTAGTGTTGAGTCTATGGGCAGGTTGAGTCCATGGGTAGTGTTGAGTCTATGGGTAGTGTTGAGTCTATGGGTGGTGTTGAGTCTATGGGTTAGTGGTTGAGTCTATGGGTAGTGTTGAGTCTATGGGTTAGTGTTGAGTTCTACTGGGTAGTGTTGAGTCTATGGGTAGTGTTGAGTCTATGGGCTAGTGTTGAGTCCATGGTAGTGTTGAGTCTATGGGTAGTGTGAGTCTATGGGTAGTGTTGAGTCTATGGGTAGTGTTGAGTCTATGGGTAGTGTTGAGTCTATGGGTAGTGTTAGTCTATGGGTGTGTTGAGTCTATGGGTAGTGTGAGTCTATGGGTAGTGTTGAGTCTATGGGTAGTGTTGAGTCTATGGGTAGTGTTGAGGTCTATGGGTAGTGTTGAGTCTGTGGGCAGTGTTGTAGTTCTATGGGTAAGTGTTGAGTCCATGGGTAGTGTTGAGTCTATGGTAGTGTTGAGTCTATGGTAGTGTTGAGTCTATGGGTAGTGTTGAGTCAATGGGTAGTGTTGAGTCTATGGGTAGTGTTGAGTCTATGGGTAGTGTTGAGTCTATGGGTAGTGTTGAGTCTATGGGTAGTGTTGAGTCTATGGGTAGTGTTGAGTCTATGGGCAGTGTTGAGTCCATGGGTAGTGTTGAGTCTATGGGTAGTGTTGAGTCTATGGGTAGTGTTGAGTCTATGGGTAGTGTTGAGTCTATGGGTAGTGTTGAGTCTATGGGTAGTGTTGAGTCTATGGGTAGTGTTGAGTCTATGGGTAGTGTTGAGTCTATGGGTAGTGTTGAGGTCTATGGGTAGTGTTGAGTCTATGGGTAGTGTTGAGTCTATGGGTAGTGTTGAGTCTATGGGTAGTGTTGAGTCTATGGGCAGTGTTGAGTCCATGGGTAGTGTTGAGTCTATGGGTAGTGTTGAGTCTATGGGTAGTGTTGAGTCTATGGGTAGTGTTGAGTCTATGGGCAGTGTTGAGTCCATGGTAGTGTGAGTCTATAGGTAGTGTTGAGTCTATGAGTAGTGTTGAGTCTATGGGTAGTGTTGAGTCTATGGGTAGTGTTGAGTCTATGGGTAGTGTTGAGTCTATGGGCAGTGTTGAGTCCATGGGCAGTGTTGAGTCCATGGGTAGTGTTGAGTCTATGGGTAGTGTTGAGTCTATGGGTAGTGTTGAGTCTATGGGCAGTGTTGAGTCCATGGGTAGTGTTGAGTCTATGAGTAGTGTTGAGTCTATGGGTAGTGTTGAGTCTATGGGTAGTGTTGAGTCTATGGGTAGTGTTGAGTCTATGGGTAGTGTTGAGTCTATGGGCAGTGTTGAGTCCATGGGTAGTGTTGAGTCTATGGGTAGTGTGAGTCTATGGGTAGTGTTGAGTCTATGGGTAGTGTTGAGTCCTGGGTAGTGTTGAGTCTATGGGTAGTGTTGAGTCTATGGGTAGTGTTGAGTCTATGGGTAGTGTTGAGTCTATGGGTAGTGTTGAGTCTATGGGTAGTGTTGAGTCTATGGGTAGTGTGAGTCTATGGGATGGGTAGTGTTGAGTCTATGGGTAGTGTTGAGTCTATGGGTAGTGTGAGTTATGGCAGTGTTGAGTCCATGGGTAGTGTTGAGTCTATGGGTAGTGTTGAGTCTATGGGTAGTGTGAGTCTATGGGTAGTGTTGAGTCTATGGGTAGTGTTGAGTCTATGGGTAGTGTGAGTCTATGGGTAGTGTTGAGTCTATGGGTAGTGTTGAGTCTATGGGTAGTGTTGAGTCTATGGGTAGTGTTGAGTCTATGGGCAGTGTTGAGTCCATGGGTAGTGTTGAGTCTATGGGTAGTGTTGAGTCTATGGGCAGTGTTGAGTCCATGGGTAGTGTTGAGTCTATGGGTAGTGTTGAGTCTATGGGTAGTGTTGAGTCTGTGGGTAGTGTTGAGTCCATGGGTAGTGTTGAGTCTATGGGTAGTGTTGAGTCTATGGGTAGTGTTGAGTCTATGGGTAGTGTTGAGTCCGTGGGTAGTGTTGAGTCCATGGGTAGTGTTGAGTCTATGGGTAGTGTTGAGTCTATGGGTAGTGTTGAGTCTATGGGTAGTGTTGAGTCCATGGGTAGTGTTGAGTCTATGGGCAGTGTTGAGTCCATGGGTAGTGTTGAGTCTATGGGTAGTGTTGAGTCTATGGGTAGTGTTGAGTCTGTGGGTAGTGTTGAGTCCATGGGTAGTGTTGAGTCTATGGGCAGTGTTGAGTCCATGGGTAGTGTTGAGTCTATGGGTAGTGTTGAGTCCATGGGTAGTGTTGAGTCTATGGGTAGTGTTGAGTCTATGGGCAGTGTTGAGTCTATGGGTAGTGTTGAGTCTATGGGCAGTGTTGAGTCTATGGGCAGTGTTGAGTCCATGGGTAGTGTTGAGTCTATGGGTAGTGTTGAGTCTGTGGGTAGTGTTGAGTCTATGGGTAGTGTTGAGTCTTTGGGCAGTGTTGAGTCTATGGGTAGTGTTGAGTCTATGGGCAGTGTTGAGTCCATGGGTAGTGTTGAGTCTATGGGTAGTGTTGAGTCTATGGGTAGTGTTGAGTCTATGGGTAGTGTTGAGTCTATGGGTAGTGTTGAGTCTGTGGGTAGTGTTGAGTCTATGGGTAGTGTTGAGTCTCTGGGCAGTGTTGAGTCTATGGGTAGTGTTGAGTCTATGGGCAGTGTTGAGTCCATGGGTAGTGTTGAGTCTATGGGTAGTGTGAGTCTATGGGTAGTGTTGAGTCTATGGGTAGTGTTGAGTCTATGGGTAGTGTTGAGTCTATGGGTAGTGTTGAGTCTATGGGTAGTGTTGAGTCTATGGGTAGTGTTGAGTCTATGGGTAGTGTTGAGTCTATGGGTAGTGTGAGTCTATGGGTAGTGTTGAGTCTATGGGTAGTGTTGAGTTTATGGGCAGTGTTGAGTCCATGGGTAGTGTTGAGTCTATGGGTAGTGTTGAGTCTATGGGTAGTGTTGAGTCTATGGGTAGTGTTGAGTCTATGGGTAGTGTTGAGTCTATGGGTAGTGTTGAGTCTATGGGCAGTGTTGAGTCCATGGGTAGTGTTGAGTCTATGGGTAGTGTTGAGTCTATGGGCAGTGTTGAGTCTATGGGTAGTGTTGAGTCCATGGGTAGTGTTGAGTCTATGGGTAGTGTTGAGTCTATGGGTAGTGTTGAGTCTATGGGCAGTGTTGAGTCTATGGGTAGTGTTGAGTCTATGGGCAGTGTTGAGTCTATGGGCAGTGTTGAGTCCATGGGTAGTGTTGAGTCTATGGGTAGTGTTGAGTCTGTGGGTAGTGTTGAGTCTATGGGTAGTGTTGAGTCTTTGGGCAGTGTTGAGTCTATGGGTAGTGTTGAGTCTATGGGCAGTGTTGAGTCCATGGGTAGTGTTGAGTCTATGGGTAGTGTTGAGTCTATGGGTAGTGTTGAGTCTATGGGTAGTGTTGAGTCTATGGGTAGTGTTGAGTCTGTGGGTAGTGTTGAGTCTGTGGGTAGTGTTGAGTCTGTGGGCAGTGTTGAGTCTATGGGGAGTGTTGAGTCTATGGGCAGTGTTGAGTCCATGGGTAGTGTTGAGTCTATGGGTAGTGTTGAGTCTATGGGTAGTGTTGAGTCTATGGGTAGTGTTGAGTCTATGGGTAGTGTTGAGTCTATGGGTAGTGTTGAGTCTATGGGTAGTGTTGAGTCTATGGGTAGTGTTGAGTCTATGGGTAGTGTTGAGTCTTTGGGCAGTGTTGAGTCCATGGGTAGTGTTGAGTCTATGGGTAGTGTTGAGTCTATGGGTAGTGTTGAGTCTATGGGTAGTGTTGAGTCTATGGGTAGTGTTGAGTCTATGGGTAGTGTTGAGTCTATGGGTAGTGTTGAGTCTATGGGCAGTGTTGAGTCCATGGGTAGTGTTGAGTCTATGGGTAGTGTTGAGTCTATGGGTAGTGTTGAGTCTATGGGTAGTGTTGAGTCTATGGGTAGTGTTGAGTCTATGGGTAGTGTTGAGTCTATGGGTAGTGTTGAGTCTATGGGCAGTGTTGAGTCCATGGGTAGTGTTGAGTCTATGGGTAGTGTTGAGTATGGGTAGTGTTGAGTCTATGGGTAGTGTTGAGTCTATGGGTAGTGTTGAGTCTATGGGTAGTGTTGAGTCTATGGGTAGTGTGAGTCTATGGGTAGTGTGAGTCTACGGGTAGTTAAAATTTCGATTTTAAAGCTTTCGTGACTGCAGGGATTCATCTTCTTGGTTCTTTTGGTAAGTCACGTAGAAGGGAAATAATAAAATAATACAAATAAAACATAATAAAATAATTCTCACGACGTTTCGGCCACAACGCAAGCAGCCGTCCTCAGGTGAAGAACAGGTCTGTCGGAAAGACAGCGTCTGAATGAAACACCACCAGGCTTGGAGCGTATATTTAAGCTGCTGGGTTGGAGGGGGAAGAGCGCCTTGACAAAATAATTTGCATATCAAGAGGAATTTAGCATATTTATGGAAATGCAGATATGGGATTAGTCACTACTTGTGGAATGCGTAGGAGGTGGGGTGGAGGGTTTCAAGGTCATAATATGCCCGTGCATTATGCAGGATTAGCAGCATCAAAGGGGAGGGAGTAAGGTTAGCATTAATAAATGGAAGGAATGTTAATAGTATGGAGCTGCAGAAACTAATATGCTTATAGACTATACATTGTTCTTTCGGTAAAGTCACGTAGGTAAAAAAATGAAATTAAAATTAATAAAAATAAAACAATAAAAATCACGACGTTTCGGAGGCAACACAAGTCTCCGTCATCAGGTGGGACCGTCACAGCCAGATTTGCTGCATCAAGTGAGGCAGGGATTCCAAGATGTAAGTTCTTAAATACAAGTTGAGGAGAGAGGAGAGGGGGGAGGGGTTTATCAGAATGTGGTAGCCAATGAATGGAACGTATCGGGAGGGGTGCGGGGCTAAACGAGAGCACAGGGTGCACGTGTACGTGGACATGTCTGTGCACAAGCACCTGTTGGTGCACATGATAGAGAAGAAACGAAAATGCCCATGTTGTTTATACCAGTGTTGGCTGACAATAAAGAGAGTACTGTTAAACGCTAGGGATGTTAACACTCGGCAAATTAAAATAGTGCCTGTCAGATAAGATGGTCCAAAAATGTGTAGTTCAATTTTTTTTGCGTGGTTGATAACATCTTTCCAATGATTACTAAGTTTGTACCCATCATCATCACGGTTGAAATTATGTCTGTGTTTGTATATCTGAATGGCTTCGTGTACAAACCTTTGATGGTAGCCAGAGGCAGTTAAATTTCGATTTAAAGCTTTCGTGACTGCAGGGATTGATCTTCTTGGTTTTGTCGGAAAAGTCACGTAGAAGGGAAGTAATACAATAATAAAAATAAAACATAATAAAATTGGCAGTGTCTCATTTTTCACCTGAGGACGGCTGCTTGCGTTGTAGCCGAAACGTCGTGAGAATTATTTTATTATGTTTTATTTTTATTATTTTATTACTTCCCTTCTACGTGGCTTTACCGAAAAAAACAAGAAGAGGTAGCCAGAGGGTTTGCAGAGCACCTTAGTCTCGGAAAAAACAATATCATGAGAGCCCACCGAGTTGTAGCAATGATCGGCAACGGCGGAAGACTCAATTCTGCCGTGTTTCAAATCTGACTTGTGCTCGCGGACACGATCAGAGACATGACGTTTCGTTTCCCCAATGTAACAATCTCCACAGATGCAACTCAGTTTATAGACTCCCGGGTATTGCAAGTCAGGGATGACATCCTCCACAGATGGAAATAGATCACGGATTTTATGTACTGTACTGAATCGGACTTGGATCTTATGTTTGTTTAGAATTTTGGAGATCTTTTTGGTCACGCCTGCTATGTATGGCAACGTGACAGTTTTGATGGGAGTTTCAAGTGGCTGTTTCTGTGCGGTGGGAGAAACATTCCTAGCGTTTAACAGCACTCTCTTTATTGTCAGCCAACACTGGTATAAACTTAATTTTGGAGCTTTCGTGACTGCAGAAATTATTTTTTGGTTCTTTCGGTAAAGTCAAGATAAAATAATAAATTAAATAATAGCATACTACGACTTTTCGATTGCAACACAAGCAACCATCATCATTTCTTTTATACCTGATGATCATCGCTTGTGTTGCAATCGAAATGTCGTAGAATGCTATTATTTAATTTATTATTTTATTTTTATACGTGACTTTACCGAAAGAACCAAAGAATAACACTGGTATAAACATGGGCATTTTCGTTTCTTCTCTATCATGTGCATCCACAGTGACTTGCACACAAACACTTCCATGTCACCCACGAGCACCCCGTGTCCTCTTTTAGCCCCCCCCCTCCCGATACGTTCCATTCATTGGCTACCACATTCTGATAAGCACCCCCCCCCCTCTCTCTACTCCCCCTTAACTTGTATTTAAGAGCTTGCATCTTGGAATCCCTGCCTCACTTGATGCAGCAAATCTGGCTGTGACGGTCCCACCTGATGACGGAGACTTGAGTTGCCCCCGAAACGTCGTGATTTCATATTATTATTTTTTTTTTACCTACGTAACTTTACCGAAAGAATTAAGAGTATGAATCCTTGCAGTAAGGAAAGCTTCAAATCTAGAATTGTAATATTACACTATGTATTATTCTACCCACCCTACTGTATACCACACTGCTGTTAATTCACTATACAATTACGATACTATATATTGCCTTATACATTGTATTAAACATTACACTTTTATACTATTTATTATTATACAATCTGCTATACACTGGTATAGTGTATAGCAGCAGATTGTATGATAATAAATGACCTCCAAAGGGAGTTTAGCTCCCGCAGTGTGAAATATCGCCCCAAGTGCCAAGCCTGGAGATCGTATTGACCGTGATAAGTGCACAATCCGAAGATTTTCATTATCCCCGATGCAATATTCGTGGCTGACAAGGAGGTCATGAGAATGTAGGGAGGAGCAAGTCCACTTAGGGTCTTGAAAACGAGCAAGAGAATGTTAAAAAAATCAATACGGGGCACGGTAATGGGACGGGGGTCTCCGATGTGATCCTTTAAAAGGGTGACCCAGTAAGAATCGTAGCGGCCCGAATTTTTTTATCCTTTATATTTAGTTTACTTGCTTGCTTGCTTGCGCGCTTACGACCGTGCAAATCTTTCGGTCGTTTTTTATTTAAATCCTTTATATTAAGTTCACTTGCTTGCGCGCTTACGACCGTGCACATCTTTCGGTCGTTTTTAACCCACTTCCCGTGATCCAATCGAGCTGACATTTTGCACACAGACTCGTTGTGCGAGACAATTAATGTTCGTGAAAATTTTTTTCCCAAAATTTTACACTGTTTAGGGAAAACAAATTAAATATTTAATTACCAATTGCTTAATACTGGCAGACAATCATCTGACCCATAGGTGGCAGCCATCTCAAGCCAGATGATGAGAGGCCTCTAGCCGCCACGCATATAAAGGATTTAGAGTGAAAAACTTTCGTTTTTACGGGTTATACTTATTAAATCATTTATATTAAGTTCACTTGCTTGCTTGCTTGCGCGCTTACGACCGTGCAAATCTTTCGGTCGTTTTTTAACCCACTTCCCGTGATCCAATCGAGCTGACATTTTGCACACAGACTCGTTGTGCGTGACAATTTATTTTCGTGAAAAAAAATTCTCAAAATGTTCCACTTTTTAGGAATTTTTTTTTTCATATTTAATTTAAAATACCAATGTGATATGAATGAATAATAAAATAAAACCGATGCCACGCATATAAAGGATTTATAGTGAAAAACGTTGTTTTTATGGGTTAATTTTTTTACCGTTCGGCAGCCTTTCGTGGTACGTTCAGAGGTGTTCTTCCTTTACCGGTTTCCCGAAATCACCTCCCCTCCCCCTCCCAGCCGCATCGCAAACGAGCTTTGTGAATATTTGACGCGCTGCTGTGTTACTGAAGAGCCCTGTTCAATTATTGTCAGCCGGCGCAGATCATCACCATACTCGCACTCCACCGCAGGATTTATGGGCACCTTTTCCCCGTTAAAAAAATATATAAACTATAAAATAATCAAACATCAGCAGAATTGCAGCGTGCGCGTCTCTCTCCCACTCTCTCTCTCGCACATAAAATATGAAACAGAGGTCAGAGTTATTCTCTCTCATTATTTTACCAGGCAAAGCCCACTGAGCAAACACCGCTTTCTTTTTTTTATTAAGAAGCGACCCTGACGATCACAAATTATAGCTCAACTAAGTGGGCCTATCATCATCATCACGTGGAAATTTATAGCGGCTGCCAAATTACTCTGAACGCGTGATGTTGATTTTAAATGTGGAGAGAAAAAACCGAAGGAAAATTCACTCGGCCACGGAGAGAGAGAGAGACGCAAACTCCAAATATACAACAGGCGTCAATGTCGGGATCGAACCCACGACCTCCTGTAGACCAGGCGAGGTAGTTAACATCTCACCACGGAGAGAGAGAGAGACACACAAACTCTAAATATACAGCAGGCGTCAGGGTCGGGATCGAACCCACGACCTCCTGCGTACCAGGCGAGGTAGTCAACAACTCACCACGGAGAGAGAGACACGCAAACTCCAAATAAACAGCTGGCGTCGTCAGGGTCGGGATCGAGCCCACGACCTCATGTATACCAGGCGAGGTAGTTAACATCTCACCACGGAGGAGAGAGAGAGAAAGAGACACGCAAACTCCAAATATCAGCAGGCGTCGTCAGAGTCGGGATCGAACCCACGACCTCCTGTAGACCAGGCGAGGTAGTTAACATCTCACCACGGAGAGAGAGAGAGAGAGACACTCAAACTCCAAATATCAGCAGGCGTCGTCAGGGTCGGGATTGAACCCACGACGTCCTGTAGACCAGGCGAGGTAGTTAACATCTCACCACGGAGAGAGAGAGACACACGCAAAACTCCAAATATACAGCAGGCGTCAGGGTCGGGATCGAATCCACGACCTCCTATATACCAGGCGAGGTTGTTAAGTTCGTCGGCCTATCGTGCATCTGGACTCAACGTTATTTAAAGCGGCAGTGTTTAAGCAAAACCCAAATTTGGGTGGATAATGATGATGATGATGTGACTTTACCGAAAGAACCAAGAAGATGAATCCCTACAGTCACGAAAGCTTTAAATCGATATTCGAGGCCGGTTGTTATATTTTATTTTATTCGGAGTTGTTAGTGCCAATGCCAATCCCAGCAGGATTTATTGAACAAGTCTCTGTCTGTTTGCTTTGCCGATGAGACCCTGGGGGGGTCAAAACCGGCCCAGAATTGTATTGCTTGACGAAATAACAAAATAAATGTATATATACAGCTTGGAACAACTACATTGGCGTTGTAGATTCTCGCATGCGGGCAGGGCAAGGCGAGGCAGGCAAGGCAAGGCATGCAGGCGAGGTCTCTGTGGAATTGTTAAACAACTCCTGGAGATCACATTCACATTCTCAGCAAGGTAATTAATTGTTCATTACGAGCCTGAGATTTCGCGTGGCTTGGCTCTCAACATCCTCCTCCACATCACCACCACACCACCTCTACACCACCTACACACATCCCACATCCTCTTACCAAGGGTGGCACAGTCGGGTTTTTTACAATCGGGTTTAATTGTCTTTCTATATTAAACCCGATCATCTGAGATTGGGAGAAATCCGGTTTAATTGGTTCTAATTGCGGCATCTGAGCTGAAATTCTCAACGATGGGCTTCATCCATTCCAAGCTAAGGAACTCACTGGGGCCCACGATTGTGGAGGAGAAGCTCGTGTTCATCAAGACCAACCTGCCCGCCGCTTTCTACGACTACCCCGTGCCTGACGGCCCCCCCAAGTACGATAACACTGGTCAACACACTTTTTCTGGCATAAGGTATTCCAACGGGTTTAATGTAATTTTGGGGGGTGCTGATTCCAAATCTGGCATCAGTTTTTGTCTATCACATCAGGTTTTTGAGATACCAATATTGCATTTTCAATACAAACTGTAGAAGAAAAATATTAAATGAATGTGAATATCTACATACAATGATGTTATAAACACACTTTTCAAAAAATACAGCACCGTATTTTAACACTAAAGCAGTCACTGACTCGCAACAACTTGCAATCATAAGTGACAGAGTTAATTTCGGGTAAAATCAATGAAAATGGGGTATGCAGATAGCATAAAAATGAGATGTGATATAGCAAATCTGAGATCAGATTTGGAATCGGCACCCTGAAATTAGTCTAGAACAGCTGCAAAAGTCTAGGCCAGAATTATTATTTTTTGGTTGACCAGTGTATTCATTAAACCAGGTTTTAATTCCCCGAAATCGGGTTTAATTGTATTAAAGAAAAAACCCGATGCCTGCCGCTGGAAAAATCGGGTTTTTAAATCCTTTATATTAAGTTCACTTGCTTGCTTGCGCTTACGACCGTGCAAATCTTTCGGTCGTTTTTTTAACCCACTTCCCGTGATCCAATCGAGCTGACATTTTGCACACAGACTCGTTGTGCGAGACAATTAATTTTCGTGAAAATGTTTTTCCAAAATTTTACACTTTTTAGGAAAAAATAAATTCTATTTAATTACCAATTGCTTAATGGTGGCAGGCAATCATCTGACCCATAGGTGGCAACCATCTCAAGCCAGAGGACGAGAGGACTCTAGCCGCCACGCATATAAAGGATTTTTGTTTGTTGTTGTTGACGTTGTCACGTTCTAACCACGTGTCCCCCTTTGCTGGAGGTCTGTGTAGAAACAAAGAGCTTCATAGCTCATCGGATTCCTCCTCCACTATGAATAAATATCCTGACGCCGATTGATTCGCTTTCTCCTGCGTGCGCACGTGACCCGACCGGCCGATGTGAGTGCCGGTCCTCGAATTGTAAAATGCGGGACGTTAATAAATAAATATGCGTCACATATTTTATTTAGCTCACGAGGTGTATCGTTTTGTTGTTGTTATGCCATTTGCAAAAAATATATATATATGATAATAGAACGTAACTCGAAATTTGTATTACGAAAAAGTGACGAAAAATGCACACACACTCACTCACGTGTAAATATTCTTTTTTTTTTACTGTTTTACATTTCAAGAATAATAATATCTGTGGGGGGTTTGGAGGGTGGAGGTAATTTTCTGTGAGTCTGATTGACTGCACATCCTCCGGCATACACACACACGCACGTACACACACACACTCATGCACAAACGTACGCACACACACGCACCTACACACACACACGCGAACGCACACACACGCACGTACACACACACACTCACGCACTCACACACGTACACACACACGCACTCACACACACACACGCACTCACACACACACACGAACGCACACACACGCACGTACACACACACTCATGCACGGACGCACACACACACACACACGAACGCACACACACGCACGTACACACACACACTCATGCACGGACGCACACACACACACGCACGTACGCGCACACACACACGTACATACGCACACACAAACGTACGCACACACGCACGTACACACACACGTACACACACACGTACGCACACACACACGCACACGCACGCACACACACACGCACGCACACACACGCACACACGCACAGACACACACACGCACATACACGCACTCACACAACACACACACGCACTCACACCCACACACACACGTACGTACGCACACACACACACGCACGTACGCACACACACACACGCACACACACACGCACACACACGTACGCACACACACACGCACACACACACACGCACTCTCACACACACGCACACACACACGCACACACACACGCACGTACCCACACACGCCCTCACACACACACGCACACACACACACACACACGCACTCACACACACACACGCACACACACGCACTCACCCACACGCACGCACGTACACACACGCACACCACACACGCACTCACACACACACACACACGCACGTACCCACGCCACGTCCACACACACCTACACACACACGTACGCACACACACACGCACCACGCACACACGCACACACACACGCACACACACGCACACGCACACACGCACACACACACGCACACACACGCACGTACGCACGCACACACACACGCACACACACACACGAACGCACACACACGCACGTACCCACACACGAACGCACACACACGCACGTACCCACACACGCACTCACACACTCACAGGCACGTACCCACACACGCACTCACACACACACACGCACTCACACACACGCACTCACACACACACACGCACTCACACACACACACACGCACGTACCCACACACGCACTCACACCACACACACACGCACGCACACACACGCACGCACACACACACACGCACGTATGCACACAGAGAGAGAGGACACACACACAAAGACACACAGAGAGAGAGACACACACACTGTTTTTCTTGGTGTGTCTGCCTATGCTGGTCCCGCATCTATGTTTTATCATTCATTCTTACCTGAGCATGGTTGCTTGTGTTGCAACCGAAACGTCTATTCTATTATTATTTGATTTCATTTGCTACGTTACTTTACCGAAAGAACCAAAGAGTGAAACATCTCTGTTTAAAACGCACGAGGCTTTCGCGAGCAATAGCATCAATAATACAGGGTGAGTTTTTTTTGTTAGATCGCGTAAGTTTAAAGTGTCGTCAAAACCCGCCACCATCCGACACAGCCAATTAGTGAGGTTTGGCATGTAGTGTTGTGGCTTTGCTCTCCAACACACCGGTGTGCTGAACTAGTATACTACACTATACACTACATTATACACTACACTATACACTACTATACACTACACTACACACTACTATACACTACACTATACACTACATTACTATACACTACAATACAATACACTATACACTACACTATACACTGCACTATACACTACTATACACTACACTACTATACACTACACTATACACTACACCACTATACACTACACCACTATACACTACACCACTATACACTACACCACTATACACTACACCACTATACACTACAGCACTATACACTACACCACTATACACTACACCATACACTACACTATACACTACACCACTATACACTACACTATACACTACACTATACACTACTATACACTACTATACACTACACTATACACTACACTATACACTACACTATACACTACACTAGCAGCAAACCAAATACTCTAAACGGTGAGGAGGACTCGGAGAAAACTCCACGCGACCACGTGGAGAGAGAGGGAGACACGCAAACTCCAAATATACAGCAGGAGTCAGGGTCGGGATTGAACCCACGACCTCCTGTATACCGGGCAAGGTAGTTAACATCTCACCACGGAGAGAGAGAGAGAGAGAGAGACGCAAACTCCAAATATACAGCAGCAGGCGTCAGGGTCGGGATCGAACCCACGACCTCCTGTAGACCAGGCGAGGTAGTTAACATCTCACCACGGAGAGAGAGAGAGAGACACGCAAATTCCAAATATACAGCAGGCATCGTCAGGGTCGGGATCGAACCCACGACCTCCTGTAGACCAGGCGAGGTAGTTAACATCTCACCACGGAGAGAGAGAGAGAGACACGCAAATTCCAAATATACAGCAGGCATCGTCAGGGTCGGGATCGAACCCACGACATCCTGTATACCAGGCGAGGTAGTTAACATCTCACCACCGCGGCAGATATGCGTGTCCGCGTGTGAACGCACCCGCCAGACACGTACAAACGACGCAGCCGACATCATCTGTCAAAACTGCCAGTATATAAATAAATTCTTGGATATATAATTATTTATATATAAAACCCCTTAAGGAACAAATATGATAGCAATTTTTTGGAAGCTACCCCCCGCTTTTTGAGATTTAATTCTGAAGGGAAAACGTTATTATGCTAGTGCTGGGCTCAGAATAATGTTGTATCCCGTTAGAAGTGATGTACTTACCTGTCCCATACCTTGCACACCAATCGGGTTGTTTTCTTGGTATATTTTGTTGTTGTTGTTGTTGACGTTGAAACGTTCTGACCCAGTGCCCCTGCTGGGACATCTGTAAGAAAGGAAAAAGCTTGAAATCTCATCGGATTCTTCCTCCCAGTCTAAATAATGATTCTAAATCTTGTAAGACGTACATAAGACGTTCAAGCGCGTGGGACTTGTACCCCCTTCTCATAAAAAAATTAACTTTGCAGCCGGAGTGACTGAGATGATTGCTTCGTTGTATTTGTATAAATGTATAACTTTTAAAGTGATTCGCTTATCGTTCTGTGCAAAAGGCTTTATAGCTCATCGGATTCCTCCTGCAGTATAAATAATCATTCTGATACTGGTAGGAACCACCTGGTTCCACCAGCCCACAGGGGATTATTGTGTCCGTCCGTCGTGCATCAAAAATGGGAGGGGTCGGGCTGGGTGGAGAGGGGAGGGTGTGGAGGGGCTGGGTGGGGAGGGGAGGGTGGGGAGGGGCTGGGTGGGGAGGGGTGGGGAGGGGTGGGGCTGGGTGGTGGGTGGGAGGGGTGTTGCTGGGTGGGGAGGGGAGAGTGGGGAGGGGCTGGGTGAGGAGGGTGGGGCTGGGAGGGGAGGGGCTGGGTGGGGAGGGGAGAGTGGGGAGGGGCTGGGTGAGGAGGGGCTGGGTGGGGAGGGGAGGGTGGGGAGGGGTTGGGTGAGGAAGGGAGGTTGGGGAGGGGCTGGGTGGGGCTGGGTGGGGAGGGGAGGGTGGGAGGGGCTGGGTGAGGAGGGGCTGGGTGAGGAGGGGCTGGGTGAGGAGGGTGGGGCTGGGTGGGGAGGGGAGGGGCTGGGTGGGGAGGGGAGGGTGGGGAGGGGCTGGGTGAGGAAGGGAGGGTGGGGAGGGGCTGGGTGGGGCTGGGTGGGGAGGGGAGGGTGGGAGGGGCTGGGTGAGGAGGGGCTGGGTGAGGAGGGGCTGGGTGAGGAGGGTGGGGCTGGGTGGGGAGGGGAGGGTGGGGAAGGGAGGGTGGGGAGGGGCTGGGTGGGGCTGGGTGGGGAGGGGAGGGTGGGAGGGGCTGGGTGGGGCTGGGTGGGGCTGGGTGGGGGGTGGGGCTGGGGTGGGGAGGGATTTGCAAAGTCGAGGAAAGGTAAGAAAATCACTTGGAATGAAACGCACAAATAAATCTCGATTTGAAGTTTTCGTGACTGCAGGAATCCATACTCTTTGGTTCTTTCGGTAAAGTCACGTAGGTAGAAAATAAAACAAAATAAAACTAATATATATTACAACTTGCATAGTTATATATGATTTTTATTTTGTTTTATTTATAATTTTTATTTTGTTTTATTTTTCTACAGACGTGACTTTACCGATAGAACCAAAGTGTATTCACAAGTAAAACTAAAATATGTTTACGTGACAAACCCGACTCATTGGCTGTGTCGGGTGTTGGTGGGTTTGACGGCGCATTTATATATGAACGCGATCTAACCCAACGAAATGAACGTGATCGTGGACTTTTCTTTTTGAAATCTTAGCAGGCAAAAAAAATACTCACCGAACAAAACAAAAAAAATGTACCCGTAAAAACAAAGTTTTTCACTCTAAATCCTTTATATGCGTGGCGGCTAGAGTCCTCTCGTCCTCTGGCTTGAGATGGCTGCCACCTATGGGTCAGATGATTGCTTGCCACCATTAAGCAATTGGTAATTACATATAAAAAAAATTTTCCTAAAAAGTGTAACATTTTGGGAAAATTTTTTCACGAAAATTAATTGTCTCGCACAACGAGTCTGTGTGCAAAATGTCAGCTCGATTGGATCACGGGAAGTGGGTTAGAAAACGACCGAAAGATTTGCACGGTCGTAAGCACGCAAGCAAGCAAGCAAGTGAACTTAATATAAAGGATTTACAAAAATATTTCATTTTCAGAAGCGACGTGGTCACAAACGTCAGCTCAACAAAGTGGCTTCACCATCATCACGATCATCACGTGGAAATTCATAGCCGCAAACTAAAACCCTTTGGTTCTTTCAGTAAAGTCACGTATGTAGAAAAAAATAATAGATCACGACCTTTCGGGCGCAGTGCCTGATGACGATTGCTTGCGTTGCAATGTATTATTATTTTCTGCGTGACTTTACCGAAAGAACCAATGAGTATGGATTCCTGCAGTCACGAAAGCTTCAAATCAACAGGAAAAATAATATAAAAAACCCTAGGGGCGCCCTCCCCCCCACACCCCCACACACCCCACCCACACATACCCCACCCCCACACACCCCACACACACCACTCATGACATTAATACAGAGGCGGTGTTGTAATGCGGCCTCACTAACAGACACAGACGCCTCGTTCCATCACCCACTCGCCTGCTGTGTCCTCGTCTCAACGCCGTCTGACACCAACCCCCATCCCCCACCACCCCCTCCACCCACCAACCACCCCCTCCACCCACCACCCCCTCCACCCACCCACCCACCCACCAACCTCTCCACCCACCCACCACCACTACCACCTCCACCCCACCCACCCACCACCCCCTCCACCTCCACCCACCCACCACCCCCTCCATCCACCCACCACCCCCTCCACCCCTCCACCCACCACCCCCTCCACCCACCCACCCACCACCCCCTCCATCCACCCACCCACCCACCAACCCCTCCACCCACCCACCCACCCCCCCCATCCCTCCACCCACCACCCTCTCCACCCACCGACCCGCCAGCACCTCCACCCACCCACCACCCCCTCCACCCACCCACCCACCACCCCCTCCACCCACCGACCCGGCACCACCTCCACCCACCCACCACCCCCCCCAGCCAACCACCACCCCATCCACCCACTCACCACCCCCTCCACCCACCCACCACCCCCCACTCGTGCTGGATCAGTGCCTGAGCGCCTGTGAGGGTGCGGAGACGGTGAGCGTGAAGCCCAATAAATCAACAGCTCACTGCTGGATGAAGGTCTTCGCCAAAACTGTGTCGGTCATTGTAGGGGGGGGGGGGGGGGGGTTGGGGGAAAGGGGGGGGGTGGTTTGTTGGTGGGGGGAGGGAGCGGTGGTGCAGCGATTTTGAAATCATCTCGATTGAAAAACGCATTTCTTCAGAAAGAGGCGCACGTGTTGTGCTTTGTTGTCCATCCCCTGCGCCGCACCTAAGATTAGCGCCGATGTGCTACGTACGGTGCGAAAGAAGTTCAACGTACATACACACTGCTCATAGACTAACACTGCCCATAGACTAACACTGCCTATAGACTAACACTGCCCATAGACTCAACACTGCCCATAGACTAAGACTGACCATAGACTCAACACTGCCCATAGACTCAACACTACCCATAGACTCAACACTACCCATAGACTCAACACTGCCCACAGACTCAACACTGCCCATAGACTCAACACTACCCATAGACTAACACTGCTCATAGACTCAATACTGCCCATAGACTCAACACTGCCCATAGACTCAACACTGCCCATAGACTCAACACTGCCCATAGACTCAACACTGCCCATACTCAACACTGCCCATAGACTCAACACTGCCATAGACTCAACACTGCCCATAGACTCAACACTGCCCATAGACTCAACACTGCCCATAGACTCAACACTGCCCATAGACTCAACACTGCCCATAGACTCAACACTGCCCATAGACTCAACACTGCCCATAGACTCAACACTGCCCATAGACTCAACACTGCCCATAGACTCAACACTACCCATAGACTCAACACTGCCCATAGACTCAACACTGCCCATAGACTCAACACTACCCATAGACTCAACACTGCCCATAGACTCAACACTGCCCATAGACTCAACACTGCCCATAGACTCAACACTGCCCATAGACTCAACACTGCCCATAGACTCAACACTGCCCATAGACTCAACACTGCCATAGACTCAACACTGCCCATAGACTCAACACTGCCCATAGACTCAACACTGCCCATAGACTCACACTGCCCATAGACTCAACACTGCCCATAGACTCAACACTGCCCATAGACTCAACACTGCCCATAGACTCAACACTGCCCATAGACTCAACACTGCCCATAGACTCAACACTGCCCATAGACTCAACACTGCCCATAGACTCAACACTCCCATAGACTCAACACTGCCCATAGACTCAACACTGCCCATAGACTCAACACTGCCCATAGACTCAACACTACCCATAGACTCAACACTGCCCATAGACTCAACACTGCCCATAGACTCAACACTGCCCATAGACTCCACTACCCATAGACTCACACTACCCATAGACTCAACACTGCCCATAGACTCACACACCCATAGACTAACACTGCCCATAGACTCAACACTACCCATAGACTCAACACTGCCCATAGACTCAACACTACCCATAGACTCAACACTGCCCATAGACTCAACACTGCCCATAGACTCAACACTGCCCATAGACTCAACACTACCCATAGACTCAACACTACCCATAGACTCAACACTCCCTAGACTCACACTGCCCAGACTCAACACTGCCCATAGACTCAACACTGCCCATAGACTCAACACTGCCCATAGACTCAACACTGCCCATAGACTCAACACTGCCCATAGACTCAACACTGCCATAGACTAACACTGCCCATAGACTCAACACTGCCCATAGACTCAACACTGCCCATAGACTCAACACTACCCATAGACTCAAACTGTCCATAGACTCAACACTCCCCATAGACTCAACACTGCCCATAGACTCAACACTGCCCATAGACTCAACACTGCCCATAGACTCAACACTGCCCATAGACTCAACACTGCCCATAGACTCAACACTGCCCATACTCAACACTGCCCATAGACTCAACACTGCCCATAGACAACACTGCCCATAGACTCAACACTGCCCATAGACTCAACACTGCCCATAGACTCAACACTGCCACCCATAGACTCAACACTGCCCATAGACTCAACACTGCCCATAGACTCAACACTGCCCATAGACTCAACACTGCCCATAGACTCAACACTGCCCATAGACAACACTACCCATAGACTCAACACTGCCCATCTCAACACTGCCCATAGACTCAACACTGCCCATAGACTCAACACTACCCATAGACTCAACTGCCCATAGACTCAACACTGCCCATAGACTCAACACTACCCATAGACTCAACACTGCCCATAGACTCAACACTGCACATAGACTCAACACGACCCATATACTCAACACTGCCCATAGGCTCAACACTGCCCATAGACTCAACACTGCCCATAGACTCAACACTGCCCATAGACTCAACACTACCCATAGACTCAACACTGCCCATAGACTCAACACTGCACATAGACTCAACACGACCCATATACTCAACACTGCCCATAGACTCAACACGACCCATAGACTCAACTCTGCCCATATACTCAACACTGCCCATAGAACCCACGACCTCCTGTATACCAGGCGAGGTAGTTAACATCTGCTAGCCACCGTGATGATGATGAGAAAGAGAGACACGCAAACCACAAATATACAGCAGGCATCAGGGTCGGGATCGAACCCACGACTTCCTGTGTACCAGGCGAGGTAGTTAACATCTCATAGCCACCGTGGCTCCCCACTTCACCTCCCTCTGGTGATGCAGACACAGCATTCAACATCTTAAATAAAATAAAAACCTACTGAACATGTTTATTATTATTTATTTTACAGGTAAGGCCCGCTGATCCATATATCTTCTTTGTAAGTGATGATATTTTCCCTCCCGTGGAAGAAGGGGACCTTGCCCCGCGTGTGTTTTTTTTTAAATCCTTTATATTAAGTTCGCTTGCTTGCTTGCTTAGGACCGTGCAAATCTTTCGGTCGTTTTTTAACCCACTTCCCGTGATCCGATCGAGCTGACATTTTCCACACAGACTCGTTGTGCGTGACAATTAATGTTCGTGAAATTTTTTTTCCAAAATTTTACACTTTTTAGGACAAAAATATTATATTTAATTACCAATTGCTTAATGCTGTCATGCAATCATCAGACCCATAGGTGGCAGCTATCTCAAGCCAGAGGACGAGAGGACTCGAGCCGCCACGCATATAAACGACTTATAGTGAAAAACGTTTTTACTGGTTATACTTATTTGCCGATATTATTCAGCTGAAGCGCATCATCCTTAAAATAAAAATAAAAAAAAACTTGCACGTTCAGCCGTTCACGTTGTGTGCCACTGTTCGTTGCCGTCTAGGCAATCCGGCTGGGAAAATATATTTTAGATACATCATAGAGAGATAACATTACACATTTATGTTTTTCCAGCAACAACGGCAACACAATAATTGATGCTCTGGGGACCGACAGCACCAATTTAAATGCTAAAACGGTCAAAAAGCGCCTCGGTTGAGACACTGTCCAGGAAATGAGCGAAGTGTCCTGGACGGGAACGATGCGGTGAGCGGTGGGGCAGTGGTTAACGTCGGCGTCCACTTTCCTGTCGGGGTTGTCATTGTTTTTTGTCGCTGGCAGACTCGGAGAGCGATAAAACGATGTTTTATATTCCTGGTTCTTTCGGTAAAGTCACGTAGAAGGGAAACAAAAAAAAGATAAAAAATATAAAACAATACAATTCGCACGACGTTTCGACTGCAACACAAGCAATCATCATCAGGTGTGAAAATTCACAGCATTAAATAAAAAAACTAAAAATCAAATAAAAAAAATTTAACATTTTTGATTGCTTGTGTTGTCGTCGAAACGTCGTGCGAATTGTATTGTTTTATATTTTTATTATTTTAGTGTTTTTCGCACCTGATGATGATTGCTTGTGTTGCAGTCGAAACGTCGTGCGAATTTTATTGTTTTATATTTTTATTATGTTATTGTTTCCTTTCTACGTGACTTTACCGAAAGAACCAAGAATATGAATCCCTGCAGTCACGAAAGCTTTAAATCAAAAACTACGTTTCATTTGATTCGAAACTTTCGTGACTGCAGGAATCATACTCTTTGGTTCTTTCGGTAAAGTCACGTAGGTAGAAAAATAAAATAAATCACGACGTTTCGGGCTCAACGCAAGCAATCGTCATCAGGTGCTGCGCCCGAAACGTCGGTATCTATTCTTATTTTCTACCTACGTGACTTTACCGAAAGAACCAAAGTTTGCTGCTATGAATTTCCAGATGATGTTTGTGATGATGGTGAAGCCACTTTGTCGAGCTGACGTTTGTGACCACGTCGCTTCTGAAAAAGAAACGTTTTAAATCATTTATATTAAGTTCGATTGCTTGCGTGCTTGCTTACGACCGTGCAAATCTCTCGGTCGTTTTTTAACCCACTTCCCGTGATCCAATCGAGCTGACATTTTGCACACAGACTCGTTGTGCGTGACAATTTATTTTCCTGAAATTATTTTTTTCAAAATTTTACACTTTTTAGGAAAAAATAAATTATATTTAATTACCAATTGGTTAATGCTGGCAGGCAATCATCTGACCCATAGGTGTCAGCCATCTCAAGCCAGAGGACGAGAGGACTCTAGCCGCCACGCATATAAAGGATTTAGAGTGAAAAACGTTTTACGGGTTAATTTTTGTTTTCCTCGGTGAATTTTGTTTTGACTGCAACAAAACCTGTTACGCCCGAAACATCGTGATTTATTTTATACCTACGTGACTTTACCGAAATAACTTCCTTTTATTTATTTTATTTTACCGAGGTAAGCTTTATCGCGCTGTTTTTTCTTCTTCTGAAAGCGACTTTGCTATCATGAACGATGGCTGATTTTATCATCATCATCATCACCACATGGATATTTATAGCAGCAGCAGCAGCAGCAGCAAAAACAATGTGAACTCAGAGAGACACACAGAGACCCATAGAGAGATGAATAGAGGCCAATCAAGTTAAAATGAAACTTTTATTTACGAGCCAAAGGTCGACTGAGCTACTAATAAGCTCTTTGTCAGAAGCAACGCTGACACGACACCAAGGCAATAGCCATGGAGTCAACATTGAGGGGACCAAATTTTCCAGAGGGTCTGTGGTCATCCCCTCCCCCAGAATTTGTTTTTAATTTTAAAACGAATTTCCTGCCATTTCCTGCCTAAAATATTTAAAAAATTCACTGGCACATAGGATGGATTTTTTTTTTTTAATCCTTTATATTAAGTTCGCTTGCTTGCTTGCGTGCTTGCGTGCTCGCTTGCTTGCTTACGACCGTGCAAATCTTTCGGTCGTTTTTTAACCCACTTCCCGTGATCCAATCGAGCTGACATTTTGCACACAGACTCGTTGTGCGAGACAATTAATGTTCGTGAATTTTTTTTCCAAAATTTTACACTGTTTAGGGAAAACAAATTAAATATTTAATTACCAATTGCTTAATACTGGCAGACAATCATCTGACCCATAGGTGGCAGCCATCTCAAGCCAGAGGACGAGATGACTCTAGCCGCCACGCATATAAAGGATTTATAGTGAAAAACTTTGTTTTTACGGGTTATACTTATGTAGAGAAGTTCCGACGGACGTACTCGGAGACGGAGGTATGGTTAGGGGCTTCCGCCAGGGTTTATTACTCTTGGTCAAAACTACACAGGGTACACAACTCCCAGGGGCTAGGGGTCCTACTCTGAGTCTGGGTCCCTGCCGGCTAGCTCCGGTCTCTCTCTCGTGTCGGATCGTGGAGTCTGCCGACTCCACCGACCGGAGAGAGAAGCACCTCTTCGGCTACCACCGGCTTCTCCCCAGACTCCCTATTTGATCCCTCTCACTATCCCTGGTTCCCTCTTCACCCTGTTTACTATCCCCGTTCCTATAGTGACCCCGCTTACGTTACGGGGTCTCCCTTATATACCCTCGGAGGGGTGATGTCGCGTGCACTGCCCAGCGCGTGCGACCCCACGTCCCGTGAGGTCACCGCACCTGACAGCGCACACGACGCCACCACTCTCCACTACTCCTCTACATCACCCCCCCCTGTGAAAAAAATTCAGCCGACTCGGCTGTAAACAATATAAAAGTAGAGGAGTCCCAGAACCACAAACCAACATATTCACAACCAACCGACAACATCCAGGCAGCATGACAACAATCAATCAAATTTCAAAACTTTGAAACTCTCATCACGCGCTGCCATCAATACAAAGGCGGAATCCCGATGGCCCAGACAACACACACCAACAAACAACAATTGAACAATTGAGCAGCCCAGACAAAACACACCAAAACGGACAATTGGGCAGTCTTAGACAAAACACGCCAACATAACACAATTGAGCGATGAGGGCTGGAGGCCGACGGCAGCGTTTCCACAGGCCATCAACAGAGCGCACGCCTCCCCATGTGGCACGAATCGCCAGGGCAGGCACCGTGCCAGCTAGTGACAGGCCCCGGGAGAGCCGCAGCAGCCCAGCAGCCCAACGCAGCTCCTGCCAGGCGCGCGCCGGCCCGAGCGGCGGCTCCTGCTGCCCATGCCGCGGCAAGATGCAGAGCCGCGGCGTCGGCATGGCAACGCCCAGGCACCGCGAGGTGCGGGGCCGCGTCGTCGCCGGCGGCCCCCACCGCGATCGCTGCAGGTAAAATAGCAGCCTGGTGCGGCGTCGCCGGCGGCAAACCCCGCATGCACAGCGAGGTGCGGTGCCCCGGCGTGACCCTCGGCCCACCCCGCGGCCGCGGCAACTATAGCAGCCGCGGTGGCGGGCGCGCCAAACCCCGCAGGCACGGCGATGCTCGGAACCGCGGCAACTTCCGCGGCGCGGCATCGTGAGGAGCCGCGGCAGCGATGCACGGGGCCACGGCGACACCCGCAGCGTACCCCGCCAGCGCGGCGATGGCCGGAACCACGGCGGCACCCTCGGCAACTCCCGTGGTGCGGCGAGGTGTGGAGCCCCGGACGTACCTGGGGCTCCCCCGGCGGGCGCAGCATGGTGCGGAGCTGTGGCATCGCCGCTGGCAGACCCCGCGCGCGCGGTGTGGCGCGAAGTCGCGGCGGCACCCACGGTGGACAACGGCGTCGCAGTTGCCATGGCAGCCATGGCGCCGACGTGCGGCGTCGCATGAACAATGGCCGCCACCCTGCAGCGTCGCAGTTAAAATGGCGGCCGCCTGAGGCGCCCCAACCAACATGGCCGCCGCTGGCGACGTCGCAGGCAAAATAGCCAGCTGGGGCGTCGCGGCGAAGATGGCGGCCGCCTCTCGCGGCGTCCCGGCAGTTGACAGTTGCTCCCATCCCGAGTGCGGACCGGGAGGACCCAACTTCGCCTCCGCGATGTCGAGACGGGCGCAGAGCTGCGCGATCGCCTGCAGGAGCTGCCTCAGCAGGTCTGCAGGGGTGCTCCCTGTCTCCAGCGGTGGTGGCGGCGAGCTGGCACCCCCGCCCGTCGTCTTCTCGGGGCCTGTCACCGGAGCCCCGGACTCCGGGGTCACTGCCGAAGCCTCCTCCCCGCCGTCTTCATCCTCCGATCGTCCCGTCGCTGGGTTCTTGCGCTCCGCTCCCGATGTAAACATTGTAGCAGCAGTGCAGACACTCTGACACCAGTTGTAGAGAAGTTCCGACGGACGTACTCGGAGACGGAGGTATGGTTAGGGGCTTCCGCCAGGGTTTATTACTCTTGGTCAAAACTACACAGGGTACACAACTCCCAGGGGCTAGGGGTCCTACTCTGAGTCTGGGTCCCTGCCGGCTAGCTCCGGTCTCTCTCTCGTGTCGGATCGTGGAGTCTGCCGACTCCACCGACCGGAGAGAGAAGCACCTCTTCGGCTACCACCGGCTTCTCCCCAGACTCCCTATTTGATCCCTCTCACTATCCCTGGTTCCCTCTTCACCCTGTTTACTATCCCCGTTCCTATAGTGACCCCGCTTACGTTACGGGGTCTCCCTTATATACCCTCGGAGGGGTGATGTCGCGTGCACTGCCCAGCGCGTGCGACCCCACGTCCCGTGAGGTCACCGCACCTGACAGCGCACACGACGCCACCACTCTCCACTACTCCTCTACACTTATTTACAATAATGTCTACATTGATCTGTTTTTTTCTTTTTTTACCTTTTCTTGTTACATTGTATGTAATGGCAGAGATTAGGGATTAATTAAAGTACAGCCATAACCACAATCATATGAACTGAAATCTATTTTATAGCAATAGATTGGGGGAGGGGGGGGGCATTTTGAGCATATTTGAATATTGGGGGGGGGGGGGGATGTGTATTCTTGGTTCTTTCGGTAAAGTCACGTAAATAGAAAACAAAAGATATATAATAAAAAAAAAATACCAAAAAAAAATAATAAAAAAAATAAAAAAATATAATAAAATAATCTTTGTTTACGTTGTTGTTTTTGGCGGGGGAGCATCAAACTAATTGTTTTTTGTTAATCGCTTCGTACCGTGTAGGCACGAGTCAAGGGGTCCTGCGATCTGCCCCATGCGATTATCATCTTACGGCTTGAACGAATTGCTTCGTCCGGAGAACATCAAACAAACAAAGACAAAGATCCCCCGTATAGCCTGAACAGACTGTAGGGGCAAGTGCTGTTAGCGAGCACCTATGAAGGCCGGAACGGTACACGAGGGGGTGGGTGGCCAGGACCACGCCCGACCGCCTTTTTCTCCCTGCGTAGCGATGTTTACACACCGCACCAGGTACTCATTTTGAGGCTGAGTCGACCTAGGGGAGGCCCAGGACCGGTTCAGATAATCGTCACTGGTGTTAGCCGTGAGCGGCAATCGAAACCCGGGTTGCCAGGTTCATAGCGCAGCGCGCTAACCGCTGCACCACCGCTCAAACAAACACTTCACACACGCACACGCGCGCGCGTGACTCACATGGGACATGCAGTTCGTAACGATACACACATACACACAGAGCACAAAGGCAAAGATCCCCCGTATAGCCTTAACCGACTGTTGGGGCAAGTGCTGTGAGCTAGCACTAACACCTAGATGAAGGCTGGGACTCTCAGCCGCCTTTATCTCTCCCCAATGCTCGTCTTCACACCGGAGTTCACTTTTATTCGCACGTGGCAGTACTCATTTAAGGCCGAGCCGTCCTGGGAGAGGTCCAGGACTGACAGGGAGCGGTGGCGCAGCGGTTAGCGCTGATAAGTCTATGGGCAGTGTTGAGTCTATTGGCAGTGTTGAGTCTGTGTCTAGTGTTGAGTCTATGGGCAGTGTTGAGTCTGTGTCTAGTGTTGAGTTTATGGGCAGTGTTAGTTTATGGGTAGTGTTGAGTCTATGGGCAGTGTTGAGTCTATGGGCAGTGTTGAGTCTATGGGCAGTGTTGAGTCTATGGGCAGTGTTGAGTCTATGGGTAGTGTTGAGTCTATGGGTAGTGTTGAGTCTATGGGTAGTGTGAGTCTATGGGTAGTGTTGAGTCTATGGGCAGTGTTGAGTCTATGGGCAGTGTTGAGTCTATGGGCAGTGTTGAGTCTATGGGCAGTGTTGAGTCTATGGGTAGTGTTGAGTCTATGGGTAGTGTTGAGTCTATGGGCAGTGTTGAGTCTATGGGCAGTGTTGAGTCTATGGGCAGTGTTGAGTCTATGGGTAGTGTTGAGTCTATGGGTAGTGTTGAATCTATGGGCAGTGTTGAGTCTATTGGCAGTGTTGAGTCTGTGTCTAGTGTTGAGTCTATGGGCAGTGTTGAGTCTATGGGTAGTGTTGAGTCTATGGGTAGTGTGAGTCTATGGGTAGTGTTGAGTCTATGGGCAGTCTTGAGTTTATGGGCAGTGTTGAGTCTATGGGCAGTATTGAGTCTATGGGCAGTGTTGAGTCTATGGGTAGTGTTGAGTCTATGGGCAGTGTTGAGTCTATGGGCAGTGTTGAGTCTATGGGTAGTGTTGAGTCTATGGGCAGTGTTGAGTCTATGGGCAGTGTTGAGTCTATGGGTAGTGTTGAGTCTATGGGTAGTGTTGAGTCTATGGGCAGTGTTGAGTCTATGGGCAGTGTTGAGTCTATGGGTAGTGTTGAGTCTATGGGTAGTGTGAGTCTATGGGTAGTGTTGAGTCTATGGGCAGTGTTGAGTCTATGGGCAGTGTTGAGTCTATGGGCAGTGTTAGTCTATGGGCAGTGTTGAGTCTATGGGCAGTGTTGAGTCTATGGGCAGTGTTGAGTCTATGGGCAGTGTTGAGTCTATGGGCAGTGTTGAGTCTATGGGCAGTGTTGAGTCTATGGGCAGTGTTGAGTCTATGGTGCAGTGTTGAGTCTATGGGCAGTGTTGAGTCTATGGGCAGTGTTGAGTCTATGGGCAGTGTTGAGTCTATGGGTAGTGTTGAGTCTATGGGTAGTGTTGAGTCTATGGGCAGTGTTGAGTCTATGGGCAGTGTTGAGTCTATGGTGCAGTTTTGAGTCTATGGGCAGTGTTGAGTCTATGGGCAGTGTTGAGTCTATGGGCAGTGTGAGTCTATGGGCAGTGTGAGTCTATGGGCAGTGTTAGTCTATGGGCAGTGTTGAGTCTATGGGCAGTGTTGAGTCTATGGGCAGTGTGAGTCTATGGGCAGTGTGAGTCTATGGGTAGTGTTGAGTCTATGGGCAGTGTGAGTCTATGGGCAGTGTGAGTCTATGGGCAGTGTTGAGTCTATGGGCAGTGTTGAGTCTATGGGCAGTGTTGAGTCTATGGGCAGGGTGAGTCTATGGGCAGTGTGAGTCTATGGGCAGTGTTAGTCTATGGGCAGTGTTGAGTCTATGGGCAGTGTTGAGTCTATGGGCAGTGTGAGTCTATGGGCAGTGTGAGTCTATGGGTAGTGTTGAGTCTATGGGCATTGTGAGTCTATGGGCAGTGTGAGTCTATGGGCAGTATGTATAGACGTTGAACTTCTTTCGCACCGTACGTTATTTGCATTCTGACCACAATTATTGTGGTTAATATGAGCACGATTCCTTGCCAAAGCTTTCAGTTTTGTCGCCAGAAAAAAGGGGAAAACCCCATTATTATATTTTGGTTACTGGCAAGTAAAGCCTCGTGATATCGATTTGGTGTTTGAACATCGTTTCCTCTCTTGTTTCATTGCCAAAAATAGGATAAAAAAACTCATTTAACAACTCACGAACTGATGTTACCATCCGTCCAACGGTAACGTAGAGAGCGAGCGACTTAGCGAGCGAGAAAATATTCTACCATTAAATTAGAAACGCACACCTCATACACACACGAGAGAGAGAGAATGAATAAACAACTACCTTTTACAATTCCACAACTGCCAATCCCAGTGCCGGGGTAATGCAAAGCGAGGGGAGGGTTTCGTGGCGGGGTGGGTTGGGTGGCTTTGTAGATTTAGGGTTCCGTGTGAAAATCAACTCTCTCTTTCTCTCTCGTTTGTCATTATTGTGACGTCGGCCGGCGAGAGAGAGAGGAGAGAGAGGAGAGAGAGGGGAGAGAGAGGGGAGAGGGAGCTAGAGAGGGAGAGAGAGAGCTAGCGTGAAAGAGAGACAGATCTAGAGAGAGACTTTGATTTTTGAACAACTTTTATTGCCACCAGCAGCAAAAGCACTGGAGGCGATTCCGATATGAAATACACAAAGTCACCAGCAAACAAATAAAAATTAACAAACGCTACAAATCCACGCGCTGTGGCGCTAAAAGCACCGCGCACAACACGAAAAATAAGAAATAAAACCCACGTGGTGGTGGTGGTGGTGGTCATCGCGCACGGCACGGTGACGCTTCAGAAGGTGAACACTCGATGCAGCTAATCTGGCTGTGACGGTCCCACCTGATGACGGAGACTTGTGTTGCCTCCGAAACGTCGTGATTTTTATTGTTTTATTTTAATTTTAATTTCATTTTCATTTTTTACCTACGTGACTTTACCGAATGAACTAAGAGTACGAGGGTGCCATCCACGCTGGTACAGAGAGGGGCTTGTCCGGCTCCCCAGCGTTCGAAGAAGACGTGCACATCACCAACATGTGTGTGGTAAGCGTGCTCCAGCCGGAGCCGCGCCTTGAACAGGCCTCTGAACACTGGAAGAAGCACAGAGCAGCCGTCAGTGTCACCTTGCAGCATCTTTCCTCCTCGTTCTGTACAACGCCAACTTCGCCTGAGCACAGGCGAAGTTGGCGAGGTCATGGCGCTTGCTAGCCAGGTAAGGCACCACCCCATATACGAAGCTGCTGTTGTAGAAGGGCACCCCCAGTTTCCTGAAGATGTCCCCCAAAAGGCGGAACATTGGTTTGAGCCGCTGGCAGCGTGAGTACTGGTAGGGCAGATCCTCCCTGGCACTGCAGGAGAGAGAAGGAGCGGTGGGCGATGGAGGAGGCCGTGTGCTCGGTGGTAGATGACGGGGAGCTCTGCGTGCTGATATGAGCTACCCGTCGGAGGCCGTCGGACTGCGAGAAGGGCTGCGTGCAGAACGAGAGAGAGAGCGAGAGGTGGGGGTTTACATAAAGAAAAGTTTAAATAAAATAAAAAAAATACGAAATGATGAACGAAGCAAAGTGCCGACTACACCGAGCATCTTCTTGTTTCCACTGATCGTAAAAAAGGGGATGGAAGGTGGGGATGGAGAGAGGGGAGGAAGGGGAGGAAGGGGAGGGAGGGGTGGGAAGGAGGGGATGGAGGGAGGGGATGGAGTGAGGGGAGGGAGGGAGGGGAGGGAGGGAGAGGTGAAGGGAGGGAGGGAGGAGATGGAGTGAGGGGAGGGGATGGAGGGGAGGGAGGGGAGGGAGGGGAGGGAGGAAAGGACGAAGGGAGGGATGAAGGTGAGCGAGGGAGCGAGGGAGGGAGGGAGGGGGATGGGAGGCTAAGAAAGAGGCAAGGAACAAGATGAAACTCTCACGCTACGTGGACTTCCAGGGGAGCATCGTGTGGGGAGAATTCAGTCATGGGGTGCAGTGGGGGGATGTTCCCCAAGGATGCTTCAAAAATGTAAATTTAATTAAAAAAATAAAAAAATAAAAAAATAAAAATAAAAAATTTACGAAATGATGAACGAAGCAAAGTGCCGAATACACCGAGCATCTTCTTGTTTCCACTGATCGTAAAAAAAAAGTAAAAAAATTAAGCCGTAAAAACAAAGTTTTTCACTATAAATCCTTTATATGCGTGGCGGCTAGAGTCCTCTCGTCCTCTGGCTTGAGATGGCTGCCACCTATGGGTCAGATGATTGCCTGCCACCATTAAGCAATTGGAAATTACTGTAAATATTATTTTTTTCCTAAAAAGTGTAAAATTTTGGAAATTTACGAAAATACATTGTCACGCACAACGAGTCTGTGTGCAAAATGTCAGCTCGATTGGATCACGGGAAGTGGGTTAAAAAACGACCGAAAGATTTGCACGGTCGTAAGCGTGCAAGCAAGCACGCAAGCAAGCGAACTTAATATAAAGAATTTAAACAAAGAGACGGAGCTGTGGAGAGAGAAGTGTTCCGATGAGCGAGCGGCAAAAAAATAAAGGAGCTGAACAAACAGCAAAAAAACGAACTCCCAAAAAATCTCATCGGCGAATTGCTGTCATCTCCATGCCTCCACGGGACTGCCCGCGGATTTTCATCGCCGCCGACGCCGCCACTGACATTCATTTCCCCACCCCCCCCTCTCTCTTCTTCCGTTTCTTCTTCTGGCATTGCCTCTAATTTATTTTCCTATTACACACCAACAACGTCTATATATTATCCAATCCCCACCACCACCACCACCACTGCCCCCTCCCACCGCCCATCAAACCAAGCCCGGTCAGTAGCGATGCCATTTCTGTGGGTCTATGCGAGTCTCTGCGTGAGTCTGTGGGTCTATGTGAGTCTGTGAGTCTCTGTGTGGGTCTGTGAGTGTACGTGAGTCTGTGAGTCTCTGTGTGGGTCTGTGAGTCTCTGTGTGGGTCTGTGAGTCTCTGTGTGGGTCTGTGCGTCTTTGTGTGTGTCTATGGGTCTATGAGTTTGTGGGTCTCTGTGTGAGTATATGGGTCTATGAGTCTGTGGGTGTTTGCGTGAGTCTGTGGGTCTACGCGAGTCTCTGCGTGAGTCTGTGGGTCTATGTGAGTCTGTGAGTCTCTGTGTGGGTCTGTGGGTCTCTGTGTGGGTCTGTGGGTCTCTGTGTGTGTCTATGGGTCTATGAGTCTGTGAGTCTCTGTGTTAAACGGTGGGTCTATGTGAGTCTCTGTGGGTCTAGGTGAGTTTGTGGGTCTCTGTGTGAGTATATGGGTCTATGAGTCTGTGGGTGTTTGTGTGAGTCTGTGGGTCTACGCGAGTCTCTGCGTGAGTCTGTGGGTCTATGTCAGTCTGTGCGTCTCTGTGTGAGTATGTGGGTGTACGTGAGTCAGTGGGTCTATGTGTGGGTCTGTGAGTCTCTGTGTGGGTCTGTGGGTCTCTGTGTGTGTCTATGGGTCTATGAGTCTGTGAGTCTCTGTGTTAAACTGTGGGTCTATGTGAGTCTCTGTGGGTCTAGGTGATTTTGTGGGTCTCTGTGTGAGTATATGGGTCTATGAGTCTGTGGGTGTTTGTGTGAGTCTGTGGGTCTAGGCGAGTCTCTGCGTGAGTCTGTGGGTCTATGTGAGTCTGTGAGTCTCTGTGTGGGTCTGTGAGTGTACGTGAGTCTGTGAGTCTCTGTGTGGGTCTGTGAGTCTATGTGTGGGTCTGTGGGTCTCTGTGTGTGTCTAAAGGTCTATGAGTGTGTGGGTCTCTGTGTTAAACTATGCGTCTATGTGAGTCTCTGTGGGTCTAGGTGAGTTTGTGGGTCTCTGTGTGAGTATATGGGTCTATGAGTCTGTGGGTGTTTGTGTGAGTCTGTGGGTCTACGCGAGTCTCTGCGTGAGTCTGTGGGTCTACGTGAGTCTGTGAGTCTCTGTGTGGGTCTGTGAGTGTACGTGAGTCTGTGAGTCTCTATGTGGGTCTGTGAGTCTCTGTGTGGGTCTGTGGGTCTCTGTGTGTGTCTATGGGTCTATGAGTGTGTGGGTCTCTGTGTTAAACTATGGGTCTATGTGAGTCTCTGTTGGTCTAGGTGAGTTTGTGTGTCTCTGTGTGAGTATATGGGTCTATGAGTCTGTGGGTGTTTGTGTGAGTCTGTGGGTCTATGCGAGTCTCTGCGTGAGTCTGTGGGTCTATGTGAGTCTGTGAGTCTCTGTGTGGGTCTGTGAGTGTACGTGAGTCTGTGAGTCTCTGTGTGGGTCTGTGAGTCTATGTGTGGGTCTGTGGGTCTCTGTGTGTGTCTAAAGGTCTATGAGTGTGTGGGTCTCTGTGTTAAACTATGGGTCTATGTGAGTCTCTGTGGGTCTAGGTGAGTTTGTGGGTCTCTGTGTGAGTATATGGGTCTATGAGTCTGTGGGTGTTTGTGTGAGTCTGTGGGTCTACGCGAGTCTCTGCGTGAGTCTGTGGGTCTACGTGAGTCTGTGAGTCTCTGTGTGGGTCTGTGAGTGTACGTGAGTCTGTGAGTCTCTATGTGGGTCTGTGAGTCTCTGTGTGGGTCTGTGGGTCTCTGTGTGTGTCTATGGGTCTATGAGTGTGTGGGTCTCTGTGTTAAACTATGGGTCTATGTGAGTCTCTGTGGGTCTAGGTGAGTTTGTGTGTCTCTGTGTGAGTATATGGGTCTATGAGTCTGTGGGTGTTTGTGTGAGTCTGTGGGTCTACGCGAGTCTCTGCGTGAGTCTGTGGGTCTATGTGAGTCTGTGAGTCTCTGTGTGGGTCTGTGAGTGTACGTGAGTCTGTGAGTCTCTGTGTGGGTCTGTGAGTCTGTGTGTGGGTCTGTGGGTCTCTGTGTGTGTCTAAAGGTCTATGAGTGTGTGGGTCTCTGTGTTAAACTATGGGTCTATGTGAGTCTCTGTGGGTCTAGGTGAGTTTGTGGGTCTCTGTGTGAGTATATGGGTCTATGAGTCTGTGGGTGTTTGTGTGAGTCTGTGGGTCTACGCGAGTCTCTGCGTGAGTCTGTGGGTCTACGTGAGTCTGTGAGTCTCTGTGTGGGTCTGTGAGTGTACGTGAGTCTGTGAGTCTCCATGTGGGTCTGTGAGTCTCTGTGTGGGTCTGTGGGTCTCTGTGTGTGTCTATGGGTCTATGAGTGTGTGGGTCTCTGTGTTAAACTATGGGTCTATGTGAGTCTCTGTGGGTCTAGGTGAGTTTGTGTGTCTCTGTGTGAGTATATGGGTCTATGAGTCTGTGGGTGTTTGTGTGAGTCTGTGGGTCTATGCGAGTCTCTGCGTGAGTATGTGGGTCTATGTGAGTCTGTGAGTCTCTGTGTGGGTCTGTGAGTGTACGTGAGTCTGTGAGTCTCTGTGTGGGTCTGTGAGTCTCTGTGTGGGTCTGTGGGTCTCTGTGTGTGTCTATGGGTCTATGAGTCTGTGAGTCTCTGTGTTAAACTGTGGGTCTATGTGAGTCTCTGTGGGTCTAGGTGACTTTGTGGGTCTCTGTGTGAGTATATGGGTCTATGAGTCTGTGGGTGTTTGTGTGAGTCTGTGGGTCTACGCGAGTCTCTGCGTGAGTCTGTGGGTCTATGTCAGTCTGTGCGTCTCTGTGTGAGTATGTGGGTGTACGTGAGTCAGTGGGTCTATGTGTGGGTCTGTGAGTCTCTGTGTGGGTCTGTGGGTCTCTGTGTGTGTCTATGGGTCTATGAGTCTGTGAGTCTCTGTGTTAAAATGTGGGTCTATGTGAGTCTCTGTGGGTCTAGGTGATTTTGTGGGTCTCTGTGTGAGTATATGGGTCTATGAGTCTGTGGGTGTTTGTGTGAGTCTGTGGGTCTAGGCGAGTCTCTGCGTGAGTCTGTGGGTCTATGTGAGTCTGTGAGTCTCTGTGTGGGTCTTTGAGTGTACGTGAGTCTGTGAGTCTCTGTGTGGGTCTGTGAGTCTATGTGTGGGTCTGTGGGTCTCTGTGTGTGTCTAAAGGTCTATGAGTGTGTGGGTCTCTGTGTTAAACTATGGGTCTATGTGAGTCTCTGTGGGTCTAGGTGAGTTTGTGGGTCTCTGTGTGAGTATATGGGTCTATGAGTCTGTGGGTGTTTGTGTGAGTCTGTGGGTCTACGCGAGTCTCTGCGTGAGTCTGTGGGTCTACGTGAGTCTGTGAGTCTCTGTGTGGGTCTGTGAGTGTACGAGAGTCTGTGAGTCTCTATGTGGGTCTGTGAGTCTCTGTGTGGGTCTGTGGGTCTCTGTGTGTGTCTATGGGTCTATGAGTGTGTGGGTCTCTGTGTTAAACTATGGGTCTATGTGAGTCTCTGTTGGTCTAGGTGAGTTTGTGTGTCTCTGTGTGAGTATATGGGTCTATGAGTCTGTGGGTGTTTGTGTGAGTCTGTGGGTCTATGCGAGTCTCTGCGTGAGTCTGTGGGTCTATGTGAGTCTGTGAGTCTCTGTGTGGGTCTGTGAGTGTACGTGAGTCTGTGAGTCTCTGTGTGGGTCTGTGAGTCTATGTGTGGGTCTGTGGGTCTCTGTGTGTGTCTAAAGGTCTATGAGTGTGTGGGTCTCTGTGTTAAACTATGGGTCTATGTGAGTCTATGTGGGTCTAGGTGAGTTTGTGGGTCTCTGTGTGAGTATATGGGTCTATGAGTCTGTGGGTGTTTGTGTGAGTCTGTGGGTCTACGCGAGTCTCTGCGTGAGTCTGTGGGTCTACGTGAGTCTGTGAGTCTCTGTGTGGGTCTGTGAGTGTACGTGAGTCTGTGAGTCTCTATGTGGGTCTGTGAGTCTCTGTGTGGGTCTGTGGGTCTCTGTGTGTGTCAATGGGTCTATGAGTGTGTGGGTCTCTGTGTTAAACTATGGGTCTATGTGAGTCTCTGTGGGTCTAGGTGAGTTTGTGTGTCTCTGTGTGAGTATATGGGTCTATGAGTCTGTGGGTGTTTGTGTGAGTCTGTGGGTCTACGCGAGTCTCTGCGTGAGTCTGTGGGTCTATGTGAGTCTGTGAGTCTCTGTGTGGGTCTGTGAGTGTACGTGAGTCTGTGAGTCTCTGTGTGGGTCTGTGAGTCTATGTGTGGGTCTGTGGGTCTCTGTGTGTGTCTAAAGGTCTATGAGTGTGTGGGTCTCTGTGTTAAACTATGGGTCTATGTGAGTCTCTGTGGGTCTAGGTGAGTTTGTGGGTCTCTGTGTGAGTATATGGGTCTATGAGTCTGTGGGTGTTTGTGTGAGTCTGTGGGTCTACGCGAGTCTCTGTGTGAGTCTGTGGGTCTACGTGAGTCTGTGAGTCTCTGTGTGGGTCTGTGAGTGTACGTGAGTCTGTGAGTCTCCATGTGGGTCTGTGAGTCTCTGTGTGGGTCTGTGGGTCTCTGTGTGTGTCTATGGGTCTATGAGTGTGTGGGTCTCTGTGTTAAACTATGGGTCTATGTGAGTCTCTGTGGGTCTAGGTGAGTTTGTGTGTCTCTGTGTGAGTATATGGGTCTATGAGTCTGTGGGTGTTTGTGTGAGTCTGTGGGTCTATGCGAGTCTCTGCGTGAGTCTGTGGGTCTATGTGAGTCTGTGAGTCTCTGTGTGGGTCTGTGAGTGTACGTGAGTCTGTGAGTCTCTGTGTGGGTCTGTGAGTCTCTGTGTGGGTCTGTGGGTCTCTGTGTGGGTCTGTGGGTCTCTGTCTGTGTCTATGGGTCTATGAGTCTGTGAGTCTCTGTGTTAAACTGTGGGTCTATGTGAGTCTCTGTGGGTCTAGGTTACTTTGTGGGTCTCTGTGTGTGTCTATGGGTCTATGAGTCTGTGAGTCTCTGTGTTAAACTGTGGGTCTATGTGAGTCTCTGTGGGTCTAGGTGACTTTGTGGGTCTCTGTGTGTGTCTATGGGTCTATGAGTCTGTGGGTCTCTGTGTTAAACTGTGGGTCTATGCGAGTCTCTGTGGGTCTAGGTTACTTTGTGGGTCTCTGTGTGTGTCTATGGGTCTATGAGTCTGTGAGTCTCTGTGTTAAACTGTGGGTCTATGTGAGTCTCTGTGGGTCTAGGTGACTTTGTGGGTCTCTGTGTGGGTCTGTGAGTGTACGTGAGTCTGTGAGTCTCTGTGTGGGTCTGTGAGTCTCTGTGTGGGTCTGTGAGTCTCTGTGTGGGTCTGTGGGTCTCTGTGTGTGTCTATGGGTCTATGAGTCTGTGAGTCTCTGTGTTAAACTGTGGGTCTATGTGAGTCTATGTGGGTCTAGGTGAGTTTGTGGGTATCTGTGTGAATATATGGGTCTATGAGTCTGTGGGTGTTTGTGTAAGTCTGTGGGTCTATGAGAGTCTCTGCGTGAGTCTGTGGGTCTATGTGAGTCTCTGCGTGAGTCGGTGGGTCTATGTGGGTCTGTGAATCTCTGTGTGGGTCTGTGGGTGTACGCGAGTCTCTGTGGGTCTAGGTGAATCTGTGGGTCTCTGTGTGTGTCTATGGGTCTATGAGTCTGTGAGTATCTGTGTTAAACTGTGGGTCTATGTGAGTCTCTGTGGGTCTAGGTGACTTTGTGGGTCTCTGTGTGAGTATATGGGTCTATGAGTCTGTGAGTCTCTGTGTTAAACTGTGGGTCTATGTGAGTCTCTGTGGGTCTAGGTGACTTTGTGGGTCTCTGTGTGTGTTTATGGGTCTATGAGTCTGTGAGTCTCTGTGTTAAACTGTGGGTCTATGTGGGTCTAGGCGAGTTTGTGGGTCCCTGTGTGGGTCTGTGAGTGTACGTGAGTCTGTGAGTCTCTATGTGGGTCTGTGGGTCTCTGTGTGTGTCTATGGGTCTATGAGTCTGTGAGTCTCTGTGTTAAACTGTGGGTCTATGTGAGTCTCTGTGGGTCTATGTGACTTTGTGGGTCTCTGTGTGGGTCTGTGAGTGTACGTGAGTCTGTGAGTCTCTGTGTGGGTCTGTGGGTCTCTGTGTGTGTCTATGGGTCTATGAGTCTGTGAGTCTCTGTGTTAAACTGTGGGTCTATGTGAGTCTCTGTGGGTCTAGGTGACTTTGTAGGTATCTGTGAAGGCACTCGGCACGTGCCTCCGAGTGAAGTCCGTAGGAGGGTGCCGGGCCTGTGGCTGATACACGTGGCGGGGCTGTGATCCTGCACTGCAGGGGTAAAGTGGTTGGAGGTCTTGGGATTGATACGAGATCGAGGGGGTGGGGCTGGTGGTGGTGGGAGTGGTGGTGGTGGGGTGTTGGGGTGGTGGGGGTGGTGGGTGTGGTGGAGGCGGTGGGGGTGGTGTAGGTGGTGGGGGTGGTGGCGGTGGTGGGGGTGGTTGGGGTGGGGCTGGTGGTGGTGGTGGGGGGGCTGGTGGTGGTGGGGGTGGTGGGGGTGGTGGAGGCGGTGGGGGTGGTGGAGGTGGTGGGGGGTGGTGGGGGTGGTGGGGGTGGTGGGGCTGGTGGTGGTGGTGGGGGTGGTGTGGGTGGTGGGGGTGGTGGGGTGGTGGGGTGGTGGGGCTGGTGGTGGTGGGGGTGGTGGGGGTGGTGGAGGCGGTGGGGGTGGTGTAGGTGGTGGGGGTGGTGGGGGTGGTGGGGCTGGTGGTGGTGGGGGTGGTGGGGGTGGTGGAGGCGGTGGGGGTGGTGTAGGTGGTGGGGGTGGTGGGGGTGGGGGTGGGGGTGGTGGGGGTGGTGGTGGTGGTGGGGGCGGGTGGAGGTGTGGGGGTGGTGGGGGGTGATGGGGGTGGTGCGGGTGGTGGGGGTCGTGGGGCTGGTGGGGTGGTGGGGGTGGTGAGGGTGGTGGGGGTGGTGTGGGGGTGGTGTAGGTGTGTGGGGGTGGGTAGGTGGTGGGGCTGTTGGGGGT
>NC_083837.1:2755790-2776517 GCF_015708825.2 Lethenteron reissneri | reverse complement strand
CTATGGCCTCCGACGGGTAGCTCACATCTGCATGCAGAGCTGTTCTCTCTCTCTCTCTCGTCTTCCTCGCTCCCCTCTCTCTCTCTCTCTCTCTCATAGCCAAACGCTGCGGTGACCTCCAGTGGAGGTTGGCACACTGCACGTTGCCATCGGCTGTGTGGCTCAGCCGAATCTCGCCAGGGGTAACAGACTCGTGCATTTCCTGCGGTGCCAGGGAGGATCTGCCCCATCGGTACTTACGCTGCCAGCGGCTCAAACCAATGTTCCGCCTTTTGGGGGACATCTTCAGGAAACTGTGGGTGCCCTTCTACAACAACAGCAGCTTCGTATATGGGGTGGTGCCTTACCTGGCTAGCAAGCGACATGACCTCGCCATCTTCGTCTGAGTGCAGGCGAAGATGGCGGTATTACAGAACGAAGAAGAAGATGCTGGAAGGTGACACTGACGGCTGCTCTGTGCTTCTAGTGTTCAGGGGCCTGCTCAAGGCGCGGCTCCGGCTGGAGCACGCCATGTACCACACACGTGTCGGTGATGTGTCTCTGTCTCTCTCTGTGTCTCTGTCTCTCTCTGCTCAAGGCGCGGCTCCAGCTGGAGCACGCCATGTACCACACACGTGTCGGTGATGTGCAGCGCGTCTTCTTCGAACGCTGGGGAGCCGGACAAGCCCCTCTCTGCACCAGCGTGGACGGCACCTCGTGGTGTTCACCTTCTGAAGCGCTCGCTCGTCACCGTGGCGTGCGAAATGACCACCACCACCACAACCACCACCACAACCACAACAACCATCACCACGTGACTTTTCTTACGTGTCGTGCACGGTGCTTTTAGCGCCACAGCGCGTGCATTTGTAGCGTTTGTTTATTTTAATTTGTTTGCTGGTGACTTTGTGTATTTCATATCGAAATTGCCTCCAGTGCTGTTGCTGCTGGCGGCAATGAAAGTTGTTTAAAAGTCAAAGTCTCTCGCTCGCTCTCTCGCTCTCTCGCTCTCTCTCTCGCTCTCAGAATCGTAATTTAAACAGGAGGAGGAGGAGGAATCCGAATAACCACAAAGCTCTTGTTCCCAGAGGTCCAGTCGAGGTCGGTTGTTGCCTTCACCGTCAGGATAAGCGATGGAGAGGGTAGATCATACTTCACCACTCTGGGTCAGTGCGGCAAGAAAGCACATTTTGTCTCGCTGAGTACTCGACTGAGTATCTGGCTGAGTAAGCGGCTGAGTCCGGAGTCTCTCATGCACTTCATGATGGTAATGCCCCAATATAATTGCAATCATAACGATGATGATGGCTTATTTCTGCAGGCAAGCCACATTGGACGCATAAACCGTGCTAATATAGTCGTGTATAATCCCTATTGAGTCATTCGCGGATAATTTATCAACAGTTTGGCCAAAACTGGCTACATTAAATGTGTGTGTGTGTGGGAGCAGTGGTATGGAGTCCGTAAAATGATCGCCGCCAGGGAGACAAAGGCGGCCGGGCGTGGTGTTGGTCACCCATGACCCCATCGTGTGCCGTGCCGGCTTCATAGTTGCCGCTACTCGCTAACAGCACTTGCCCCTACAAGTCTGTCGAGACTACACGGAAGGCGGGGGGACCTTTGTCTTTGTGCGCGTGTGTGCGAGTGCCCGCGTGAGATGTGTAAACATCAACACTAGGGGAGACAAAGGCGGTCGGGCAGTCAGACGTGGTGCTGGCCCACCCATCACCTCCCCAATTCTGTTAAGGCTATAAGAGATGGGGGTGGATTGGAGGGATGTTCAAGTTCAGTTTCATGTATTAGGTATAGCCCTGTGAGCCATTCGGCTCTTGAATCGGGCGCAACCGCAACAAACAACAAACAAAAACATGAACAAGAAACATCTTAAAGTGACTAAGTGCAAACAGAAAATGTGTGTGAGTGTGTGAGTGAGTGGGTGTGTGGGTGAGTGAGTGAATGAGTGGGTGTGTGAGTGAGTGTGTTGTTGAGTGAGTGGGTGATTGGGTGAGTGGGTGGGTGAGTGAGTGAGTGAGTGGGTGGGTGGGTGAGTGAGTGAGTGGGGTGTGAGTGAGTGTGTTGTTAAGTGAGTGGGTGATTGGGTGAGTGGGTGGGTGAGTGGGTGAGTGTGCTAGTGAGTGAGTGGGTGAGTGTGTGAGTGAGTGAGTTCAAGTTCATGTATCAGGTACAAGCCCTGTGAGCCATTCGGCTCTTGAATCGGGTGCAACCGCAACAAACAAAAACATGAACAAAAAATATCTTAAAGTGAATATGTGACTAAGTGCGAACAGAAAATCCAAGAAAAGACAGCAAAATATTGCAGAAAAAACACCAACACTGTGTGCAAAAATCCCAGTGGGATGCAAGTCAAACAACAACAACAACAACCCACAGACAACTTAGATTAAGGCCATCTTAATCTAAATGTGGAGGGGGGGTAGCCTTTGTTACCTATAGGATGAATCCTTAACACGAGTTTCCACACGTATTCATCCCACGTCCGCGTTGTTGTCAGTGTTGTGATGTAATACCAATACACTATTAGACATTATTGTGGAAAAAACACGTCGATCTCACCTGTTAGTGCATTTTTCAAAATTTAGGCAGGAAATTAGTCATAATCTAAGGTTTTCGTTAAAGTCACGTAGGAAAAAAATTAAAATTAATAAAAGTTCAATTTTATTTTTATTTTACTTCTATTAATTTCAATTGTTTACCTACGTGACTTTACCGAAAACCTTAGAATATGCATCCTTGCAGTCACGAAAGCTTCAAATCTAGAAGGAAATTAGTTTTCAAATATAGATAATTTTTCTGCGTTGGGACACCCAGACACTCTAGAAGAATTGGTCCCCCAATGTTGACCACTGCCATAGACTAACATTGCCCATACAACCCTCAGGTTAAAAAGAACAGCTGGACTTAAACGGAGCTCGGTTTAACGCATTTAATTAACTCGCAATGTCGTTTGACCATACTTCACCACGCCGGTACATGGGCGAGCACAGATGCGCATTTGCCCTCTGCTGCCCTGTCACATGGTCCTGTAGCAACCTGTCATGCATGAACAGTATCATTTTTACAACTCTGTGGGTGATCATGATATTGTTTTCTCCGATACCAAGGTACTCTGCAAGCCGTCTGGATACCACACGAAGATTTGTCCATGAGGCCTTACAGATATACAAACACAGACATAACTTCAACCGAGAAGATGGATTCATATTGAGCAATCATTGGAAGATGTGATTAACCATGTTAATGACATGTTAATGACATGTTAATGACATGTTAAACCTCAACCGCCACTCTCCCACGCTCCCTCCCCCACAGACTCAACACTGCCCATAGACTCAACACTGCCCATAGACTCAACACTGCCCATAGACTAACACTGCCCATAGACTAACACTGCCCATAGACTCAACACTGCCCATAGATTCAACACTGCCCATAGACTAACACTGCCCATAGACTCAACACTGCCCATAGACTCAACACTGCCCATAGACTCAACACTACCCATAGACTCAACACTACCCATAGACTCAAACACTGCCCATAGACTCAACACTGCCCATAGACTCAACACTGCCCATAGACTCAACACTGCCCATAGACTCAACACTGCCCATAGACTCAACACTGCCCATAAACTAAACACTGCCCATAGACTCAACACTGCCCATAGACTCAACACTACCCATAGACTCAACACTGCCCATAGACTCACACTACCCACAGACTCAACACTGCCCATAAACTCACACTACCCATAGACTCAACACTACCCATAGAATCACACTGCCCATAGACTCAACACTGGCCCATAGACTCAACACTACCCATAAACTCAACACTACCCATAGACTCAACAACTGCCATAGACTCAACACTACCCATAGACTCAACCTTGCCCATAGACTCACACTGCCCATAGACTCAACACTGCCCATAGACCTCAACCTGCCCATAGACTCACACTGCCCATGACTCAACACTGCCCATAGACTCAACACTGCCCATAGACTCAACACTGCCCATGAGACTCAACACTGCCCATAACTCAACACTGCCCATAGACTCAACACTACCCATAGACGCAACACTGCCCATAGACTCAACACTGCCCATTACCTCAACACTACCCATAGACTCAACACTGCCCATAGACTCAACACTGCCCATAGACTCAACACTGCCCATAACTCAACACTGACCCATAGACTCAACACTACCCATAGACTCAACACTGCCCATAGACTCACACTGCCCATAGACTCAACACTGCCCATAAACTCAACACTGCCCATAGACTCAACACTGCCCATAAACTCAACACTACCCATAGACTCAACACTGCCCATAGACTCAACACTGCCCATAGACTCAACACTGCCCATAAACTAAACACTGCCCATAGACTCAACACTGCCTCTAGACTCAACACTGCCCATAGACTCAATACTGCCCATAAACTCAACACTGCCCATAGACTCAACACTGCCCATAAACTCAACACTACCCATAGACTCAACACTGCCCATAGACTCAACACTGCCCATAGACTCAACACTGCCCATAAACTAAACACTGCCCATAGACTCAACACTACCCATAGACTCAACACTGCACCATAGACTCAACACTGCTCCATAGACTCAACACTACCCATAGACTCAACACTGCCCATAGACTCAACACTGCTCCATAGACTCAACACTGCACCATAGACTCAACACTGCACCATAGACTCAACACTGCCCATAGACTCAACACTGCCCATAGATTCAACACTGCACCATAGACTCAACACTGCCTATAGACTAACACTACCCATAGACTCAACACTACCCATAGACTCAACACCGCCCATAGACTCAACACTGCACCATAGACTCAACACTGTCCATAGACTCAACACCGCCCATATACTCAACACTGCACCATAGACTCAACACTGCCCATAGACTCAACACTGCACCATAGACTCAACACTACCCATAGACTCAACACTGCACCATAGACTCAACACTGCCCATAGACTCAACACTGCACCATAGACTCAACACTGCACCATAGACTCAACACTACCTGTTTGACAAGAACGAAGAAAAATAATACGATGTATAACAAAGGTGCAAACTCTTGCTGTATGATCGGTAGGAGGTAGGGCGTGATACAAGTTCAACGCACGTGCATACAGACATCAACAGTTTGCTAAAAATCTCAAGGTCACGTGCCACACATTGAAGGCAATTTCTGATCGCTTTCATCCTCATGCGAGTACGCTTTAGGTAAGGTTGTGCAGCCAGCCACTCAGTATTTAAGCGGCAAAGCATCAGGGGGGGAAAAAAATTGAATATCCCAGACAAATGTCATTATAACTAGTAGCGGCTGTTTAAAGTTTGGCTCTGTAGGTCTGCAGTGAATTACCGTTCTCATTAAGTTCAGAGTGGCTTTCTAGCGCGCGCTCTCTCTCCCTCCCTCCCTCTCTCGTTATGATTGAGTGTATATGTATTTATTTGTTCCACGAACGGCACAGACATACGCAGCAAAAAGCTATAATGAAAAACTATAATCATATTTTTTTTATTTTACCAGGTAAGGCTGCAGCGAGCTGTATCGTAGCTCTTTAAGAGAAAAAATAATTATAGCTTTTCTTTCAGAAGCGACCCTGGCTACCGCAAATTATATCTCAAATAAGCGGCTTATTATTATGATCATCATCATCATCTCCACGTGGAAATTTTAATCAGCCGAAAAACTTCGAAACGCGTGACGTTTTTGACTCAACACGGCCACAAATGAAACGCTCAACGAAGCCGGATTATTATCATCATCATCTTCTTCTTGGTTCTTTCGGTAAAGTCACGTAGAAGGGAAGTAATAAAATAATAATAAGTATAACCCGTAAAAACAAAGTTTTTCACTATAAATCCTTTATATGCGTGGCGGCTCGAGTCCTCTCGTCCTCTGGCTTGAGATGGCTGCCACCTATGGGTCAGATGATTGTCTGCCAGCATTAAGCAATTGGTAATTAAATATTTAATTTGTTTTCTCTAAACAGTGTAAAATCTTGGAAAAAAATTTTCACGAACATTAATTGTCTCGCACAACGAGTCTGTGTGGAAAATGTCAGCTCGATTGGATAACGGGAAGTGGGTTGAAAAACGACCGAAAGATTTGCACGGTCGTAAGCAAGCAAGCGAACTTAATATAAAGGATTTAAAAATAAAACATTATTATGTTTTATTTAGATTGTTGGGGCAAGTGTAGTTATGTTCTATGTCAATGAGAGCGGTGGCAGGAGACATGTTTCATTGCTTCTACATACTATTAACATTCCTTCCCTTTATTAATGCTACCCCTATCCCCTCCCTTTGATGCTGCTGATCCTGCATAATGCACGGGCATAATATGACTTTGAAACCCCCCCGCCCACCTTCTACGCATTCCCATAAATATGCTAAATTCCTCTTGATATGCACATTATTTTGTTAAGGCGCTCTTCTTCCACCTCCAACCCAGCTTATATATAAGCTCCAAGCTTGGCAGTGTCTCATTCTTCACCTGAAGACGGCTGCTTGCGTTGTAGCCGAAACGTCGTGAGAATTATTTTATTATGTTTTATTTTATTATTTATTACTTCCCTTCTACGTGATGACTTTACCGAAAGAAGCAAGAAAATGAATCCCTGCAGTCACGAAAGAAGCTTTAAATCGAAAAAATCATCATCATCTCCACGTGGAAATTTTAATCAGCCGAAAAACTTCGAAAGGCGTGACGTTCTTGACTCAACACGGCCACAGATGATAGCCCCAACGAAGTGGACATTGACAGGGGGCCAAACGCAGTTGAATACGCGGTCGAACCTAGATGTGGAGAGGGGAAATAAAAAATAAAACGCCGGAAGACACCGCAGTAAAATCCACGTGGCCACGGGGAGACAGACAGACAGAGACGCAAACTTCAAATGTACAGCAGGCGTCACGGGGTCGGGATCGTGAAACCCCGAGACCTCCTGTATACGAGGCGAGGTTATTGATATCGGTGACCCGGGTTCGATTCCCACTCACGGCCAACACCACCAGTGACGATTATCTGAACCGGTCCTGGGCCTCCCCTAGGTCAACTCAGCCTTAAATTAGTACCTGGTACGGTGTGTAAACATCGTCACTGGGGAGACAAAGGCGGCCGGGCGTGGTGCTGGCCACCCACCCACCCCCTCGTGTGCCGTTCCGGCCTTCATAGGTGCTGCTCGTTAACAGCACTTGCCCCTACAGTCTGTTAGAGGCTACACGGGGGATCTTTGTCTTTGATCATTGTTTGTGCGCCGCGGTGGTGAGATGTTGACTACCTCGCCTCGTATACAGAAGGTCGTGGGTTCAATCCCGACCCTGACGATGCCTGTTTATTTGGAGTTTGTGTGATGAACTTTTTTCACGCCGTACCTAGCCAAGGGTTACTAATGCGTGGATATCTGTGAGTGCCTCTATGGGCATTTCTGTGGGTCTGGGTGTCTGTGAGTCTCTGTGTGAGTGTGTATATTGAACCTCTTTCACACCGTACCTAGCCAACGGCTGCTAATCCATTGATCTCTGTGAGTGTCTATATGGGCATCTCTGTGGGTCTGGGTGTCTGTGAGTCTCTGTGTGAGTGTGTATATTGAACCTCTTTCACACCGTACCTAGCCAACGGCTGCTAATCCATGGATCTCTGTGGGTGTCTATATGGGCATCTCTGTGGATCTGGGTGTCTGTGAGTCTCTGTGTGAGTGTGTATATTGAACCTCTTTCACACCGTACCTAGCCAACGGCTGCTAATCCATGGATCTCTGTGGGTGTCTATATGGGCATCTCTGTGGGTCTGGGTGTCTGTGAGTCTCTGTGTGTGTGTTCAACTTCTTTCACACCGTACCTAGCCAACGGCTGCTAATCCGTGTATCTCTGTGAGTGTCTCTATGGGCATCTCTCTGGGTCTGGGTGTCTGTGAGTCTCTGTGTGAGTGTGTGTTGGACTTTTTTCGCACCGTACCTAGCCAACGGCTGTTAATCCATTGATCTCTGTGAGTGCCTATATGGGCATCTCTGTGGGTCTGGGTGTCTGTGAGTCTCTGTGTGTGTGTGTGTGTTGAACTTTGTTCGCACCGTACCTAGCCAACGGCTGCTAATCCATGGATGTCTGTGAGTTTCTCTATGGGCATCTCTGTGGGTCTGGGTGTCTGTGGGTCTCTGTGTGAGTGTGTGTTGAACTTTGTTCACACCGTACCTAGCCAACGGCTGCTAATCCATGGATCTCTGTGGGTGTCTCTATGGGCATCTCTGTGGGTCTGGGTGTCTGTGAGTCTCTGTGTGTGTGTGTGTTGAACTTTGTTCACACCGTACCTAGCCAACGGCTGCTAATGCGTAGATCTCTGTGAGTGTCTCAGTGGGCATCTCTGTGAGTCTGTGAGTCTCTGTGTGAGTGTGTGTTGGACTTTTTTCGCACCGTACCTAGCCAAGGGTTACTGATCCGTGGATCTCTGTGAGTGCCTCTATGGGCATCTCTGTGGGTCTGGGTGTCTGTGGGTCTCTGTGAGTGTGTTGAACTTTGTTCGCACCGTACCTTGCCAACGGCTGTTAATCCATGGATATCTGTGAGTGTCTATATGGGCATCTCTGTGGGTCTGGGTGTCTATGAGTCTCTGTGTGTCTGTTCAACTTCTTTCACACCGTACCTAGCCAACGGCTGCTAATCCGTGGATATCTGTGAGTGTCTCTATGGGCAACTCTGTGGGTCTGGGTGTCTGTGAGTCTCTGTGTGAGTGTGTATATTGAACCTCTTTCACACCGTACCTAGCCAACGGCTGCTAATCCATGGATCTCTGTGGGTGTCTCAATGGGGTTCTCTGTGGGTCTGGGTGTCTGTGAGTCTCTGTGTGTGTGTTCAACTTCTTTCACACCGTACCTAGCCAACGGCTGCTATTCCGTGTATCTCTGTGAGTGTCTCTATGGGCATCTCTCTGGGTCTGGGTGTCTGTGAGTCTCTGTGTGAGTGTGTGTTGGACTTTTTTCGCACCGTACCTAGCCAAGGGTTACTAATCCGTAAATCTCTTTGAGTGTCTCTATGGACATATCTGTGGGTCTGGGTGTCTGTGAGTCTCTGTGTGTGTGTGTTGGACTTTGTTCGCACCGTACCTTGCCAATGGCTCCTAATCCATGGATCTCTGTGGGTGTCTCTATGGGCATCTCTGTGGGTCTGGGTGTCTGTGAGTCTCTGTGTGTGTGTTGAAATTTTTTCGCACCGTACCTAGCCAACGGCTGCTAATCCATGGATCTCTGTGAGTGCCTCTATGGGCATCTCTGTGGGTCTGGGTGTCTGTGAGTCTCGGTGTGTGTGTTGACCTTTGTTCGCACCGTACCCAGCCAACGGCTGCTAATCCGTGGATATCTGTGTCTCTATGGGCTTCTCTGTGGGTCTGGGTGTCTGTGGGTCTCTTTGTGTGTGTGTTCTAACTTCTTTCGCACCGTACCTTACCAACGCCTGCTAATCCGTGGATCTCTGTGGGTGTCTCAGTATACATCTCTGTGGGTCTGGGTGTCTGTGAGTCTCTGTGTGAGTGTTGAACTTTGTTCGCGCCGTACCTTGCCAACGGCTGTTAATCCGTGGATATCTGTGAGTGTCTCAGTGGGCATCTCTGTGGGTCTGTGAGTCTCTGTGTGTGTGTTGAACTTTGTTCGCACCGTACCTAGCCAACGGCTGCTAATCTATGGATCTCTGTGGGTGTCTCAATGGACATCTCTGTGGGTCTGGGTGTCTGTGAGTCTCTGTGTGAGTGTGTGTTGGACTTTTTTCGCACCGTACCTAGCCAAGGGTTACTAATCCGTAAATCTCTTTGAGTGTCTCTATGGACATATCTGTGGGTCTGGGTGTCTGTGAGTCTCGGTGTGTGTGTTGAACTTTTTTCGCACCGTACCTAGCCAACGGCTGCTAATCCGTGGATCTCTGTGAGTGTCTCAATGGGGTTCTCTGTGGGTCTGGGTGTCTGTGGGTCTCTGTGTGTGTGTTGAACTTTTTTCGCACCGTACCTAGCCAACGACTGCTAATCCATGGATCTCTGTGAGGTTCTATGGGCAACTCTGTGGGTCTGTGGGTCTGTGAGTCTCTGTGTGAGTGTTGAACTTCTTTCGCACCGTACCCAGCCAACGGCTGCTAATGCGTAGATCTCTGTGAGTGTCCACGTCATGGGCTCGCGAGGAATCTTAATTCTAACGCCTTCAGCCAAAGCAGCAACGACTACAACAACACAGACGGGGGGAAAAAAACACATTCCCGACCGCCGCTGAAATGAAATAACCGCGTCGTTTTCTGCCCATTAACGTTGTTCTCTTGAAGAAAAAAAAGTAATTATTCCACTTTATTACAGCCTCACGAGAAGGCAAAGACGTGCTATGCGATTTGCATATATATATGGCTGTTAAGGCGTGCATTAAAAGACTGGGCGACCCCCCGAAAAAAATATATAAGCTCCCACTCAGTGGCATGCAGCACGGAGGATGCCTGCACAAAGACAAAGATCACCCGTATAGCCTGCACATGTTTGTGTTTGGGCGTGTGGGGGCAAGTGCTGTAAGCGAGCACGTGGGATGAGATTGGTGGGGTGGACAGCACCACGCCCGGTCGCCTTTGTCTCCCCCAGTGTTGAACGCTGCACCTCTCATTGGCTGCTCAATTGAGGTTTTTTTTTTTTGTCGACATAGGAGAGGCCCAGGATGGGACCAGATAATTGTCGCTGGCTTTGGCCAGATGCTGTTGGGTTCGATTCCGACCCTGACGATGCCTGCTGCTGTATATTTGGAGTTTGCGTGTATCTCTCTCTCCGTGGTGAGATGTTAACTACCTCGCCTGGTATACAGGAGGTCGTGGGTTCGATCCCGACCCTGACGATGCCTGCTGCTGTATATTTGGAGTCTGGGTGTCTCTCTTTCTCATCATCACGGTGGCTAGGAGATGTTAACTACCTCGCCTGATATGCAGGAGGTCGTGGGTTCGATCACGATCCTGACGATGCCTGCTGTATATTTGAAGTTTGCGTGTCTCTCTCTCTCGCCGCGGTCGCGTGAATTTTTCTCCAGAGCTCTCTGGCTCCTCCACATTAAGTATCATTGTCACGCGTTTACAGTAATTTGACTGCAATAGCTTCCCACGTGATGACCACCACGACGACGTATGATGAGCCACTTCGTTCAGCTGTCATTTGTGTTGGACAGGGCACTTCATTAAAAAGCACTAACCTACATGCTCGGTTGGTTTTATCTTATAAAAAATAAAAAATAAACATGATCATTGGTTTTTTACCCTTTTATCTGGCAACAAAACTGACACCTTTTTTACGAGGAGTCATGTTTGCATTGACCACAATACCTGCAGTCATAATGCAAACAAAAAACATAACTCTGATCATGTATGCACTGTCCTTGAAGTTGATTGGTCCACACCCGAGACAGCTTTTCTTAGAGCCTAGTCTCACATGGTGTTGGACCAGATGACGCCAAAAGGCGCACAACTCAAAGACAATGCACCATCAGAGTATGAGAGCTCGGGGTAAGCATTTACACCATTGGAACCTCATTTGCCAGTAAAAAAAATATTATCATATTTTTTACTGGCAAATGAGGTACCAATGGTATGTAAAAACATGTTTAAATCGTTTTTTTTTTAAATAGTGATCTCCCCACCGTCAACAACCCATTCGCTCGCTGCGTATGTCGAGTGGCTAACGGGTATAAGAACCTGTGTTTTCCCCTTTCTGGCAATAATACAGGGGCTGTAAAGATGTTAAAACATCAAACTGAAACCTTTTTGCAAGGAATCATGTCTGCATTAACCACAGATAATTGTGGTGAACAAACAAACATGAAACATGCTTCATTCTAGATTTAAAGTTTTCGTGACTGCAAGGATCCATACTCTTTGGTTCTTTCGGTAAAGTCACGTAGGTAGAAAATAAAAATAAAATATGAATTAAATAAAAATGTAGTTTTTTCTATTTTTATTTTTTATTTTTATTCTTATTTTATGTTTATTTATTATTCTTATTTAAGAAAATATTTTCACCTACGTGACTTTACCGAAAAAACCAAAGAGTACAAAAAATACATGCTCTGACAGTCTGTGCATTGTCTTTGAAACTGATTGGTCCACACCAGAGACAGCTTTCTTTTGAGCCTCGTCTCAATACCGGTGTTAGAACCAGAAGACGCCAAAAAGGCGGACAGCACAAAGACAATGCCACTCTCAGGACAAACTCTTTGCTTTGTAGGTGAAAATAAAATTAGAATAAAAATAAAAAATAAAATAAAGAAAATAAAAAATAAAAAATATTTTCTTATTTTTTTTTTCACCTATGTGACTTTACCGAAAAATATACTCTTACTTCTTTCGGTGAAGTCACGTAGGTAAAAAAATACAATTAAAATTAATAAAAATAAAATAATAAAATCACGACGTTTCGGAGGCAACACAAGTCTCCGTCATCAGGTGGGACCGTCACAGCCAGATTTGCTGTATCAAGTGTATTTAAAAACTTGCATCTTGAATCCGTGCCTCACTTGATGCAGCAAATCTGGCTGTGACGGTCCCACCTGATGACGGAGACTTGTGTTGCCTCCGAAACGTCGTGATTTTATTATTTTATTTGTATTAATTTTATTAGTTTTTTACCTACTTGACTTTACCGAAAGAACTAAGAGTATGAATCCTTGAAGTCACGAAAGCTTCAAATCTAGAAATTACCGAAAAAACCAAAAAGCATGAATCCTTGCAGTCACGAAAACTTCAAATCTAGAATTATCAGGACATCGAGAGCTCGGGGTGAGCAGCTCACATCTTAACACACCAGCTTCATTGCCAAAAAGAAGGGAAAATCCCTATTCTTCTATTTTGAAACCGGCAAAGAAGGTGCCATGATGTGACCAACACGTGACCATCCTGACAATAACTTTGGGAGATTTAAAAAATTCGGGCGGCGAAATTTTTATTTTTCCTGGTCGCCGGCTTCGTGACAAACACCACCCCCCACCCCCACCCACCCCCCATTCTTCGTTTGCTTCATGAGCATAATAAAACATTCCGTCTGTGGTATTGCTCGTGATGGCCGGTGGTGATTTATTAGAACTCGCCTCCTTCCCTCCAAGCGGCGGCGAGGGGAGGCAACGCGTCGGAGTTTTGTGGGGTGGATCATTTTGTTGACATTGGGAACGTTCAACTTCTTTTGCACCGTACGTATCCAGCTGTGATAATCTGTGGGTCTCTGTTGGGTCTCTGTGGGTCTCTGTGGGTCTCTGTTGGGTCTCTGTGGGTCTCTGTGTGTGGGAGGGTGACTTCTTTTGCACCGTACGTAGCCAACCGTGACAATCTGTGGGTCTCTGTTGGGTCTCTGTGGGTCTCTGTGGGTCTCTGTTGGGTCTCTGTAGGTCTCTGTGTGTGGGAGGGTGACTTCTTTTGCACCGTACGTAGCCTACCGTGACAATCTGTGGGTCTCTGTTGGGTCTCTGTGGGTCTCTGTGGGTCTCTGTTGGGTCTCTGTGGGTCTCTGTGTGTGGGAGGGTGACTTCTTTTGCACCGTACGTAGCCAGCTGTGACAATCTGTTGGGTCTCTGTTGGGTCTCTGTGGTTCTCTGTGGGTCTCTGTGTGTGTGGTGGGGACTTCTTTTTCACCGTACGTATCCAGCCGTGACAATCTGTGGGTTTCTGTTGGGTCTCTGTGGGTCTCTGTGGGTCTCTGTTGGGTCTCTGTGGGTCTCTGTGTGTGGGAGGGTGACTTCTTTTGCACCGTACGTAGCCAACCGTGACAATCTGTGGGTCTCTGTTGGGTCTCTGTGGGTCTCTGTGGGTCTCTGTTGGGTCTCTGTGGGTCTCTGTGTGTGGGAGGGTGACTTCTTTTGCACCGTACGTAGCCAACCGTGACAATCTGTGGGTCTCTGTTGGGTCTCTGTGGGTCTCTGTGGGTCTCTGTTGGGTCTCTGTGGGTCTCTGTGTGTGGGAGGGTGACTTCTTTTGCACCGTACGTAGCCAGCTGTGACAATCTGTTGGGTCTCTGTTGGGTCTCTGTGGTTCTCTGTGGGTCTCTGTGTGTGTGGTGGGGACTTCTTTTTCACCGTACGTATCCAGCCGTGACAATCTGTGGGTCTCTGTTGGGTCTCTGTGGGTCTCTGTGGGTCTCTGTGTGTGGGAGGGTGACTTCTTTTGCACCGTACGTAGCCAGCTGTGACAATCTGTTGGGTCTCTGTTGGGTCTCTGTGGTTCTCTGTGGGTCTCTGTGTGTGTGGTGGGGACTTCTTTTTCACCGTACGTATCCAGCCGTGACAATCTGTGGGTCTCTGTTGGGTCTCTGTGGGTCTCTGTGGGTCTCTGTTGGGTCTCTGTGGGTCTCTGTGTGTGGGAGGGTGACTTCTTTTGCACCGTACGTAGCCAGCTGTGACAATCTGTTGGGTCTCTGTTGGGTCTCTGTGGTTCTCTGTGGGTCTCTGTGTGTGTGGTGGGGACTTCTTTTTCACCGTACGTATCCAGCCGTGACAATCTGTGGGTCTCTGTTGGGTCTCTGTGGGTCTCTGTGGGTCTCTGTTGGGTCTCTGTGGGTCTCTGTGTGTGGGAGGGTGACTTCTTTTGCACCGTACGTAGCCAGCTGTGACAATCTGTTGGGTCTCTGTTGGGTCTCTGTGGTTCTCTGTGGGTCTCTGTGTGTGTGGTGGGGACTTCTTTTTCACCGTACGTATCCAGCCGTGACAATCTGTGGGTCTCTGTTGGGTCTCTGTGGGTCTCTGTGGGTCTCTGTTGGGTCTCTGTGGGTCTCTGTGTGTGGGAGGGTGACTTCTTTTGCACCGTACGTAGCCAGCTGTGATAATCTGTTGGGTCTCTGTTGGGTCTCTGTGGTTCTCTGTGGGTCTCTGTGTGTGTGGTGGGGACTTCTTTTTCACCGTACGTATCCAGCCGTGACAATCTGTGGGTCTCTGTTGGGTCTCTGTGGGTCTCTGTGGGTCTCTGTTGGGTCTCTGTGGGTCTCTGTGTGTGGGAGGGTGACTTCTTTTGCACCGTACGTAGCCAACCGTGACAATCTGTGGGTCTCTGTTGGGTCTCTGTGGGTCTCTGTGGGTCTCTGTTGGGTCTCTGTGGGTCTCTGTGTGTGGGAGGGTGACTTTTTTTGCACCGTACGTAGCCAGCTGTGACAATCTGTGGGTCTCTGTTGGGTCTCTGTGGTTCTCTGTGGGTCTCTGTGTGTGTGGTGGGGACTTCTTTTTCACCGTACGTATCCAGCCGTGACAATCTGTGGGTCTCTGTTGGGTCTCTGTGGGTCTCTGTGGGTCTCTGTGTGTGGGAGGGTGACTTCTTTTGCACCGTACGTAGCCAGCTGTGACAATCTGTTGGGTCTCTGTTGGGTCTCTGTGGTTCTCTGTGGGTCTCTGTGTGTGTGGTGGGGACTTCTTTTTCACCGTACGTATCCAGCCGTGACAATCTGTGGGTCTCTGTTGGGTCTCTGTGGGTCTCTGTGGGTCTCTGTTGGGTCTCTGTGGGTCTCTGTGTGTGGGAGGGTGACTTCTTTTGCACCGTACGTAGCCAGCTGTGATAATCTGTTGGGTCTCTGTTGGGTCTCTGTGGTTCTCTGTGGGTCTCTGTGTGTGTGGTGGGGACTTCTTTTTCACCGTACGTATCCAGCCGTGACAATCTGTGGGTCTCTGTTGGGTCTCTGTGGGTCTCTGTGGGTCTCTGTTGGGTCTCTGTGGGTCTCTGTGTGTGGGAGGGTGACTTCTTTTGCACCGTACGTAGCCAGCTGTGACAATCTGTTGGGTCTCTGTTGGGTCTCTGTGGTTCTCTGTGGGTCTCTGTGTGTGTGGTGGGGACTTCTTTTTCACCGTACGTATCCAGCCGTGACAATCTGTGGTTCTCTGTTGGGTCTCTGTGGGTCTCTGTGGGTCTCTGTTGGGTCTCTGTGGGTCTCTGTGTGTGGGAGGGTGACTTCTTTTGCACCGTACGTAGCCAGCTGTGACAATCTGTTGGGTCTCTGTTGGGTCTCTGTGGTTCTCTGTGGGTCTCTGTGTGTGTGGTGGGGACTTCTTTTTCACCGTACGTATCCAGCCGCGACAATCTGTGGGTCTCTGTTGGGTCTCTGTGGGTCTCTGTGGGTCTCTGTTGGGTCTCTGTGGGTCTCTGTGTATGGGAGGGTGACTTCTTTTGCACCGTACGTAGCCAGCTGTGACAATCTGTTGGGTCTCTGTTGGGTCTCTGTGGTTCTCTGTGGGTCTCTGTGTGTGTGGTGGGGACTTCTTTTTCACCGTACGTATCCAGCCGTGACAATCTATGGGTCTCTGTTGGGTCTCTGTGGGTCTCTGTGGGTCTCTGTTGGGTCTCTGTGGGTCTCTGTGTGTGGGAGGGTGACTTCTTTTGCACCGTACGTAGCCAGCTGTGACAATCTGTTGGGTCTCTGTTGGGTCTCTGTGGTTCTCTGTGGGTCTCTGTGTGTGTGGTGGGGACTTCTTTTTCACCATACGTATCCAGCCGTGACAATCTGTGGGTCTCTGTTGGGTCTCTGTGGGTCTCTGTGGGTCTCTGTTGGGTCTCTGTGGGTCTCTGTGTGTGGGAGGGTGACTTCTTTTGCACCGTACGTAGCCAGCTGTGACAATCTGTTGGGTCTCTGTTGGGTCTCTGTGGTTCTCTGTGGGTCTCTGTGTGTGTGGTGGGGACTTCTTTTTCACCATACGTATCCAGCCGTGACAATCTGTGGGTCTCTGTTGGGTCTCTGTGGGTCTCTGTGGGTTTCTGTTGGGTCTCTGTGTGTGGGGGGGGGACTTCTTTTGCACCGTACGTAGCCAGCTGTGATAATCTGTGGGTCTCTGTTGGATCTCTGTGGGTCTCTGTGGGTCTCTGTGTGTGTGGGGATTTCTTTTGCACCGTACGTATCCAGCCATGCTAATCTGTTGATCTCTGTTGGGTCTCTGTGGGTCTCTGTGGGTCTGTGTGTGTGTGTGTTGAACTTCTTTCACACCGTACGTAGCCAACCTCGCTCATTGGCGGGGTGATGGTGGGGGGGGGGAGGTGTCAGGGGGGACAGGTTTCTGATTTCTGAACGCGTTTGCTTAAAACCCCCGCGGCTGGTTTGTGTTTTCCGTGGTGGTTTTTTTGGTTTTGCGTCTGTAGATGTTCGCGCCGATTAATTACGCTGCGTCCGTGTTAATTGCTATTTAAAAACACGCTAATTCGCTTGGCGATGGTGATAAAGACGGACACAGATGATGTGTGCATGCATCTCAGCAGCCGCTCCGCAGTAAAGATCATACGTCATGGGCCCTGTCAATTGTTATTGTTCTAATGGGGATCCAAACCACTCCGAACTCGACTCACCCATTCGCTCAATCATCCACCCGCTGACTCTCCCAATCACTCACTAACTCACCCACTCACTCGCCCACCCATCCACTCACCAATTAACTCACCCACTCTCTCACTCGCCCATTCACTCACTCACGAACTCACTCACCCACTCACTGACTAACTAACTCATTCACCCACACGCTCACTCACTGACTCACCCACTCACTCGCCCACGCATCCACTCACCAATTAACTGACCCACTCACTCACTCGCCCATTCAATCACTCACCAACTCATTCACCCACTCACTCACTAACTAACTCATTCACCCACACGCTCACTCACTGACTCTCCCACTCACTCAGCAACTCACCCACTCACTCGCCCACCCATCCACTCACCCATTAACTCACCCACTCACTAACTCTCCCACTCGCTCACCCGCCCATTCACTCACTCCCCCACTCACTCACCCACACGCGCACTCACTCACCCCCCCACCCTCACCCACTAACTCAACCACTCACTCACTAACTCACCCACTCACTCGGCCACCCATCCACTCACCAATTAACTGACCCACTCGCTCACTCGCCCATTCACTCACTCACTCACCAACTCATTCACCCACACGCTCACTCACTGACTCACCCACTCACTCGCCCACCCATCCACTCACCCACTAACTCACCCACTCGCTCACTCGCCCATTCACTCACTCACCAACTCATTCACCCACACGCTCACTCACTGACTCACCCACTCACTCGCCCACCCATCCATTCACTAATTAACTCACCCACTCACTAACTCACCCACTCGCTCACTCACCCATACACTCACTCACCCATACACTCACTCACCCACCCCCTCACCTACTATGTCACCACCCATCCACTCACCCACTAACTCTCCCACTCGCTCATCCGCCCATTCACTCACTCCCCCACTCACTCACCCACACGCTCACTCACCCCCCACCCTCACCCACTAACTCAACCACTCACTAACTCACCCACGCACTCACCCACCCATCCACTCACCAACTCATTCACCCACACGCTCACTCACTGACTCACCCACTCACTCGCCCACCCATCCACTCACCAATAAACTCACCCACTCGCTCACTCGCCCATTCACTCACTCACGAACTCACTCACCCACTCACTCACTAACTAACTCATTCACCCACACGCTCACTCACTGACTCTCCCACTCACTCAGCAACTCACCCACTCACTCGCCCGCCCATCCACTCACCCATTAACTCACCCACTCACTAACTCTCCCACTCGCTCACCCGCCCATTCACTCACTCCCCCACTCACTCACCCACACGCTCACTCACCCCCCCACCCTCACCCACTAACTCAACAACTCACTAACTCACCCACTCACTCGCCCACCCATCCACTCACCAATTAACTCACACACTCGCTCACTCGCCCATTCACTCACTCACGAACTCACTCACCCACTCACTCACTAACTCATTCACCCACACGCTCACTCACTGACTCTCCCACTAACTCAGCAACTCACCCACTTATTCGCCCACCCATCCACTCACCCATTAACTCACCCACTCACTAACTCTCCCACTCGCTCACCCACCCACTCACCCACTCACTCACCCAAACCCACCCTCACTCACTAACTCAACCACTCACTCACTAACTCACCCACGCACTCACCCACCTATCCACTCACCCACTAACTCTCCCACTCGCTCACTCGCCCATTAATTTACTCACGAACTCATTCACCCACACGCTCACTCACTGACTCACCCACTCATTCGCCCACCCATCCACTCACCAATTAACTCACCCACTCACTAACTCACCCACTCGCTCACCCACCCATACACTCACTCACCCACCCCCTCACCTACAAAGTCACCCACCCATCCACTCACCCACTCACTCACTAACTCACCCACTCACTCACCCACCCATCCACTCACCCACTAACTCTCCCACTCGCTCGCTAGCCCATTCACTCACTCCCCCACTCACTCACCCACCCATCCACTCACCCACTAACTCACCCACTCACTCACTAACTCACCAACTCGCTCACTCGTCCCTACACTCACTCCTCCACTCACTCACCCACACGCTCACTCACTCCCTAACTCACCCACTCACTAACTCACCCACTAACTCACCCACCCATCCACTCACCCACTAACTCACCCACTCACTCACCCACCCATCTACTCACCCACTAACTCACCCACTCACCAACTCGCTCACTCACACACTTACTCACCCACCCATCCACTCACCCATTCACTCACTCAACCACTCACTCACCCACTCACTCACTCACCCACTCACTCACCCACCCACCCATCCACTCACCCATTCACTCACTCAACCACTCACTCACTTACCCACTCACTCACCCACCCATCCACTCACCCATTCACTCACTCAACCACTCACCCACTCACTCACTCACCCACCCATCCACTCACCCACTCACTCACTCACCCACTCACTCACCCACCCATCCACTCACCCATTCACTCACTCAACCACTCACTCACTTACCCACTCACTCACCCACCCATCCACTCACCCATTCACTCACTCAACCACTCACCCACTCACTCACTCACCCACCCATCCACTCAACCACTCACTCACTCACCCACTCACTCACCCACCCATCCACTCACCCATTCACTCACTCCCCCACTCACTCACTCACCCACTCACTCACTCACCCACTCACTCACCCACCCATCCACTCACCCATTCACTCACTCACCCACTCACTCACCCACCCATCCACTCACCCATTCACTCACTCCCCCACTCACCCACTCACTTACCCACCCATCCACTCACCCATTCACTCACTCGACCACTCGCTCGCGAGACACGGAGAGCAGGAGAGAGAGAGATCGAGAGTGGGTCCCAAATCAGACTGGACTCGTATCCAAAGAGAGAGAGGGAGGGAGAGACGGGAGAGAAGACAGTGGAGGGGCAGGAAGATTGATGCAGCTCGTTGTTTTGAGCGAACGGGCGTGAAATTTCGGCGTTACCAATCCGGCCTTGGGGGGCTATGGGGGGCACAGAGGTGCGGTAGGGGGGGGGGTGGCGAGGGGGTAGGGAGTTGGTGGGGGGGGGGGCCTTGGTTCTTACCTACACACGGTGGCTAGGAGATGTTAACTACCTCGCCTGGTATGCAGGAGGTCGTGGGTTCAATCCAGACCCTGACGATGCCCGCTGCTGTAAATTTGGACTTTGCATGTCTCTCTCTCTTCATCATCACGGTGGCTAGGAGATGTTAACTACCTCGCCTGGTGTGCAGGAGGTCGTGGGTTCAATCCAGACCCTGACGATGCCTGCTGTATATTTGGAGTTTGCGTGTCTCACTCTCTCTCTC
>NC_083837.1:2669937-2748019 GCF_015708825.2 Lethenteron reissneri | reverse complement strand
TAAGTGTGTGAGTGAGCGAGTTGGTGAGTGGGTGAGTTAGTGGGTGAGTAGATGGGTGGGTGAGTGAGTGGGTGAGTTAGTGGGTGAGTGGATGGGTGGGTGAGTTAGTGGGTGAGTTAGTGAGTGGGTGAGTTAGGGAGTGAGTGAGCGTGTGGGTGAGTGAGTGGAGGAGTGAGTGTAGGGACGAGTGAGCGAGTTGGTGAGTTAGTGAGTGAGTGGGTGAGTTAGTGGGTGAGTGGATGGGTGGGTGAGTGAGTGGGTGAGTTAGTGAGTGAGTGGGTGAGTGGATGGGTGGGTGACTTTGTAGGTGAGGGGGTGGGTGAGTGAGTGTATGGGTGGGTGAGCGAGTGGGTGAGTTAGTGAGTGGGTGAGTTAATTGGTGAGTGGATGGGTGGGCGAATGAGTGGGTGAGTCAGTGAGTGAGCGTGTGGGTGAATGAGTTCGTGAGTAAATTAATGGGCGAGTGAGCGAGTGGGAGAGTTAGTGGTGAGTGGATAGGTGGGTGAGTGCGTGGGTGAGTTAGTGATGAGTGGTGAGTTAGTGAGTGAGGGTGGGTTTGGGGAGTGAGTGGGTGAGTGGGTGGGTGAGCGAGTGGGAGAGTTAGTGAGTGGGTGAGTTCATGGGTTGAGTGGATGGGGGGGCGAATAAGTGGGTGAGTTGCTGATGTGAGTGGCAGAGTCAGTGAGTGAGCGTGTGGGTGATGAGTAGTGAGTGAGTGGCGTGAGTGAGTTCGTGAGTGAGTGAATGGGCGGAGTGAGCGAGTGTGTGAGTTAATTGGTGAGTGGATGGGTGGGCGAGTGAGTGGGTGAGTTAGTGAATGGGTGAGTGGATGGGTGGGTGATTAAGTGTGTGAGTGAGCGAGTTGGTGAGTGGGTGAGTTAGTGGGTGAGTAGATGGGTGGGTGAGTGAGTGGGTGAGTTAGTGGGTGAGTGGATGGGTGGGTGAGTTAGTGGGTGAGTTAGTGAGTGGGTGAGTTAGGGAGTGAGTGAGCGTGTGGGTGAGTGAGTGGAGGAGTGAGTGTAGGGACGAGTGAGCGAGTTGGTGAGTTAGTGAGTGAGTGGGTGAGTTAGTGGGTGAGTGGATGGGTGGGTGAGTGAGTGGGGGAGTGAGTGAATGGGCTAGCGAGCGAGTGGGAGAGTTAGTGGGTGAGTGGATGGGTGGGTGAGTGAGTGGGTGAGTTAGTGAGTGAGTGGGTGAGTGGATGGGTGGGTGACTTTGTAGGTGAGGGGGTGGGTGAGTGAGTGTATGGGTGGGTGAGCGAGTGGGTGAGTTAGTGAGTGGGTGAGTTAATTGGTGAGTGGATGGGTGGGCGAATGAGTGGGTGAGTCAGTGAGTGAGCGTGTGGGTGAATGAGTTCGTGAGTAAAATTAATGGGCGAGTGAGCGAGTGGGAGAGTTAGTGGGTGAGTGGATAGGTGGGTGAGTGCGTGGGTGAGTTAGTGAGTGAGTGGTTGAGTTAGTGAGTGAGGGTGGGTTTGGGGGAGGGAGTGGGTGAGTGGGTGGGTGAGCGAGTGGGAGAGTTAGTGAGTGGGTGAGTTAATGGGTGAGTGGATGGGTGGCGATAAGTGGGTGAGTTGCTGAGTGAGTGGGAGAGTCAGTGAGTGAGCGTGTGGGTGAATGAGTTAGTGAGTGAGTGGGTGAGTGAGTTCGTGAGTGAGTGAATGGGCGAGTGAGCGAGTGTGTGAGTTAATTGGTGAGTGGATGGGTGGGCGAGTGAGTGGGTGAGTTAGTGAGTGAGTGGTTGAGTTAGTGGGTGAGGGTGGGGGGTGAGTGAGCGTGTGGGTGAGTGAGTGGGGGAGTGAGTGAATGGGCGGCGTGAGCGAGTGGGCGAGTTAGTGAGTGGGTGAGTTAATGGGTGAGTGGATGGGCGGGCGAGTGAGTGGGTGAGTTGCTGAGTGAGTGGGAGAGTCAGTGAGTGAGCGTGTGGGTGAATGAGTTAGTTAGTGAGTGAGTGGGTGAGTGAGTTCGTGAGTGAGTGAATGGGCGAGTGAGCGAGTGGGTGAGTTTATTGGTGAGTGGATGGGTGGGCGAGTGAGTGGGTGAGTCAGTGAGTGAGCGTGTGGGTGAATGAGTTGGTGAGTGGATGGGTGGGTGAGTGCGTGGGTGAGTTAGTGAGTGGTTGAGTTAGTGGGTGAGGGTGGGGGGGTGAGTGAGCGTGTGGGTGAGTGAGTGGGGGAGTGAGTGAATGGGCGGATGAGCGAGTGGGAGAGTTAGTGGGTGAGTGGATGGGTGGGTGACTTAGTAGGTGAGGGGGTGGGTGAGTGAGTGTATGGGTGAGTGAGTGTATGGGTGAGTGAGCGAGTGGGTGAGTTAGTGAGTGGGTGAGTTAATTAGTGAATGGATGGGTGGGCGAGTGAGTGGGTGAGTCAGTGAGTGAGCGTGTGGGTGAATGAGTTGGTGAGTGAGTGAATGGGCGAGTGAGCGAGGGGGTGAGTTAGTGGGTGAGTGGATGGGTGGGCGAGTGAGTGGGTGAGTCAGTGAGTGAGCGTGTGGGTGAATGAGTTGGTGAGTGAGTGAGTGAATGGGCGAGTGAGCGAGTGGGTCAGTTAATTGGTGAGTGGATGGGTGGGCGAGTGAGTGGGTGAGTTAGTGAGTGAGTGGTTGAGTTAGTGGGTGAGGGTGCGGGGGTGAGTGAGTGCGCGTGTGGGTGAGTGAGTGGGGGAGTGAGTGAATGGGCGGGTGAGCGAGTGGGAGAGTTAGTGAGTGGGTGAGTTAATGGGTGAGTGGATGGGTGGGCGAGTGAGTGGGTGAGTTGCTGAGTGAGTGGGAGAGTCAGTGAGTGAGCGTGTGGGTGAATGAGTTAGTTAGTGAGTGAGTGGGTGAATGAGTTGGTGAGTGATTGAATGGGCGAGTGAGTGAGTGGGTCAGTTAATTGGTGAGTGGATGCGTGGGCGAGTGAGTGGGTGAGTCAGTGAGTGAGCGTGTGGGTGAATGAGTTAGTTAGTCAGTGAGTGGGTGAGTGAGTTCGTGAGTGAGTGAATGGGCGAGTGAGCGAGTGGGTGAGTTAATTGGTGAGTGGATGGGTGGGCGAGTGAGTGGGTGAGTTGGTGAGTGAGTGGGAGAGTCAGTGGGGTGGATGATTGAGCGAATGGGTGAGTCGAGTTCGGAGTGGTTTGGATCCCCATTAGAACAATAACAATTGACAGGGCCCATGACGTATGATCTTTACTGCGGAGCGGCTGCTGAGATGCATGCACACATCATCTGTGTCCGTCTTTATCACCATCGCCAAGCGAATTAGCGTGTTTTTAAATAGCAATTAACACGGACGCAGCGTAATTAATCGGCGCGAACATCTACAGACGCAAAACCAAAAAAAAAAACCACCACAGAAATCAGAAACCTCTCCCCCCTGACACCTCCCCCCCCCACCATCACCCCGCCAATGAGCGCGTCTGGCTACGTACGGTGTGAAAGAAGTTCAACACGCACACACACAGACCCACAGAGACCCACAGAGACCCACAGAGACCCACAGATTAGCACGGCTGGATACCTACGGTGCAAAAGAAGTCCCCCCCCCACACACACAGACCCACAGAGACCCACAGAGACCCACAGAAACCCACAGATTGTCACGGTTGGCTATCGTACGGTGCAAAAGAAGTCCCTCCACACACACAGAGACCCACAGAGAACCACAGAGACCCAACAGAGACCCACAGATTAGCACGGTTGACTATCGTACGGTGCAAAAGAAGTCCCCCCCACACACACAGAGACCCACAGAGAACCACAGAGACCCAACAGAGACCCACAGATTGTCACGGCTGGCTACGTACGGTGTGAAAGAAGTCCCTCCACACACACAGAGACCCACAGAGAACCACAGAGACCCAACAGAAACAAATAGATTAGCACGGCTGGCTACGTACGGTGCAAAAGAAGTCTCCCCCACACACACAGAGACCCACAGAGAACCACAGAGACCCAACAGAAACCCATAGATTAGCACGGCTGGCTACGTACGGTGCAAAAGAAGTCTCCCCCACACACACAGAGACCCACAGAGAACCACAGAGACCCAACAGAAACCCATAGATTAGCACGGCTGGCTACGTACGGTGCAAAAGAAGTCTCCCCCACACACACACAGAGACCCACAGAGACCCACAGAGACCCACAGATTGTCACGGTTGACTATCGTACGGTGCAAAAGAAGTCCCTCCACACACACAGAGACCCACAGAGAACCACAGAGACCCACAGAAACCCACAGATTAGCACAGCTGGCTACGTACGGTGCAAAAGAAGTCCCCCCCCCCACCCACAGAGACCCACAGAGACCCACAGAGACCCACAGAGACCCAACAGAAACCCACAGATTGTCACAGCTGGATACGTACGGTGCAAAAGAAGTTGAACGTTCCCAATGTCAACAAAATGATCCACCCCACAAAACTCCGACGCGTTGCCTCCCCTCGCCGCCGCTTGGAGGGAAGGAGGCGAGTTCTAATAAATCACCACCGGCCATCACGAGCAATACCACAGACGGAATGTTTTATTATGCTCATGAAGCAAACGAAGAATGGGGGGTGGGTGGGGGTGGGGGGTGGTGTTTGTCACGAAGCCGGCGACCAGGAAAAATAAAAATTTCGCCGCCCGAATTTTTTAAATCCCCTAAAGTTATTGTCAGGATGGTCACGTGTTGGTCACATCATGGCACCTTCTTTGCCGGTTTCAAAATAGAAGAATAGGGATTTTCCCTTCTTTTTGGCAATGAAGCTGGTGTGTTAAGATGTGAGCTGCTCACCCCGAGCTCTCGATGTCCTGATAATTCTAGATTTGAAGTTTTCGTGACTGCAAGGATTCATGCTTTTTGGTTTTTTCGGTAATTTCTAGATTTGAAGCTTTCGTGACTTCAAGGATTCATACTCTTAGTTCTTTCGGTAAAGTCAAGTAGGTAAAAAAATAATAAAATTAATACAAATAAAATGATAAAATCTCGACGTTTCGGAGGCAACACAAGTCTCCGTCATCAGGTGGGACCGTCACAGCCAGATTTGCTGCATCAAGTGAGGCAGGGATTCAAGATGCAAGTTTTTAAATACACTTGATACAGCAAATCTGGCTGTGACGGTCCCACCTGATGACGGAGACTTGTGTTGCCTCCGAAACGTCGTGATTTTATTATTTTATTTTTATTAATTTTAATTTTATTTTTTTACCTACGTGACTTCACCGAAAGAAGTAAGAGTATATTTTTCGGTAAAGTCACATAGGTGAAAAAAAAAATAAGAATATATTTTTTATTTTCTTTATTTTATTTTTTATTTTTATTCTAATTTTATTTTCACCTACGTGAATTTACCGAAAAATCCAAAGAGTATGTCCTGAGAGTGGCATTGTCTTTGTGCTGTCCGCCTTTTTGGCGTCTTCTGGTTCTAACACCGGTTTTGAGACGAGGCTCAAAAGAAAGCTGTCTCTGGTGTGGACCAATCAGTTTCAAAGACAATGCACAGACTGTCAGAGCATGTATTTTTTTGTACTCTTTGGTTTTTTCGGTAAAGTCACGTAGGTGAAAATATTTTCTTAAATAAGAATAATAAATAAACATAAAATAAGAATAAAAATAAAAAATAAAAATAGAAAAAACTACATTTTTATTTAATTCATATTTTATTTTTATTTTCTACCTACGTGACTTTACCGAAAGAACCAAAGAGTATGGATCCTTGCAGTCACGAAAACTTAAAATCTAGAATGAAGCATGTTTCATGTTTGTTTGTTCACCACAATTATCTGTGGTTAATGCAGACATGATTCCTTGCAAAAAGGTTTCAGTTTGATGTTTTAACATCTTTACAGCCCCTGTATTATTGCCAGAAAGGGGAAAACACAGGTTCTTATACCCGTTAGCCACTCGACATATGCAGCGAGCGAATGGGTTGTTGACGGTGGGGAGATCACTATTTAAAAAAAAAAAACGATTTAAACATGTTTTTACATACCATTAGTACCTCATTTGCCAGTAAAAAATATGATAATATTTTTTTTACTGGCAAATGAGGTTCCAATGGTGTAAATGCTTACCCCGAGCTCTCATACTCTGATGGTGCATTGTCTTTGAGTTGTGCGCCTTTTGGCGTCATCTGGTCCAACACCATGTGAGACTGGGCTCTAAGAAAAGCTGTCTCGGGTGTGGACCAATCAACTTCAAGGACAGTGCATACATGATCAGAGTTATGTTTTTTGTTTGCATTATGACTGCAGGTATTGTGGTCAATGCAAACATGACTCTTCGTAAAAAAGGTGTCAGTTTTGTTTCCAGATAAAAGGGTAAAAAAACAATTATCATGTTTATTTTTTATTTTTTATAAGATAAAACCAACCGAGCATGTAGGTTAGTGCTTTTTAATAAAGTGCCCTGGCCAACACAAATGACAGCTCAACGAAGTGGCTCATCATCCGTCGTCGTGGTGGTCATCACGTGGGAAGCTATTGCAGTCAAATTACTGTAAACGCGTGACAATGATACTTCATGTGGAGGGCCAGAGAGCCCTGGAGAAAAATCCACGCGACCACGGCGAGAGAGAGAGAGACACGCAAACTCCAAATATACAGCAGCAGGCGTCAGGGTCAGGATCGAACCCACGACCTCCTGCATACCAGGCGAGGTAGTTAACATCTCCTAGCCACCGTGATGATGAGAGAGAGAGACACCCAGACTCCAAATATACAGCAGGCATCGTCAGGGTCGGGATCGAACCCACGACCTCCTGTATACCAGGCGAGGTAGTTAACATCTCACCACGGAGAGAGAGACACGCAAACTTCAAATATACAGCAGCAGGCGTCAGGGTCGGGATCGAACCCACGACCTCCTGTAGACCAGGCGAGGTAGTTAACATCTCCTAGCCACCGTGATGATGAGAGAGAGAGACACCCAGACTCCAAATATACAGCAGGCGTCAGGGTCGGGATCGAACCCACGACCTCCTGCAGACCTGGCGAGGTAGTTAACATCTCACCACGGAGAGAGAGAGACACGCAAACTCCAAATATACAGCAGCAGGCGTCATTGTAGGGATCGAACCCACGACCTCCTGTAGACCAGGCGAGGTAGTTAACATCTCCTAGCCACCGTGATGATGAGAGAGAGAGACACGCAAACTACAAATATACAGCAAGCGTCATTATCGGGGTTGAACCCACGACCTCCTGCATATCACGCGAGGTAGTTAACATCTCCTAGCCACCCTGATGATGAGAGAGAGAGACACCCAGACTCCAAATATACAGCAAGCGTCAGGGTCGGGATTGAACCCACGACTTCCTGCATATCAGGCGAGGTAGTTAACATCTCCTAGACACCGTGATGATGATGAGAGAGAGAGAGAGACACGCAAACTCCAAATATGCTGCAGGCGTCATTGTCGGGATTGAACCCACGACCTCCTGTATACCAGGCGAGGTAGTTAACATCTCACCACGGAGAGAGAGATACACGCAAACTCCAAATATACAGCAGCAGGCATCGTCAGCGTCGGGATCGAACCCACGACCTCCTGCATATCAGGCGAGGTAGTTAACATCTCCTAGCCACCGTGATCATGAGAGAGACACCCAGACTCCAAATGTACAGCAGGCGTCAGGGTCGGGATTGAACCCACGACCTCCTGCATACCAGGCGAGGTAGTCAACATCTCCTAGCCACCGTGATGATGAGAGAGAGAGAGACACCCAGACTCCAAATATACAGCAGGCATCGTCAGGGTCGGGATCGAACCCACGACCTCCTGTAGACCAGGCGAGGTAGTTAACATCTCACCACGGAGAGAGAGATACACGCAAACTCCAAATATACAGCAGCAGGCATCGTCAGCGTCGGGATCGAACCCACGACCTCCTGCATATCAGGCGAGATAGTTAACATCTCCTAGCCACCGTGATGAGATAGAGATACACACAAACTCCAAATATACAGCAGCAGGCACCGTCAGGGTCGGGATCGAACCCAACAGCATCTGGCCAACGCCAGCGTCAATTATCTGGTCCCGTCCTGGGCCTCTCCTATGTCGCCAAAAAAAACCTCAATCGAGCAGCCAATGAGAGGTGCAGCGTTCAACACTGGGGGAGACAAAGGCGACCAGGCGTGGTGCCGGCCACCCCACCAATCTCATCCCACGTGCTCGCTTACAGCACTTGCCCCCACACGCCCAAACACAAACATGTGCAGGCTATACGGGTGATCTTTGTCTTTGTGCAGGCATCCTCCGTGCTGCATGCCACTGAGTGGGAGCTTATATATTTTTTTCGGGGGGTCGCCCAGTCTTTTAATGCACGCCTTAACAGCCATATATATATATGCAAATCGCATAGCACGTCTTTGCCTTCTCGTGAGGCTGTAATAAAGTGGAATAATTACTTTTTTTTCTTCAAGAGAACAACGTTAATGGGCAGAAAACGACGCGGTTATTTCATTTCAGCGGCGGTCGGGAATGTGTTTTTTTCCCCCCGTCTGTGTTGTTGTAGTCGTTGCTGCTTTGGCTGAAGGCGTTAGAATTAAGATTCCTCGCGAGCCCATGACGTGGACACTCACAGAGATCTACGCATTAGCAGCCGTTGGCTGGGTACGGTGCGAAAGAAGTTCAACACTCACACAGAGACTCACAGACCCACAGACCCACAGAGTTGCCCATAGAACCTCACAGAGATCCATGGATTAGCAGTCGTTGGCTAGGTACGGTGCGAAAAAAGTTCAACACACACACAGAGACCCACAGACACCCAGACCCACAGAGAACCCCATTGAGACACTCACAGAGATCCACGGATTAGCAGCCGTTGGCTAGGTACGGTGCGAAAAAAGTTCAACACACACACCGAGACTCACAGACACCCAGACCCACAGATATGTCCATAGAGACACTCAAAGAGATTTACGGATTAGTAACCCTTGGCTAGGTACGGTGCGAAAAAAGTCCAACACACACTCACACAGAGACTCACAGACACCCAGACCCACAGAGATGTCCATTGAGACACCCACAGAGATCCATAGATTAGCAGCCGTTGGCTAGGTACGGTGCGAACAAAGTTCAACACACACACAGAGACTCACAGACCCACAGAGATGCCCACTGAGACACTCACAGATATCCACGGATTAACAGCCGTTGGCAAGGTACGGCGCGAACAAAGTTCAACACTCACACAGAGACTCACAGACACCCAGACCCACAGAGATGTATACTGAGACACCCACAGAGATCCACGGATTAGCAGGCGTTGGTAAGGTACGGTGCGAAAGAAGTTAGAACACACACACAAAGAGACCCACAGACACCCAGACCCACAGAGAAGCCCATAGAGACACAGATATCCACGGATTAGCAGCCGTTGGCTGGGTACGGTGCGAACAAAGGTCAACACACACACCGAGACTCACAGACACCCAGACCCACAGAGATGCCCATAGAGGCACTCACAGAGATCCATGGATTAGCAGCCGTTGGCTAGGTACGGTGCGAAAAAATTTCAACACACACACAGAGACTCACAGACACCCAGACCCACAGAGATGCCCATAGAGACACCCACAGAGATCCATGGATTAGGAGCCATTGGCAAGGTACGGTGCGAACAAAGTCCAACACACACACACAGAGACTCACAGACACCCAGACCCACAGATATGTCCATAGAGACACTCAAAGAGATTTACGGATTAGTAACCCTTGGCTAGGTACGGTGCGAAAAAAGTCCAACACACACTCACACAGAGACTCACAGACACCCAGACCCAGAGAGATGCCCATAGAGACACTCACAGAGATACACGGAATAGCAGCCGTTGGCTAGGTACGGTGTGAAAGAAGTTGAACACACACACAGAGACTCACAGACACCCAGACCCACAGAGAACCCCATTGAGACACCCACAGAGATCCATGGATTAGCAGCCGTTGGCTAGGTACGGTGTGAAAGAGGTTCAATATACACACTCACACAGAGACTCACAGACACCCAGACCCACAGAGTTGCCCATAGAGACACTCACAGATATCCACGGATTAGCAGCCGTTGGCTAGGTACGGTGTGAAAGAAGTTGAACAGACACACAGAGACTCATAGACACCCAGACCCACAGAGATGCCCATATAGACACTCACAGATATCCATGGATTAACAGCCGTTGGCAAGGTACGGTGCGAACAAAGTTCAACACACTCACAGAGACCCACAGACACCCAGACCCACAGAGATGCCCATAGAGGCACTCACAGAGATCCACGGATCAGTAACCCTTGGCTAGGTACGGTGCGAAAAAAGTCCAACACACACTCACACAGAGACTCACAGACTCACAGAGATGCCCACTGAGACACTCACAGAGATCTACGCATTAGCAGCCGTTGGCTAGGTACGGTGTGAACAAAGTTCAACACACACACACACAGAGACTCACAGACACCCAGACCCACAGAGATGCCCATAGAGACACCCACAGAGATCCATGGATTAGCAGCCGTTGGCTAGGTACGGTGTGAACAAAGTTCAACACACACTCACACAGAGACCCACAGACACCCAGACCCACAGAGATGCCCATAGAGAAACTCACAGACATCCATGGATTAGCAGCCGTTGGCTAGGTACGGTGCGAACAAAGTTCAACACACACACACACACAGAGACTCACAGACACCCAGACCCACAGAGATGCCCATATAGGCACTCACAGAGATCAATGGATTAACAGCCGTTGGCTAGGTACGGTGCGAAAAAAGTCCAACACACACTCACACAGAGACTCACAGACACCCAGACCCAGAGAGATGCCCATAGAGACACTCACAGAGATACACGGATTAGCAGCCGTTGGCTAGGTACGGTGTGAAAGAAGTTGAACACACACACAGAGACTCACAGACACCCAGACCCACAGAGATGCCCATATAGACACCCACAGAGATCCATGGATTAGCAGCCGTTGGCTAGGTACGGTGTGAAAGAGGTTCAATATACACACTCACACAGAGACTCACAGACACCCAGACCCACAGAGATGCCCATATAGACACCCACAGAGATCCATGGATTAGCAGCCGTTGGCTAGGTACGGTGTGAAAGAGGTTCAATATACACACTCACACAGAGACTCACAGACACCCAGACCCACAGAGATGCCCATATAGACACTCACAGAGATCAATGGATTAGCAGCCGTTGGCTAGGTACGGTGTGAAAGAGGTTCAATATACACACTCACACAGAGACTCACAGACACCCAGACCCACAGAAATGCCCATAGAGGCACTCACAGATATCCACGCATTAGTAACCCTTGGCTAGGTACGGCGTGAAAGAAGTTCAACACACAAACTCCAAATAAACAGGCATCGTCAGGGTCGGGATTGAACCCACGACCTTCTGTATACGAGGCGAGGTAGTCAACATCTCACCACCGCGGCGCACAAACAATGATCAAAGACAAAGATCCCCCGTGTAGCCTCTAACAGACTGTAGGGGCAAGTGCTGTTAACGAGCAGCACCTATGAAGGCCGGAACGGCACACGAGGGGGTGGGTGGGTGGCCAGCACCACGCCCGGCCGCCTTTGTCTCCCCAGTGACGATGTTTACACACCGTACCAGGTACTAATTTAAGGCTGAGTTGACCTAGGGGAGGCCCAGGACCGGTTCAGATAATCGTCACTGGTGGTGTTGGCCGTGAGTGGGAATCGAACCCGGGTCACCGATATCAATAACCTCGCCTCGTATACAGGAGGTCTCGGGGTTTCACGATCCCGACCCCGTGACGCCTGCTGTACATTTGGAGTTTGCGTCTCTGTCTGTCTGTCTCCCCGTGGCCACGTGGATTTTACTGCGGTGTCTTCCGGCGTTTTATTTTTTATTTCCCCTCTCCACATCTAGGTTCGACCGCGTATTCAACTGCGTTTGGCCCCCTGTCAATGTCCACTTCGTTGGGGCTATCATCTGTGGCCGTGTTGAGTCAAGAACGTCACGCCTTTCGAAGTTTTTCGGCTGATTAAAATTTCCACGTGGAGATGATGATGATTTTTTCGATTTAAAGCTTCTTTCGTGACTGCAGGGATTCATCTTCTTGCTTCTTTCGGTAAAGTCATCACGTAGAAGGGAAGTAATAAAATAATAAAAATAAAACATAATAAAATAATTCTCACGACGTTTCGGCTACAACGCAAGCAGCCGTCTTCAGGTGAAGAATGAGACACTGCCAAGCTTGGAGCTTATATATAAGCTGGGTTGGAGGTGGAAGAAGAGCGCCTTAACAAAATAATGTGCATATCAAGAGGAATTTAGCATATTTATGGGAATGCGTAGGAGGTGGGCGGGGGGGTTTCAAAGTCATATTATGCCCGTGCATTATGCAGGATCAGCAGCATCAAAGGGAGGGGATAGGGGTAGCATTAATAAAGGGAAGGAATGTTAATAGTATGTAGAAGCAATGAAACATGTCTCCTGCCACCGCTCTCATTGACATAGAACATAACTACACTTGCCCCAACAATCTAAATAAAACATAATAATGTTTTATTTTTAAATCCTTTATATTAAGTTCGCTTGCTTGCGTGCTTGCGTGCTTGCTTGCTTGCTTACGACCGTGCAAATCTTTCGGTCGTTTTTTAACCCACTTCCCGTTATCCAATCGAGCTGACATTTTGCACACAGACTCGTTGTGCGAGACAATTTATGTTCGTGAAAATTTTTTTTCAAGATTTTACACTGTTTAGAGAAAACAAATTAAATATTTAATTACCAATTGCTTAATACTGGCAGACAATCATCTGACCCATAGGTGGCAGCCATCTCAAGCCAGAGGACGAGAGGACTCGAGCCGCCACGCATATAAAGGATTTATAGTGAAAAACTTTGTTTTTACGGGTTATACTTATTATTATTTTATTACTTCCCTTCTACGTGACTTTACCGAAAGAACCAAGAAGAAGATGATGATGATAATAATCCGGCTTCGTTGAGCGTTTCATTTGTGGCCGTGTTGAGTCAAAAACGTCACGCGTTTCGAAGTTTTTCGGCTGATTAAAATTTCCACGTGGAGATGATGATGATGATGATCATAATAATAAGCCGCTTATTTGAGATATAATTTGCGGTAGCCAGGGTCGCTTCTGAAAGAAAAGCTATAATTATTTTTTCTCTTAAAGAGCTACGATACAGCTCGCTGCAGCCTTACCTGGTAAAATAAAAAAAATATGATTATAGTTTTTCATTATAGCTTTTTGCTGCGTATGTCTGTGCCGTTCGTGGAACAAATAAATACATATACACTCAATCATAACGAGAGAGGGAGGGAGGGAGAGAGAGCGCGCGCTAGAAAGCCACTCTGAACTTAATGAGAACGGTAATTCACTGCAGACCTACAGAGCCAAACTTTAAACAGCCGCTACTAGTTATAATGACATTTGTCTGGGATATTCAATTTTTTTCCCCCCCTGATGCTTTGCCGCTTAAATACTGAGTGGCTGGCTGCACAACCTTACCTAAAGCGTACTCGCATGAGGATGAAAGCGATCAGAAATTGCCTTCAATGTGTGGCACGTGACCTTGAGATTTTTAGCAAACTGTTGATGTCTGTATGCACGTGCGTTGAACTTGTATCACGCCCTACCTCCTACCGATCATACAGCAAGAGTTTGCACCTTTGTTATACATCGTATTATTTTTCTTCGTTCTTGTCAAACAGGTAGTGTTGAGTCTATGGTGCAGTGTTGAGTCTATGGTGCAGTGTTGAGTCTATGGGCAGTGTTGAGTCTATGGTGCAGTGTTGAGTCTATGGGTAGTGTTGAGTCTATGGTGCAGTGTTGAGTCTATGGGCAGTGTTGAGTCTATGGTGCAGTGTTGAGTATATGGGCGGTGTTGAGTCTATGGACAGTGTTGAGTCTATGGTGCAGTGTTGAGTCTATGGGCGGTGTTGAGTCTATGGGTAGTGTTGAGTCTATGGGTAGTGTTAGTCTATAGGCAGTGTTGAGTCTATGGTGCAGTGTTGAATCTATGGGCAGTGTTGAGTCTATGGGCAGTGTTGAGTCTATGGTGCAGTGTTGAGTCTATGGTGCAGTGTTGAGTCTATGGAGCAGTGTTGAGTCTATGGGCAGTGTTGAGTCTATGGGTAGTGTTGAGTCTATGGAGCAGTGTTGAGTCTATGGTGCAGTGTTGAGTCTATGGGTAGTGTTGAGTCTATGGGCAGTGTTTAGTTTATGGGCAGTGTTGAGTCTATGGGCAGTGTTGAGTCTATGGGCAGTGTTGAGTCTATGGGTAGTGTTGAGTTTATGGGCAGTGTTGAGTCTATGGGCAGTGTTGAGTTTATGGGCAGTGTTGAGTCTATGGGCAGTGTTGAGTCTAGAGGCAGTGTTGAGTCTATGGGCAGTGTTTAGTTTATGGGCAGTGTTGAGTCTATGGGCAGTGTTGAGTCTATGGGCAGTGTTGAGTCTATGGGTAGTGTTGAGTTTATGGGCAGTGTTGAGTCTATGGGCAGTGTTGAGTTTATGGGCAGTGTTGAGTCTATGGGCAGTGTTGAGTCTATGGGCAGTGTTGAGTCTATGGGTAGTGTTGAGTCTATGGGTAGTGTTGAGTTTATGGGCAGTGTTGAGTCTATGGGCAGTGTTGAGTCTATGGGCAGTGTTGAGTCTATGGGTAGTGTTGAGTTTATGGGCAGTGTTGAGTCTATGGGCAGTGTTGAGTCTATGGGTAGTGTTGAGTCTATGGGCAGTGTTGAGTCTATGGGCAGTGTTGAGTCTATGGGCAGTGTTGAGTCTATGGGCAGTGTTGAGTCTATGGGCAGTGGTTGAGTCTATGGGCAGTGTTGAGTCTATGGGCAGTGTTGAGTCTATGGGCAGTGTTGAGTCTATGGGCAGTGTTGAGTCTATGGGCAGTGTTGAGTCTATGGGTAGTGTTGAGTCTATGGGCAGTGTTGAGTCTATGGGTAGTGTTGAGTTTATGGGTAGTGTTGAGTCTATGGGCAGTGTTGAGTCTATGGGCAGTGTTGAGTCTATGGGTAGTGTTGAGTCTATGGGTAGTGTTGAGTTTATGGGCAGTGTTGAGTCTATGGGCAGTGTTGAGTCTATGGGCAGTGTTGAGTCTATGGGTAGTGTTGAGTCTATGGGCAGTGTTGAGTCTATGGGCAGTGTTTAGTTTATGGGCAGTGTTGAGTCTATGGGCAGTGTTGAGTCTATGGGCAGTGTTGAGTCTATGGGCAGTGTTGAGTCTATGGGCAGTGTTGAGTCTATGGGCAGTGTTGAGTCTATGGGTAGTGTTGAGTCTATGGGTAGTGTTGAGTCTATGGGCAGTGTTGAGTCTATGGGCAGTGTTGAGTCTATGGGCAGTGTTAGTCTATGGGCAGTGTTGAGTCTATGGGCAGTGTTGAGTCTATGGGCAGTGTTAGTCTATGGGCAGTGTTAGTCTATGGGCAGTGTTGAGTCTATGGGCAGTGTTGAGTCTATGGGCAGTGTTGAGTCTGTGGGGGAGGGAGCGTGGGAGAGTGGCGGTTGAGGTTTAACATGTCATTAACATGTCATTAACATGTCATTAACATGGTTAATCACATCTTTCCAATGATTGCTCAATATGAATCCATCTTCTCGGTTGAAGTTATGTCTGTGTTTGTATATCTGTAAGGCCTCATGGACAAATCTTCGTGTGGTATCCAGACGGCTTGCAGAGTACCTTGGTATCGGAGAAAACAATATCATGATCACCCACAGAGTTGTAAAAATGATACTGTTCATGCATGACAGGTTGCTACAGGACCATGTGACAGGGCAGCAGAGGGCAAATGCGCATCTGTGCTCGCCCATGTACCGGCGTGGTGAAGTATGGTCAAACGACATTGCGAGTTAATTAAATGCGTTAAACCGAGCTCCGTTTAAGTCCAGCTGTTCTTTTTAACCTGAGGGTTGTATGGGCAATGTTAGTCTATGGCAGTGGTCAACATTGGGGGGACCAATTCTTCTAGAGTGTCTGGGTGTCCCAACGCAGAAAAATTATCTATATTTGAAAACTAATTTCCTTCTAGATTTGAAGCTTTCGTGACTGCAAGGATGCATATTCTAAGGTTTTCGGTAAAGTCACGTAGGTAAACAATTGAAATTAATAGAAGTAAAATAAAAATAAAATTGAACTTTTATTAATTTTAATTTTTTTCCTACGTGACTTTAACCGAAAACCTTAGATTATGAACTAATTTCCTGCCTAAAATTTTGAAAAATGCACTAACAGGTGAGATCGACTTGTTTTTTCCACAATAATGTCTAATAGTGTATTGTATTACATCACAACACTGACAACAACGCGGACGTGGGATGAATACGTGTGGAAACTCGTGTTAAGGATTCATCCTATAGGTAACAAAGGCTACCCCCCCTCCACATTTAGATTAAGATGGCCTTAATCTAAGTTGTCTTGTGGTTGTTGTTGTTGTTGTTTGACTTGCATCCCACTGGGATTTTTGCACACAGTGTTGGTGTTTTTTCTGCAATATTTTGCTGTCTTTTCTTGGATTTTCTGTTCGCACTTAGTCACATATTCACTTTAAGATATTTTTTGTTCATGTTTTTGTTTGTTGCGGTTGCACCCGATTCAAGAGCCGAATGGCTCACAGGGCTTGTACCTGATACATGAACTTGAACTCACTCACTCACACACTCACCCACTCACTCACTAGCACACTCACCCACTCACCCACCCACTCACCCAATCACCCACTCACTTAACAACACACTCACTCACACACCCACTCACTCACTCACCCACCCACCCACTCACTCACTCACTCACCCACCCACTCACCCAATCACCCACTCACTCAACAACACACTCACTCACACACCCACTCATTCACTCACTCACCCACACACCCACTCACTCACACACTCACACACATTTTCTGTTTGCACTTAGTCACTTTAAGATGTTTCCTGTTCATGTTTTTGCTTGTTGTTTGTTGCGGTTGCGCCCGATTCAAGAGCCGAATGGCTCACAGGGCTATACCTAATACATGAAACTGAACTTGAACATCCCTCCAATCCCACCCCCATCTCTTATAGCCTTAACAGAATTGGGGAGGTGATGGGTGGGCCAGCACCACGTCTGACTGCCCGACCGCCTTTGTCTCCCCTAGTGTTGATGTTTACACATCTCACGCGGGCACTCGCACACACGCGCACACAAAGACAAAGGTCCCCCCGCCTTCCGTGTAGTCTCGACAGACTTGTAGGGGCAAGTGCTGTTAGCGAGTAGCGGCAACTATGAAGGCCGGCACGGCACACGATGGGGTCATGGGTGACCAACACCACGCCCGGCCGCCTTTGTCTCCCTGGCGGCGATCATTTTACGGACTCCATACCACTGCTCCCACACACACACACATTTAATGTAGCCAGTTTTGGCCAAACTGTTGATAAATTATCCGCGAATGACTCAATAGGGATTATACACGACTATATTAGCACGGTTTATGCGTCCAATGTGGCTTGCCTGCAGAAATAAGCCATCATCATCGTTATGATTGCAATTATTATTGGGGCATTACCATCATGAAGTGCATGAGAGACTCCGGACTCAGCCGCTTACTCAGCCAGATACTCAGTCGAGTACTCAGCGAGACAAAATGTGCTTTCTTGCCGCACTGACCCAGAGTGGTGAAGTATGATCTACCCTCTCCATCGCTTATCCTGACGGTGAAGGCAACAACCGACCTCGACTGGACCTCTGGGAACAAGAGCTTTGTGGTTATTCGGATTCCTCCTCCTCCTCCTGTTTAAATTACGATTCTGAGAGCGAGAGAGAGAGCGAGAGAGCGAGCGAGAGACTTTGACTTTTAAAGAACTTTCATTGCCGCCAGCAGCAACAGCACTGGAGGCAATTTCGATATGAAATACACAAAGTCACCAGCAAACAAATTAAAATAAACAAACGCTACAAATGCACGCGCTGTGGCGCTAAAAGCACCGTGCACGACACGTAAGAAAAGTCACGTGGTGGTGGTGATGGTTGTTGTGGTTGTGGTGGTGGTTGTGGTGGTGGTGGTCATTTCGCACGCCACGGTGACGAGCGAGCGCTTCAGAAGGTGAACACCACGAGGTGCCGTCCACGCTGCTGCAGAGAGGGGCTTGTCCGGCTCCCCAACGTTCGAAGAAGACGCGCTGCACATCACCGACACGTGTGTGGTACATGGCGTGCTCCAGCCGGAGCCGCGCCTTGAGCAGAGAGAGACAGAGACACAGAGAGAGATAGAGACACACCGAGAGAGACAGAGACACCGAGAGAGACAGAGATACAGAGAGAGACAGAGACACACAGAGAGAGACAGAGACACATCACCGACACGTGTGTGGTACATGGCGTGCTCCAGCCGGAGCCGCGCCTTGAGCAGAGAGAGACAGAGACACAGAGAGAGATAGAGACACACAGAGAGAGACAGAGACACACAGAGAGAGACAGAGACACACAGAGAGAGACAGAGACACATCACCGACACGTGTGTGGTACATGGCGTGCTCCAGCCGGAGCCGCGTCTTGAGCAGAGAGAGACAGAGACACAGAGAGAGACAGAGACACACAGAGAGAGACAGAGACACAGAGAGAGACAGAGACACATCACCGACACGTGTGTGGTACATGGCGTGCTCCAGCCGGAGCCGCGCCTTGAGCAGAGAGAGACAGAGACACAGAGAGAGATAGAGACACACAGAGAGAGACAGAGACACCGAGAGAGACAGAGACACAGAGAGAGACAGAGACACACAGAGAGAGACAGAGACACATCACCGACACGTGTGTGGTACATGGCGTGCTCCAGCCGGAGCCGCGCCTTGAGCAGGCCCCTGAACACTGGAAGCTCCACAGAGCAGCCGTCAGTGTCACCTTCCAGCATCTTCTTCCTCGTTCTGTAACACCGCCATCTTCGCCTGCACTCAGACGAAGATGGCGAGGTCATGTCGCTTGCTAGCCAGGTAAGGCACCACCCCATATACGAAGCTGCTGTTGTAGAAGGGCACCCCAAGTTTCCTGAAGATGTCCCCCAAAAAGGCGGAACATTGGCTTGAGCCATTGGCAGCGTAAGTACCGGTGGGGCAGATCCTCCCTGGCACCGCAGGAAATGCACAAGTCTGTTACCCCTGGCGAGATTCGGCTGAGCCACACAGCCGATTGCAACGTGCAGTGTGCCAACCTCCACTGGAGGTCACCGCAGCGTTTGGCTATGGAGAGAGAGAGCGGGGGAGAGCGAGAGAAGACGAGAGAGAGAGAGAGGACAGCTCTGCATGCAGATGTGAGCTACCCGTCGGAGGCCATAGGACTGCGAGACGGGCTGGGTGCAGATGCAGCACTTGTAAAAAAATACGTCTTTTTTTTGTTACAAATATTACATAGAAAACATAGGGGGGACATAGACATGGAGTAGGGAGAGAGGGGGTAGAGAGAGAGGGGGTAGAGAGAGGGGGTAGAGAGAGAGAGGGGGTAGAGAGATAGGGAAGGAGTAAGAAGATTAGCTTGATATTTTTGGTGAAATATTTCATTTAAACAGGGGGGGGGGGGGGCATAAAACAAATCATAAAAAAAAAACCGATATGATGGAAAAAAAGAGAGAGAGAGTGGACTGCGAGAAGGGCTGCGTGCAGAACGAGCGAGTGAGCGAGAGAGTGAGCGAGAGAGTGACCGAGAGAGTGAGCGAGAGATTGAGCGAGTGAGCGAGAGAGTGAGCGAGAGAGTGAGCGAGCGAGTGAGCGAGAGAGTGAGCGAGAGAGTGAGCGAGAGAGTGAGCGAGAGAGTGACCGAGCGAGATGGTGAGTGAGAGAGTGAGCGAGAGAGTGAGCGAGAGAGTGAGCGAGAGAGTGAGCGAGAGAGTGACCGAGAGAGTGAGCGAGAGAGTGACCGAGAGAGTGAGCGAGACAGTGACCGAGAGAGTGAGCGAAAGAGTGAGCGAGAGAGTGACCGAGAGAGTGTGCGAGAGAGTGAGCGAGAGAGCGAGCGAGAGAGCGAGCGAGAGAGCGAGCGAGCGAGCGAGAGGGTGAGCGAGAGGTGGGGGTTTACATAAAGCTAAGTTTAAAGAAAAAAATCACGAAATGATGAACGAAGCAAAGTGCCGACAACACCGAGGATCTTCTTGTTTCCTCTGCATCGTAAAAATAAAGAGAGAGAGCGAGAGAAATCGAGTAAGTGCTGAGAGTTGGTGAACTCTGGGCTCCATCGATTTAAAGCTTTCGTGACTGCAGGGATTCATCTTCTCGGTTGTTTCGGTAAAGTCACGTAGAAGGGAAATAATAAAATAATAAAAATAAATCATAATAAAATACAATTATCACGACGTTTCGGCCACAACGCAAGCAGCCGTCCTCAGGTGAAGAACAGGTCTGTCGGAAAGACAGCGTCTGAATGAAACACCACCAGGCTTGGCAGCGTATATTTAAGCTGCTGGGTTGGATGGGGAAGAGCGCCTTGACAAAATAATTTTCATATCAAGAGGAATTTAGCATATTTATGGGAATGCAAATATGGGATTAGTCACTACTTGTGGAATGCGTAGTTTATCGCCTGATACACACGAGGTCGTGGGTTCGGTTCTAGACCCTGACGCCTGCTGTATGTGTGGAAGTGTAAATGTGTCGTGAACCTCCACCACCCGACACAGCCGATTAGTTAGGGATTTGTCACGTAAACAAAAGGCTAATTAGTTACGAGTATAATGTGTAGTGTGTAGTGTAGTGTGCAATGTAGTGTATAGTGTAGTGTAGTATGTAGTGTAATGTTTAGTGTAATGTAGTGTGTAGTGTAGTGTGTAGTGTAGTGTGTAGTGTAATGTAGTGTAATGTAGTCTAGTGTAGTGTGTAATGTAGTGTAGTGTGTAGTGTAGTGTGTAATGTAGTGTAATGTAGTGTAGTGTTTAGTGTAATGTAGTGTGTAGTGTAGTGTATAGTGTAGTGTGTAGTGTAGTGTCGTGTGTAGTGTGGTATGTAGTGTGATATGTAGTGTAGTGTATAGTGTAGTGTATAGTGTAGTGTATAGTGTAGTGTATAGTGTAGTGTAGGCTGTAGTGTAGTGTGTAGTGTAATGTAGTGTGTAGTGTAGTGTAATGTAGTGTGTAGTGTAATGTGTAGTGTAGTGTGTAGTGTAATGTCGTGTGTAGTGTAAGCTGTAGTGTAGTGTGTAGTGTAATGTAGTGTGTAGTGTAGTGTGTAGTGTAGTGTGTAGTGTAATGTAGTGTAATGTAGTGTATAGTGTAGTGTAGGCTGTAGTGTAGTGTGTAGTGTAATGTAGTGTGTAGTGTAGTGTAATGTAGTGTGTAGTGTAATGTGTAGTGTAGTGTGTAGTGTAATGTCGTGTGTAGTGTAAGCTGTAGTGTAGTGTGTAGTGTAATGTAGTGTGTAGTGTAGTGTGTAGTGTAATGTAGTGTAATGTAGTGTATAGTGTAGTGTATAGTGTAGTGTAGTGTATAGTGTAGTGTATAGTGTAGTGTATAGTGTAGTGTATAGTGTAGTGTAGTGTATAGTGTAGTGTATAGTGTAGTGTATAAATTATCAGGCGGAGAGATGAAGACCAATTGTGTTGTGATCAAAACGTCGTGGTTTTTTTGCTTTCATTTTACATTTTAAATTTTACTTCATTTTTATTTTCTATCTACGTGACTTTACCGAAAGAACCAAGAATATAAAGAAACACTTTTTATTTTATTTTACCAGGTAAGGCTCCACTGAGTTGCACAGCTCTTTCTTTCAGAAGCGACACTGGCTATAGCAAATGATAGCTCAACGAAGTGGACTTATCATCATCACCATCATCGCGTGGGAATTTATATCAGCAGCAAAAATAACTCTAAACGCGTGACCTTGACTCTAAACGTGGAGGGAAACAAAACCGGAGGATCCGGAGGAAAATCCACGCGACCACGGAGAGAGAGACACGCAAACTCCAAATAAACAGCAGGCGTCGTCAGCGTCGGGATCGAACCCACGACCTCCTGTATACCAGGCGAGGTAGTTAACATTTCACTACGGGGAAAGAGAGACAAACTCCAAAAATACAGCAGACATCGTCAGGGTCGGGATCGAACCCACGACCTCCTGCACACCAGGCGAAGTAGTCAACATCTCCTCGCCACCGTGATGATGATGAGAAAGAGAGAGACACGTAAACTCCAAAAATACAGCAGCAGGCGTCAGGGTCGAGATCAAACCCACGACCTCCTGTAGACCAGGCGAGGTAGTTAACATCTCACCACGGAAAGAGAGACACACACTAACTCCAAATATACAGCAGACGTCGTCAGGGTCGGGATGGAACCCACGACCTCCTGCATACCAGGCGAGGCAGTCAACATCGCGCGAACACGCCACAATCATCACGGTTTTGGCTACGTACGGTGTGAACGAAGTTTTAAAAAACCCGGAATGTTCATAAACGCGGCGGTCGCTAACCGCTGCGCCACCGCTCCTGCGCTCCGTTGCCGCGCAAATTGATCGGCCGGTGGTCTGTCTCCGTTGTCCTTCCGAGCGTAGTAATGAGTTTTACACCCGATTTGCTTGTGCTCGATGATCGAGGTTGCAGTCGTGTTGATGGAGTGTCCGTGCCAAATAGGATCTGGCATCAGTAGCAGCGTTGGTTTAACAAGACCCACCCCCACCACCACTGCCTGCCCCCCCCCCCCCCCCCACACACATCCACACACACTCATGGCTCGCTGATGAGACCACTACGTGGAAGGTAGAAACTCGCACGGCGTGTCCGTGCGTCCAGAGATGGTCGTGTGATGCTGAGATGTTCGACTCGGCTGAGAGATGGTTTTGAAACTGAACCCCCTGTACCCCTTTGGGTCTCAATGGTTAATATAACGTTAATATAACGTTAATATAACGTTAATATAACGTTAATATCACGTTAATAAATGTGTTAGGGTTTGATGAAACAAAGTAAATTGGAGCTTGCGTGCCCGTGCTGAGTTTGTGTTTGCGATGATTTGCATAACACAAAAAAGATCTGTCCAATGGTTCTTAAGCTGTGGGCTGTGTTAGTCTATGGGTAGTGTTAGTCTATGGGTAGTGTTAGTCTATGGGTAGTGTTAGTCTATGGGCAGTGTTAGTCTATGGGCAGTGTTAGTCTATGGGTAGTGTTAGTCTATGGGTAGTGTTAGTCTATGGGTAGTGTTAGTCTATGGGTAGTGTTGAGTCTATGGGTAGTGTTGAGTCTATGGGTAGTGTTAGTCTATGGGTAGTGTTGAGTCTGTGGGTAGTGTTAGTCTATGGGCAGTGTTGAGTCTGTGGGTAGTGTTGAGTCTATGGGCAGTGTTGAGTCTGTGGGTAGTGTTGAGTCTATGGGCAGTGTTGAGTCTGTGGGTAGTGTTGAGTCTATGGGCAGTGTTTAGGCTATGGGTAGTGTTAGTCTATGGGCAGTGTTAGTCTATGGGCAATGTTAGTCTATTAGCAATGTTAGTCTATGGGCAATGTTAGTCTATGGGCAATGTTAGTCTATGGGCAATGTTAGTCTATGGGCAGTGTTAGTCTATTAGCAATGTTAGTCTATGGACGATGTTAGTTTATGGGCAATGTTAGTCTACTGCTGTGGTTCTTACTCTTTAGTGCAGCTTCTCAGACAGGGGGCATCTCACACCCCCCAAGGAGCGCATTCACCCCCGGGTTAAAAAGAACAGCTGGACTTAAACGGAGCTCGGTTTTACGCATTTAATTAACTCGCAATGTCGTTTGACCATACTTCACCACGCCGGTACATGGGGAAAACAGACGTGGGGAGCATCCCTCCCGCGTTGCCCTCTGCTGCTCGCCACGTGGCCCCTTGTGGCATCCTGTAGTGACATCTCATGCATGGCCCCGAGCTTAGAGAGCGGAGAGAGAGAGACACGCAAACTACAAATATACATCAGCAGGCGTCAGGGTCGGGATTGAACCCACGGACCTCCTGTACACCAGGCGATGTAATCAACATCTCACAACGGAGAGAGAGACACGCAAACTCCAAATATACAGCAGCAGGCGTCAGGGTCGGGAATGAACCCACGGACCTCCTGTAGACCAGGCGAGGTAGTTAACATCTCCTAGCCACCATGATGATGATGAAAGAGAGACACACAAACTCCAAATATACAGCAGCAGGCGTCAGGGTCGGGGTCGAACCCACGACCTCCTGTAGATCAGGCGAGGTAGTTAACATCTCACCACGGAGAGAGAGACACGCAAACTCCAAATATACATCAGCAGGCGTCAGGGTCGGGATTGAACCCACGACATCCTGTACACCAGGCGAGGTAGTTAACATCTCCTAGCCACCATGATGATGATGAAAGAGAGACACACAAACTCCAAATATACAGCAGCAGGCGTCAGGGTCGGGATTGAACCCACGACCTCCTGTAGACCAGGCGAGGTAGTTAACATCTCACCACGGAGAAAAAGACACGCAAACTCCAAATATACAGCAGGCGTCAGGGTCGGAATTGAACCTACGGACCTCCTACATACCTGGCGAGGTAGTTAACATCTCACCACGAAGAGAAAGACACGTAAACTCCAAATATACAGCAGCAGGCGTCAGGGTCGGGAATGAACCTACGGACCTCCTGCATGCCTGGCGAGGGAGTTAACATCTCGGAGCCACAATTGGAACCTCCTTTGCCAGTAGCAAAACATGATAATTGTTTTTTTACCCTTCTATCTGGCAACAAAACTGACACTTTTTTTTAATGAGGAGTCATGTTTGCATAGACCACAATACCTGCAGTCATAATGCAAACAAAGAACACAACTCTAATAATGTATGTGCACTGTCCTTGAAGTTGATTGGTCCACACTCGAGACAGCTTTCCTTAGATCAGGGGTCGGGAACCTTTTTGACTGGGAGAGCCATAAAAGCCAAATATTTCTAAATATATTTCATTGAGAGCCATATAGTATTTTTAACGTATAATAGATTAAATGTCTTACTTTTAATGCGACTTCTGGTGCTGCATGGTTTTGCTGATGGCCTTGTAGTCTGGTTCGTACATGGTGAGGTTGAGCTTCGTGCAGGCGTGACCCGTGAAATGTATCTTCAAAACTAATTTCTGTTTACTTTAAAACGACACGGTATTATTAAGCAATATCACAAGTATTTTAAAATCAGTTTCAAACCGATTTTTTTTTTCAACTCAAAATTGTCTGGGAGCCATATGCGGTCACTGGAAGAGCCATATATGGCTCGCGAGCCATAGGTTCCCGACCGCTGCCTTAGATCCTAGTCTCACATGGGTTGGACCAGATGACGCCAAAAATGCTCGCAATAATCGAGCCTTGTCGATCTACTACGGCTACACGCGCCACTGCCGTGGCTACATCACGACTCGACAAGTGGTCGCATGCGTCACAGAGCCTGCGTCTCCACCGTGCACCGTGTCTCCTCTATACCACGTCACCCCCCATACCGCATCTCCCCCGTGTACCCCCTCTACCACGTGTACCCCATCTCCGCTGCCCTCTGTGGTGTTCCCCACGCGGCTGGGACCGTGGCGGTGTAACGTCGCTGCTCTTAGCTGCGGGATGCGCTGAGGCGAGTAATGTGGCACATCGCTCACTTCGCGGATGACAGATGCGTGCCTCCCTCCCTCCCTGCCTTCCTCCCTGCCTCCCTCCCCTCCTCCTCTCCCTCCCCTCACTTCCTCCTCTCCCTCTCTTCCTCCCTCCCTCCCTGCCTCCCTGCCTCCCTCCCTCCCTCCCCTCCCCTCCCTCCCTCCCTCCCTCCCTCCCACCCCCCTCCCTCCCTGCCTCCCTCCCTCCCTCCCTCCCTCCCTCCCACCCCCCTCCCTCCCTGCCTCCCTCCCTGCCTCCCTCCCTCTCTCTCTCTCTCTCCCTCTCTCCCTCCCTCCCTCCCTCCCTCCCTCCCTCCCCTCCTCCCCACCCTCCCTGCCTCCCTCCCTCCCTCCCACCCCCCTCCCTCCCTCCCTCCCTCCCTCCCTCCCACCCCCCTCCCTCCCTCCCTCCCTCCCACCCCCCTCCCTCCCTCCCTCCCTGCCTCTCTCCCTCATCCTCTCCTCCCCACCCCTCCCCACTGCCCCTTTAGCGCGGTGACATTGAGGATGCGTCGTATCGCGTCACGCGGTGGGGCCGTGGTGACTTGTAGCCTTCCAGCGCGTTCATTCATTCGTTCACTCGTTCATTCGTTCGTTCATTCGTCCGTTCATTCATTCGTTCGTTCATTTGTTCATTCTTTCATTCGTTCGTTCATTCGTTCGTTCATTCGTTCGTTTATTCGTTCGTTCATTCGTTCATTCATTCATTCGTTCGTTCCTTCGTTCATTCGTTCGTTTGTTCGTTCATTCGTTCGTTCGTTCATTCCTTTCTTCGCTAGTTTGTTTGTTCATTCGTTCATTAATTCATTCGTTCCTTCATTCATTCGTTTGTTTGTTCATTCATTCGTTCGTTCGTTCGTTCGTTCATTCGTTCGTTCATTCAATTCATTCGCTGTGCCCAGTTGCAAGTGGCGGGTCAGCCCGCTGCGCAGCGACGATGACCTGAGTTCGATTCCCGCTCACGACCAACGCCAACACGGCTGTCTCTGTGAAACTCTATGGGTCTCTATGACAGTCCCTGAGTCTCTGTGAGTGTCTGTGGGTCTCTGTGTGACTTTGTGGGTCTCTATGAAAGTCTCGGGTATCTCTATGCTTGTTTGTGGGTCTCTGTGTGACTCTGTGGGTCTCTATGTCAGTCCCTGAGTCTCTGTGGGTGTCTGTGGGTCTCTGTGTGACTCTGTGGGTCTCTATGAAAGTCTCGGGTATCTCTATGCTTGTTTGTGGGTCTCTGTGTGACTCTGTGGGTCTCTATGTCAGTCCCTGAGTCTCTGTGGGTGTCTGTGGGTCTCTGTGTGACTCTGTGGGTCTCTATGAAAGTCTCGGGTATCTCTATGCTTGTTTGTGGGTCTCTGTGTGACTCTGTGGGTCTCTATGACAGTCCCTGGGTCTCTATGCATGTCTGTGGGTCTCTGTGTGACTCTGTGGGTCTCTATGACAGTCCCTGGGTCTCTATGCATGTCTGTGGGTCTCTGTGTGACTCTGTGGCTCTCTATGACAGTCCCTGGGTCTCTATGCATGTCTGTGGGTCTCTGTGTGACTCTGTGGGTCTCTATGACAGTCCCTGGGTCTCTATGCATGTCTGTGGGTCTCTGTGTGACTCTGTGGGTCTCTATGACAGTCCCTGGGTCTCTATGCATGTCTGTGGGTCTCTGTGTGACTCTGTGGGTCTCTATGACAGTCCCTGGGTCTCTATGCATGTCTGTGGGTCTCTGTGTGACTCTGTGGCTCTCTATGACAGTCCCTGGGTCTCTATGCATGTCTGTGGGTCTCTGTGTGACTCTGTGGGTCTCTATGACAGTCCCTGGGTCTCTATGCATGTCTGTGGGTCTCTGTGTGACTCTGTGGGTCTCTATGACAGTCCCTGGGTCTCTATGCATGTCTGTGGGTCTCTGTGTGACTCTGTGGGTCTCTATGACAGTCCCTGGGTCTCTATGCATGTCTGTGGGTCTCTGTGTGACTCTGTGGGTCTCTATGAAAGTCTCGGGTATCTCTATGCTTGTTTGTGGGTCTCTGTGTGACTCTGTGGGTCTCTATGACAGTCCCTGGGTCTCTATGCATGTCTGTGGGTCTCTGTGTGACTCTGTTGGTCTCTATGAAAGTCTCGGGTATCTCTATGCTTGTTTGTGGGTCTCTGTGTGACTCTGTGGGTCTCTATGACAGTCCCTGGGTCTCTATGCATGTCTGTGGGTCTCTGTGTGACTCTGTGGGTCTCTATGACAGTCCCTGGGTCTCTATGCATGTCTGTGGGTCTCTGTGTGACTCTGTGGGTCTCTATGTCAGTCCCTGAGTCTCTGTGGGTGTCTGTGGGTCTCTGTGTGACTCTGTGGGTCTCTATGACAGTCCCTGGGTCTCTATGCATGTCTGTGGGTCTCTGTGTGACTCTGTGGGTCTCTATGAAAGTCTCGGGTATCTCTATGCTTGTTTGTGGGTCTCTGTGTGACTCTGTGGGTCTCTATGTCAGTCCCTGAGTCTCTGTGGGTGTCTGTGGGTCTCTGTGTGACTCTGTGGGTCTCTATGACAGTCCCTGGGTCTCTATGCATGTCTGTGGGTCTCTGTGTGACTCTGTGGGTCTCTATGAAAGTCTCGGGTATCTCTATGCTTGTTTGTGGGTCTCTGTGTGACTCTGTGGGTCTCTATGTCAGTCCCTGAGTCTCTGTGGGTGTCTGTGGGTCTCTGTGTGACTCTGTGGGTCTCTATGACAGTCCCTGGGTCTCTATGCATGTCTGTGGGTCTCTGTGTGACTCTGTGGGTCTCTATGAAAGTCTCGGGTATCTCTATGCTTGTTTGTGGGTCTCTGTGTGACTCTGTGGGTCTCTATGTCAGTCCCTGAGTCTCTGTGGGTGTCTGTGGGTCTCTGTGTGACTCTGTGGGTCTCTATGACAGTCCCTGGGTCTCTATGCATGTCTGTGGGTCTCTGTGTGACTCTGTGGGTCTCTATGTCAGTCCCTGAGTCTCTATGCATGTCTGTGGGTCTCTGTGTGACTCTGTGGGTCTCTATGAAAGTCTCGGGTATCTCTATGCTTGTTTGTGGGTCTCTGTGTGACTCTGTAGGTCTCTATGTCAGTCCCTGAGTCTCTGTGGGTGTCTGTGGGTCTCTGTGTGACTCTGTGGGTCTCTATGACAGTCCCTGGGTCTCTATGCATGTCTGTGGGTCTCTGTGTGACTCTGTGGGTCTCTATGTCAGTCCCTGAGTCTCTATGCATGTCTGTGGGTCTCTGTGTGACTCTGTGGGTCTCTATGAAAGTCTCGGGTATCTCTATGCTTGTTTGTGGGTCTCTGTGTGACTCTGTGGGTCTCTATGTCAGTCCCTGAGTCTCTGTGGGTGTCTGTGGGTCTCTGTGTGACTCTGTGGGTCTCTATGACAGTCCCTGGGTCTCTATGCATGTCTGTGGGTCTCTGTGTGACTCTGTGGGTCTCTATGAAAGTCTCGGGTCTCTCTGTGCTTGTTTGTGGGTTTTTGTGTGACTCTGTGGGTCTCTATGACAGTCCCTGAGTCTATATGCATGTATGTGGGTCTCTGTGTGACTCTGTGGGTCTCTATGAGAATCCCCGTGTCTCTGTGGGTGTCTGTGGGTCTCTGTGTGACTCTGTGTGTCTCTATGAGAATCCCCCAGTCTCTCTGTGCGTGTCTGTGGGTCTCTGTGTGACTCTGTGGGTCTCTATGTCAGTCCCTGAGTCTCTGTGGGTGTCTGTGGGTCTCTGTGTGACTCTGTGGGTCTCTATGACAGTCCCTGGGTCTCTCTGTGCGTGTCTGTGGGTCTCTGTGTGACTCTGTGGGTCTCTATGAGAATCCCCAGGTCTCTGTGGGTGTCTGTGGGTCTCTGTGTAACTCTATGGGTCTCTATCACTGCTCCTATCACTATCCCAACCCCTATCACCACCCCTATCACTACCCCAACCCCTATCACTACCCAAACCCATATTACTGCCCCTATCACTACTCCTACCCCTCCTTAACCACACTCACTTATTCCCCTATCACCATAAATAAACCACCACCACCTTAATAACAACCCATTACTCTTTATCATCGCATCTACATTGTTTTAATGGTTGTAATTGCGCCCTGGATTCAGGCGCAGCTAAAACACATTCCTGCGGAGGGAGCTGGTAGGAACGTTGCTCGCTCAATGGCCTGCAGGGTCAACGGCGACGTGGTGTATTCCGCAAATATGCCCGACTGTGAGGGCGGGCACAAGCCGGCGTGAGTAGGTTAGACGTTGAGTTTTATAAGGGCACCACGGGGTGACCAGCCCCTCCACACCCAGCCCCACCCCTCCCACCCCCACCCTCCCCACCCAGCCCCTCCCCACCCTCCCCACCCAGCCCCACCCCTCCAACCCCCCACCCAGCCCCTACCCACCCTCCTCACCTAGCCCCTCCCCACCCAGCCCCTCCCACCCCCCCACCCAGCCTCACCCCACCCTCCCCACCCTGCCCCACCCCTCCAACCCCCCACCCAGCCCCTACCCACCCTCCTCACCCAGCGCCTCCCCACCCAGCCCCTCCCACCCCCCCACCCAGCCCCTCCCCACCCTCCTCACCCAGCCCCTCCCCACCCTCACTGAGGAGGGGCGTGTTAGACACGTCCCCCTCAGTGAGGCAGATGTGATAGCTGCCTCCCCTGGTGCTTTTTCATTGCAGTTTCACGACGAGACCAGCGAGCCTAAATATCTTTATACACATACGTGAAATAAGTTATTTGGAGTATGGAAGGCGAGGACATGAAATGAAGGGGTCTACAAACATCACATTGGTGACACACTGAGATAGTAGCAGGCACGCACTTACTGCCCGCGCTCCATCCAGCTACTGAGAAGTTGCGCAATCAGAGGTGAGGCTGAGCTCGTCGCTGCCTCACCTCTCGTCTCTTCCCGTATTCGCAGCGGAGCTCCGCAAATGTGGTCGATTTTGACTATACAAATTAACCCGTAAAAACAAAGTTTTTCACTATAAATCCTTTATATGCGTGGCGGCTAGAGTCCTCTCGTCCTCTGGCTTGAGATGGCTGCCACCTATGGGTCAGATGATTGCCTGCCACCATTAAGCAATTGGTAATTAAATATAATTTTTTGTTCCTAAAAAGTGTAACATTTTGGAAACATTTTCACGAACATTAATTGTCACACACAACGAGTCTGTGTGGAAAATGTCAGCTCGATTGGATCACGGGAAGTGGGTTAAAAAACGACCGAAAGATTTGCACGGTCGTAAGCAAGCAAGCAAGTGAACTTAATATAAAGGATTTAAAAATGATTGGAATCGTACAGAGATGGCATTTGTAACACAGATCAGTGGACAAATCTTTATATAAAATTTTTATTTGGTTTGGTGGGGTCCTGGATGTGTACGGGACGACCACGTGGCAGGGAATCTTGTCAACGACGCAAGATTGGTCGCCTTTTTAAATCCTTTATATTAAGTTCACTTGCTTGCGCGCTTACGACCGTGCAAATCTTTCGGTCGTTTTTTAACCCACTTCCCGTGATGCAATCGAGCTGACATTTTGCACACAGACTCGTTGTGCGTGACAATTAATGTTCGTGAAAATTTATTTCAAAATTTTACACTTTATAGGACAAAAATATATATTTAATTACCAATTGCTTAATGCTGCAGACAATCATCTGACCCATAGGTGGCAGCCATCTCAAGCCAGAGGACGAGAGGACTCTAGCCGCCACGCATATAAAGGATTTAGAGTGAAAAACTTTGTTTTTACGGGTTATACTTGTTAAATCCTTTATATTAAGTTCACTTGCTTGCTTGCTTGCGCGCTTACGACCGTGCAAATCTCTCGGTCGTTTTTTAACCCACTTCCCGTGATCCAATCGAGCTGACATCTTGCACAGTTGTGCGTGACAATTTATTTTCGTGAAAATTTTTTTCCCAAAATTTTCCACTGTTTAGGAATTTTTTTTTTCATATTTAATTTAAAATACCAATGTGATAAAAATGAAATTCTTACTCAAGAAAAACAGAAATGAATAATAAAATAAAACCGATGCCACGCATATAAAGGATTTATAGTGAAAAACATTGTTTTTACGCGATAATTTTTTAGTTTTTTTTTGTCAGACGTCCCGTAGAGTAGCGAGTTGCAACAATCGAGCCGTGTTCGATACCATCGACGTCTGATGTATTGGCCGTGCCAAAATCCGCCGCCGCCGCCGCTGCTGCTGCTGCCCCTTGCGAGGATGATTGCGACAGTCAGCGCAATGATCGTGTTGTACGGCTCCTTGACGAGCCGATGCTCTCGTGCGATGCTGAGAACGGCAGCGTTGGGGCGTTGAAGGCGTCGCACTACAACCTGAGTCTCGATGGGGGGGCAGGGGGGTGGGTGAGGGTGGAGTGGGTGCTGGGGTAGAGGAGGGAATACAAAGGCAGCCGGGCGGGGTGTTTCAAACACCAACACGTGCCCGCGTCTTCGCTTGACAGCACTTGACACCACCCACCACCAGCAGTCTGTTGAAATGCTGCGATAAAGAGAGGGGATTTGTTCTTGAGAGGTGGTGAGGTGGGTGGTGGGAGCACGGGGCGGTGACAGACGGTCCCTTGCTGTGGTGCAAACGGCGCAGCAGCAGAAGCAGCAGCAGATGTGTTACGCGAGAATTCGACACGTGTACGAGGCTCCATAATAGAGAGGGTTTGTTTTGGAGGGGGTTATATCGCGTAAGAATATATAAATGTGTCGTTAAAACCAAACGTGTGTCTCTCTTTCTATGTGTGTCTATGTTGTGTGTGTCTCTCTCTCTCTCTGTGTATGCGTGTTGTCTCTCTCTGTGTCTTTGTGTGTCTCTCTCTCTCTGTGTGTGTCTATGTAGTGTGTATCTCTCTGTGTGTCTCTGTGTTGTCTCTCTCTGTGTCTGTGTGTCTCTCTCTGTGTGTCTATGTGGCCGGGAGTCAGAGCCAAACCCTGTACACCTTAGGGTGCGACAGGGATGTCCTCTGGCTCCCACATTATGTAACATCTATTTTGACCACCTAGTTCGTGAAGCTTTCAATAGCTGTTCCGGAGGCATTTCCATCTGGTACAGATACAGTGGGAGGCTGATCAATGCCCGGGTGCGGTCAAGGGATGGCCTCCTATTCCTCAACCACGTTATGTATGCTGATGATCTGGTAATTGCTGCTCACTCAGAGGAGGAGTTGGAAACGCTGCTGCTTAACCTGGAGCTTGCCACTAAGAGGTGGGACCTTACCATCAGCCCCACAAAAACTAAGCACCTGCCTGGGTATTTTGTACCATCGGACACTCCACCCCCACAACTTCCAATGGTGATAGGGCAGTTGTGGAGAGAGTGGAGAGTTTTCCATACCTGGGCAGTGTGCTTGTGACCGGTTCAAGTTTAACAACAGAGGACTCACTCCGAATCAGTCTCGCGGCATTATCTTTTCATCGGTTGCATAACGCTGTGTGGAAGCTACCTGGTCTCTCGCTCCACACGAAGCTTCAGGTCTTCTTAGCCACAGTCAAAAACATCTTGGCTGGCCTGACAACGATCCATTCTGGGTTTAACCAGGCTGGATTGTGTGAGGAGCTCACAAATCCCTGAAAGATCTGGACAAAGTCCCATCGGTGAGCTCCTCCGGCAGGCAAGGCTGCGTTGGCTGGGTCATGTAGCCCGCATGCCCAGCCACCGCATGCCTAAACAGCTTTTGTTCGGTCGGATCGAGGGGGCAAAACCGGCGCGTCACGGGCTAGAGAAGAGATGGAGTGATGTGGTACAGGAGGACGTGGAGCTGAGTGGACTTGCCGATGACTGGTACCAGCGGTGTCAAGATCGGCCTCCATGGAGGAGGCTCGTGAAGGACGCTACAGGACAGTTGGAGGCAGTCGCCCTCTAACAACAACGGAGGGCGGAGGAGCGACGCTCACAACAACGAGCGGAACGCCAGGTGGCTAAAGCACAGCAAGTTGGCACTTTAGGGGGCACAGGTGGTGCATCAGCCAGTCATCCCAGTCGTCTCAGTCAGTCGACCTGTGTCATCTGGGTCTACCCCGTGACCTCCTGCCAGCGGGCGTTCAACACATCTCGTGGCCTCAAGGTGCACTTGGCCTGGCACAAGCGTCGTGGTGACGTCACCGCCACTTAGTGGCGAATGGCGGTTGTTGTTGTTGGTGTGTGGGTGGGTGGGTGAGTGGCTGAGTGGGTGAGTGGAGCAGTGGCGAGCGGGTGGGTGAATGAGTGTGTGAGTGGGTCGGTGGATGAATGGGTGAGTGGATGAGTGGGTGAGTGGATGAGTGCGAGAGCCTTCATAGGCTCGTCGTCGGGAGTGCTGGCGCGGTGTTTTGCGCACTGCCCTACGTGCCTGGCGATCTGAGGGCCTCCCCTAGGTCCACTCAGCCTCGAACGAGTTCCTGGCGTGGACTGTATACTACCGTCATGGGGAGACAAAGGTGGTCGAGCGTCTGTCCTACCAGCGGATGAGTGGCAGAGGTCACAACCGGGTACCCGATACCCGTACCCTACCCGATACCCGGCTACCCGTACCCGGCCGGGTACGGGTACCCGTTTGCGACCCTGGTGCGGCCGGGTACGGGTACGGGTAGGCCGTGAGTCACTGGTGAGTCACCGTTTGTCACTCATTTCCCAACGTCTTGTCTCTTCTCACAATTCAAGTTCCTAGAATCAACCCACCCGCGCCTGCAACATGGCTTCATCCCAGAGGTCGCAATCGGGTACCCGATACCCGTACCATACCCGTACCCGGCCGGGTGCGAGTAGGGTACGGCCGGGTACGGGTATGGGTACCCGTTTGCGACCCTGGTGCGGCCGGGTACGGGTAAGGAATCAAAACCCGTTTGCGACCTCTGGTGAGTGGGTGGCTGGATGGTTGAGTGCACGTGGGAGGTTGGTGGTGGGGTGTGCGAGTGGGTGAGTCAGATGCCACTCCCTCCAATGCGATGTCTGTAGACAAATGTGAAGGAATCAACGAGTTACGTTCCTTGGGGAGTGGGGGGGGCACAACATTTATCAAAGCAGTAGGAGGTGCAACTCCCCCCCCCACACACACACTCCCAGCCTCCGAATTATTTGCTTGAATTTCAGATTTTGTTTTTCACAGCACAACAGCTGCGGTCGAGCAGACGGTGAGATGCAGACACAGCGGGGGGTTGGGGGGGGTGAAATAAGGGGGGAGAAGGGGGGGGCGAAATCTTGCAGTGATTGGGGGGGGGGGCGGTGAGCGGGGGGGGGGGGGGCTCATTCCTTACATTCAATAAGTCGAACGGCTGTTGTCGTCTGTCTTCAACAACACAATGTCGGATTTTTTGTGTTTCTTACGCCGTCATGGGGCGCTGTAGAATTGTATTAGTGGTAAAAAAAAATTAGACACGTACAGCATGTGAAATATTAAAAAAAAAAGTTCATCTTCTTGGTTCTTTCGGTAAAGTCACGTAGAAGGGAAATAATAAAATAATAAAAATGAAACATTATAAAATAATTCTCACGACGTTTCGGCCACAACGCAAGCAGCCGTCCTCAGGTGAAGAACAGGTCTGTCGAGAAGACAGCGTCTGAATGATTATGTTTTATTTTTATTTTATTATTTCCCTTCTACGTGACTTTACCAAAAAAACCAAGAAGATGAATCCCTGCAGTCACGAAAGCTTTTAATCGAAAAAAAAAGTTTTTTTCTGGCTTGAACGTGACGTCCAGAGGCACGGACAATCGATGCCGGTTGCCATCTTCATCTTTATTCTAGATTTGAAGTTTTCGTGACTGCAAACCCTGATGATGGTGATGATGCTGATGATGCTGATTATGATGCTGATGATGCTGATGCTGGTGATGATGTTGATGATGCTGCTGATGATGGTGATGATGGTGCTGATGATGCTGATGATGATGATGCTGATGATGGTGATGATGATGCTGATGATGATGCTGATGATGCTGCAGATGACGGTGATGATGCTGATGATGCTGATGATGGTGCTGATGATGGTGCTGATGATGCTGATAATGATGAAGATGATGCTGATGATAATGCTGATGATGCTGATTATGCTGATGATGCTGATGATGATGCTGATGATGCTGATGATGATGCTGATGATGCTGATGATGATGGTGATGATGATTATGCTGATGATGCTGATGATGATGCTGATGATGCTGATGATGCTGATGATGATGCTGATGATGCTGATGATGCTGATGATGATGGTGATGATGATGAAGATGGTGCTGATGATGATACTGATGATGCTGATGATGCTGCTGATGATGATGATACTCATGATGCTGATGATGCTGATGATGATGCTGATGGTGATGCTGATGATGCTGATGATGATGCTGATGGTGATGCTGATAATGGACCATTTTGTTGAGATGTCATTCGTGGTAGCCAGGGGTCGCTTCTGATGGAAAAAAAACCGGAGCTACGCTCAGTGGATGGCTTTACCTGTAAAAAAAGATATTTATAGCTCTTGTTATTTTTCTATTGGGTTATAAATCTCACCCGTCTTTGCACGGGAGCCATCTCTATCCAAACCCCACCTACAATCCCCCACGATGTCCCCACGCAAATTCGTTTCGCGTCTGCTTCATCTGCCGATTGGACAATGAAAATGAATCGACGCTGAAAATTTATCCTCCTCGTTATGGAGGCCCATCGAAGCCGCTGGTCCGACACGACCACCTACCACCCCCCCCCCCCGTTTAATCCATCTTCCCGCATGTACCTCTCCAACAATAATATACAAAAATGATTCCTTGTTCCAGTTAACAGTCCTTGTATCACGTCTCGTTTGTGTACCTTAGTCGTTGATTTTCGGAAACGTACCGAGTCATCTGTTCGCGTTTGCACGTGGCAGCCGGGAGCGGGTGATACTGTCATGTGACTACAGAGTTAGCTGCGACATCCATCCGCAGCGAATGTGTGTGTGTGTACTTTGAAATGATTTCGCACCGTACGTAGCCAACCGTGAGTCTATGGGCAGTGTTGAGTCTATGGGTAGTGTTAGTCTATGAGTGGTGTTGAGTCTATGGGCAGTGTTGTGTCTATGGGTAGTGTTAGTCTATAGGCAGTGTTGAGTCTATGGGCAGTGTTGAGTCTATGGGCAGTGTTAGTCTATGGGCAGTGTTAGTCTATGGGCCGTGTTGAGTCTATGGGTAGTGTTGAGTCTATTGGCAGTGTTGAGTCTATGGGTAGTGTTGAGTCTATGGGTAGTGTTGAGTCTATGGGCAGTGTTAGTCTATGGGCCGTGTTGAGTCTATGGGTAGTGTTGAGTCTATTGGCAGTGTTGAGTCTATGGGTAGTGTTGAGTCTATGGGCAGTGTTGAGTCTATGGGCAGTGTTGTGTCTATGGGCAGTGTTGAGTCTATGGGCAGTGTTGAGTCTATGGGCAGTGTTGAGTCTACGGGCAGTGTTGAGTCTATGGGCAGTGCTGAGTCTATGGGTCGTGTTGAGTCTATGGGTAGTGTTGAGTCTATGGGCAGTGTTGAGTCTATGTGCAGTGTGAGTCTATGGGCAGTGTTGAGTCTATGGGCAGTGTTGAGGATATGGGCAGTGTTGAGTCTATGGGCAGTGTTGAGTCTATGGGCAGTGTTGAGTCTATGGGCAGTGTTGAATCTATGGGCAGTGTTGAGTCTATGGGCAGTGTTGAGTTTATGGGCAGTGTTGAGTCTATGGGTAGTTTTGAGTCTATGGGTAGTGTTGAGTCTATGGGTAGTTTTGAGTCTATGGGCAGTGTTGAGTCTATGGGTAGTGTTGTGTCTATGGGCAGTGTTGAGTCTATGGGTAGTGTTGAGTCTATGGGCAGTGTTGAGTCTATGGGCAGTGTTGAGTCTATGGGTAGTGTTGAGTCTATGGTCAGTGTTGAGTCTATGGGCAGTGTTGAGTCTATGGGCAGTGTTGAGTCTATGGGCAGTGTTGAGTCTATATGCAGTGTTGAGTCTTTGGGGAGTGTTGAGTCTATGGGCAGTGTTGAGTCTATGGGCAGTGTTGAGTCTATATGCAGTGTAGAGTCTATGGGCAGTGTTGAGTATATGGGCAGTGTTGAGTCTATATGCAGTGTTGAGTCTATGGGTAGTGTTAGTCTATGGGCAGTGTTGAGTCTATGGGCAGTGTTGAGTCTATGGGGAGTGTTGAGTCTATGGGTAGTGTTGAGTCTATGGGCAGTGTTGAGTCTATGGGCAGTGTTGAGTCTATGGGGTAGTGTTAGTCTATGGGCAGTGTTGAGTCTATGGGCAGTGTTGAGTCTATGGGCAGTGTTGAGTCTATGGGCAGTGTTGAGTCTATGGGTTGTGTTGAGTCTATGGGCAGTGTTGAGTCTATGGGAGGTGTTGAGTCTATGGGCAGTGTTGAGTCTATGGGCAGTGTTGAGTCTATGGGTTGTGTTGAGTCTATGGGCAGTGTTGAGTCTATGGGAGGTGTTGAGTCTATGGGTAGTGTTGAGTCTATGGGTAGTGTTGAGTCTATGGGAGGTGTTGAGTCTATGGGTAGTGTTGAGTCAAGCGATCGCTTTATCCCACTGCGAAAACCTCGCAAGGGAACCACCCCTCCTCTCCTGGAACAAATAAATCGACTCTTGACACTCAGCGAGGCTTTGACTGTGCGCAAAAAAAGATATAACTCACACGCACGAACACACAAAGACTTGCAACTTTGATTCGCAGCAATGCTCCTACCGCACGAAGCCTCCTCCTCCTCTGGGTTCACTTCGCATTCCCTACTCGTGACCTGACCACATCTGACCCTAGCCCATAACACCCCTAGATTTGAAGCTTTCGTGACTGCATGGATTCATATTCTTAGGGGGGGGGGGGTTTCGGTAAAGTCACGTAGGTAAAAAGATTTAAATTTAAATTAAGAAAAGTCTTTTTTTTTTACTTTTATTAATTTTAATAATAAAATTATTTTTATTTTATTTTATTAATTTAAATTTATATTTTTTACTTTTATTAATTTTAATTTTAAATTTTTACCTACGTGACTTTACCGAAAAAACCCCTAAGAATATGAACCCCTACACCCCCCCACCACTTTGTGAGTAGCGAGTTCACGAATCACAACTGAGAGACAATGGGTCGTCTTTGTGAGATATACACAAATAAAGGCAGACTGTAGGGGCAAGTGCTGTTAGCGAGCACCTATGAAGGCCGGCACGGCACACGAGGGGGTGGGTGGCCAGCACCACGTCCGACCGCCTTTGTCTCCCTAGTGGCGATGTTTACACACCGCACCAGGTACCAATTTGAGGCTGAGTCGACCTAGGGGAGGCCCAGGACCGGTTCAGATATTCGTCACTGGTGGTGTTGGCCGTGAGAGGGAATCTAATCCGTGTCACCGGGTTCATAGCGCAGCGCGCTAACCGCTGCACCACCGCACACACACAGACACACACACAAACACACACGTACACAGACACACACGCACACACGCACACACGCACACACGCACACACGCACACGCAGACACACAGACACAAGACAAAGACAAAGACAAAGATCCCCCGTATAGCCTTAACAGACTGTGGGGGCAAGTGCTGTTAGCGAGCACCTATGAAGGCCGGAACGGTACACGAGGGGGTGGGTGGCCAGCACCACGCCCGACCGCCTTTGTCTCCCTAGTGGCGATGTTTACACACCGCACCAGGTACTCATTTAAGGCTGAGTCGAGCTAGGGGAGGCCCAGGACCGGTTCAGATAATCGTCACTGATGTTAGCCGTGAGCGGGAATCGAACCCGGGTCGCCAGGTTCATAGCGCAGCGCGCTAACCGCTACACTACCGCTCTCCACTACACACAGACACACACACACAGACACGCGCACACACAGACACACACACAGACACACACACAGACACGCACACACGCACAGACACACACACACAGACACACACACACAGACACACACACACAAAAACAGACAACAACAACCGCCATTCGCCACTAAGTGGCGGTGACGTCACCACGATGCTTGTGCCAGGCCAAGTGCACCTTGAGGCCACGTGAAGTGTCGAACGCCCGCTGGCAGGAGGTCACGGGGCAGACCCAGGTGCCACGGGTCGACTGACCGAGATGACCGAGATGACTGGCTGATGCACCACCTGTGCCCCCTACTGTACCAACTTGCTGTGCTTTAGCCACCCGGCGCTCCGCTCGTTGTTGTGAGCGTCGCTCCTCCGCCCTCCGTTGTTGTTGGAGGGCGACTGCCTCCAACTGCCCAGTAGCGTCCTTCACGAGCCTCCTCCACTGAGGCCGATCTTGACACCGCTGGTACCAGTCATCGGCAAGTCCACTCAGCTCCACGTCCTCCTGTACCACATCACTCCATCTCTTCTCCAGCCCGTGCCGCGCCCGTCTAGCCCCCTCGATCCGGCCGAACAAAAGCTGTTTAGGCATGCGGTGGCTGGGCATGCGGGCTACATGACCCAGCCAACGCAGCCTTGCCTGCCGGAGGAGCTCACTGATGGGACTTTGCCCAGATCTTTCAAGGATTTGTGAGCTCCTCACACAATCCAGCCTGGTTAAACCCAGGATGGATCGTAGGCAGGCCAGCCTAAATGTTTCCAACCGGCGAAGATGCTCCACCAGGGGGGTCCACGTCTCGCAAGCGTAGAGAAGGGAGGGAATGACCGTGGCCGAGAAGACCTGAAGCTTCGTGCGGAGCGACAGACCAGGTAGCTTCCACACAGCGTTACGCAACCGATGAAAAGATATTGCCGCTCGACTGATTCGGAGTGAGACCTCTGCTGATAGACTGGAGCCGGTCATAAGCACACTGCCCAGGTATGGGAAACTCTCCACTCTCTCCACAACTGCCCCATCACCAATTGGGAGTTGTGGGGGTGGAGTGTCCGATGGTACAAAATACCCAGGCAGGTGCTTAGTTTTGGTGGGGCTGATGGTAAGGCCCCACCTCTTAGTGGCACGCTCCAGTCTCAGCAGCAGCGTCTCCAACTCCTCTTCTGAATGAGCAGCTATTACCAAATCATCGGCATACATAACGTGGTTGACCAATAGGGAGCCATCCCTTGATCGCACCCGGGCGTCGATCAGCCTCCAATTATATCTGTACCAAATGGAAATTCCCCCGGTACAGCTATTGAAGGCTTCACGAACTACGCGGTCAAAATAGATGTTAAATAATGTGGGAGCCAGAGGACATCCCTGTCGCACCCCAAGGTGTACAGGGAAAGGCTCCGACTCCCGGCCACGTAGTTTTACCCGGGCCCGCTCACCATCATGAAGGTCCTTAATGATCGTGAGCAGAGGGTCAGGGACTCCGAAAGCACGAAGAACAACCCAGAGCCCAGTCCTACTGATGGTATCATAGGCCTTGACCAGGTCAATAAAGCAGAGATGTAGGTCTTTTTGGAATTCCCTACACCTCTGCTGTAGCAGACGGACAGAAAATATGGCATCTGTGCAGGACCGCCCTTTCCTGAAACCGCATTGGGGCTCCGCAAGCCTCTCCTCAGCGTGCCTAGCAAGGCGATGTTGAATAATCCTTGCCAGGACCTTACCCGGCACACTGAGGAGTGAGATGCCCCTGTAGTTGTTACAGTCGGTATGGTCCCCCTTCTTAAAGAGGGGGACCACCAGGGCATCCTTCCAGTCCTGCGGAATCCGTCCAGTGGTCCAGACTGTTGTTATGATGTCATATAGGGCAGTCTGTGCACAAACGCCACCCTCCCTCAGCATTTCGCTTGGGAGATCATCTCTGCCCGGTGACTTCCCTGGTCTCAGACTCCGGATCGCCCTCAGTACTTCCTCAACAGCTGGCACCTCAGCCAGCCACTCACAGGGGGTGACCTCTTCCAATATTTGAGGCACCGCAGCCTCAGCAGGGTTATCACCACTTTGTGCCATGATGTTTTCCTGGCTGAGAGAATTTCCCTCCCCCAGGACCTCACAGAAATGCTCAGCAAATCTGCAAACCTGTTCCTGGGGGTCGGAGATTGGATCACCGTTTTTTCCTCTAATGATGGTAATAGGTGTGGCGCTGCAGGTTACTTTTTTGATGGAGTTAAATAGTGATTTGTGATCACGGGCCACTGAGGCAGACTCCATCTCCTCAGCAACCCGCGACCACCACCCATCCTTACAACGCCTTACGGCTCTCCGAACTTCCGAGCGAAGGCTGCGGTAAACCTCCTCATTCTCTGACGTGGGATGCTGTAGGCGATGAGAGTGGGCCTGTCGCTTTTTCTCAATTAACCTGAACACCTCCTCTGTCAGCCAGGGTTTCTGGGGAGGTCTGGACCGCGTACCCAAAGCAGCCATTGCAGCTGCATGAGTCACAGTCTTAAACCTCGCCCATTTACCCTCGACATCAGGTGGAGTGGGGGACGATGCCAACCCCAGCTGCAAGCGATGATGAAATTCTCGCTTGCAACTTTCATCAGCTAACTGAGACCAGGCCACTTTTGGTTGGAATGGGATCCTGGGTGTACACCCACCACCGGAGTGGAAGAAAGGCAGGCGCATCTTACAGATGACTAGTCGATGGTCAGAGGACAGATCAGCTCCACGGTAGGTCCTGGTGTCAAGGACATGGGCTCGCATTCGCTGGTCCGTCACTATGTAGTCCAGCAGATGTTCTTGCTTGGACCCGACATGTATCCATGATGTTGTGTGGATGCGCCGATGCCAGAAGAGCGTGTTGGTAATTACAAGCCCATGGGCTGCACAAAAATCTAGCAGCCTCCTACCGTTATTATTGAGCTGATCTGGCCCATGCCTTCCAATCACTCCAGACCAGGTGTCAGCATCATGACCAACTCGGGCATTGAAGTCACCCAACAAGATGACTCTGTCCCGAGTGGCCACTTTAGCCAGCACCTGTGACAGGAGGTCATAGAAAGCGTCTGACTCATCGGCTTTGCTTGCATCCCTCCACGGATGTTCGTCTTCGGTGGCGGCATAAGTAACCACGACCACCACTCCTCGCCTCTGGTTGATTGGAAGGCGAGCCCTAAGTATCCTGGGGCTTACAGCTTCCCACACCTCACCGCCACGCTCCCACGCCCCCTTCATTCTTTTGTTCAGAAGAAGAGCCACACCCTGTTGTTTGGCAGTCTCCTGCCCCGAGTAGAGGACTGTCCACCCCTCATGGTGGCAGGAGCCAGAACCGGTCCACCGGACCTCCTGAATGCCACAGAGATCCAGGCGGTACCGGTCCAGCTCCCGACAAAACAACCTCCTACCTCCTCGCGGTGCCGGACGGGCAACACTGTCGTGGGCAGTGCTGTGGGGGGAGGGCCAATGCCCATTGGCCTCTCCCCTCATGGCGTCTGTGTCCACCACAGTGGCTAAACGGGGGCTCTGGACGGGTGCGAGGGGCTGGTAACCCCTCCACCTACAATTAACCACCAGTAAACTACAAACTAAACATAAACCGGTAACTAATAAGCTTGTGCCGGAGGCCCCGGGGGGTCAGGCTTTCATGACGTCTCCTGGCCAAACCCCATTTGGCGGAGCCAGGAGATTGAATTTTCACCCTCGGGGCTCCTCCAGAAACAACAAAAAACCATTGCGGATGGCCACGTGGAATGTTCAAACACAGACACACACACAGACACACACAGACACATACACACAGACAGACGCACACAGACACACAAACACACAGACACGCACACAGAGACACACACACACAAACACGCACACAGACACATACACAGACACACACACAGACACACACACACAGACACATACACACAGACACACGCACACAGACACACAAACACACACACACACAAACACACACACAGACACATACACAGACACACAGACACGCACACAAACACACACACACACAGACACACGCACACAGACACACAAACACACACAAACACAGACACACAGACACACACACAGATACACACACAGAGACACACACACAGACACACACACACAAACACACGCACAGACACACACACGCACAGACACAAACACACGCACAGACACACACACGCACAGACACACACACACAGACACACAACAACAACAACAACCGCCATTCGCCACTAAGTGGCGGTGACGTCACCACGATGCTTGTGCCAGGCCAAGTGCACCTTGAGGCCACGTGAAGTGTCGAAAGCCCGCTGGCAGGAGGTCACGGGGCAGACCCAGGTGCCACGGGTCGACTGACCGAGATGACTGGCTGATGCACCACCTGTGCCCCCTACTGTGCCAACTTGCTGTGCTTTAGCCACCCGGCGCTCCGCTCGTTGTTGTGAGCGTCGCTCCTCCGCCCTCCGTTGTTGTTGGAGGGCGACTGCCTCCAACTGCCCAGTAGCGTCCTTCACGAGCCTCCTCCACTGAGGCCGATCTTGACACCGCTGGTACCAGTCATCGGCAAGTCCACTCAGCTCCACGTCCTCCTGTACCACATCACTCCATCTCTTCTCCAGCCCGTGCCGCGCCCGTCTAGCCCCCTCGATCCGGCCGAACAAAAGCTGTTTAGGCATGCGGTGGCTGGGCATGCGGGCTACATGACCCAGCCAACGCAGCCTTGCCTGCCGGAGGAGCTCACTGATGGGACTTTGCCCAGATCTTTCAAGGATTTGTGAGCTCCTCACACAATCCAGCCTGGTTAAACCCAGGATGGATCGTAGGCAGGCCAGCCTAAATGTTTCCAACCGGCGAAGATGCTCCACCAGGGGGGTCCACGTCTCGCAAGCGTAGAGAAGGGAGGGAATGACCGTGGCCGAGAAGACCTGAAGCTTCGTGCGGAGCGACAGACCAGGTAGCTTCCACACAGCGTTACGCAACCGATGAAAAGATATTGCCGCTCGACTGATTCGGAGTGAGACCTCTGCTGATAGACTGGAGCCGGTCATAAGCACACTGCCCAGGTATGGGAAACTCTCCACTCTCTCCACAACTGCCCCATCACCAATTGGGAGTTGTGGGGGTGGAGTGTCCGATGGTACAAAATACCCAGGCAGGTGCTTAGTTTTGGTGGGGCTGATGGTAAGGCCCCACCTCTTAGTGGCACGCTCCAGTCTCAGCAGCAGCGTCTCCAACTCCTCTTCTGAATGAGCAGCTATTACCAAATCATCGGCATACATAACGTGGTTGACCAATAGGGAGCCATCCCTTGATCGCACCCGGGCGTCGATCAGCCTCCCATTATATCTGTACCAAATGGAAATTCCCCCGGTACAGCTATTGAAGGCTTCACGAACTACGCGGTCAAAATAGATGTTAAATAATGTGGGAGCCAGAGGACATCCCTGTCGCACCCCAAGGTGTACAGGGAAAGGCTCCGACTCCCGGCCACGTAGTTTTACCCGGGCCCGCTCACCATCATGAAGGTCCTTAATGATCGTGAGCAGAGGGTCAGGGACTCCGAAAGCACGAAGAACAACCCAGAGCCCAGTCCTACTGATGGTATCATAGGCCTTGACCAGGTCAATAAAGCAGAGATGTAGGTCTTTTTGGAATTCCCTACACCTCTGCTGTAGCAGACGGACAGAAAATATGGCATCTGTGCAGGACCGCCCTTTCCTGAAACCGCATTGGGGCTCCGCAATGCCTCTCCTCAGCGTGCCTAGCAAGGCGATGTTGAATAATCCTTGCCAGGACCTTACCCGGCACACTGAGGAGTGAGATGCCCCTGTAGTTGTTACAGTCGGTACGGTCCCCCTTCTTAAAGAGGGGGACCACCAGGGCATCCTTCCAGTCCTGCGGAACCCGTCCAGTGGTCCAGACTGTTGTTATGATGTCATATAGGGCAGTCTGTGCACAAACGCCACCCTCCCTCAGCATTTCGCTTGGGAGATCATCTCTGCCCGATGCCTTCCCTGGTCTCAGACTCCGGATCGCCCTCAGTACTTCCTCAACAGCTGGCACCTCAGCCAGCCACTCACAGGGGGTGACCTCTTCCAATATTTGAGGCACCGCAGCCTCAGCAGGGTTATCACCACTTTGTGCCATGATGTTTTCCTGGCTGAGAGAATTTCCCTCCCCCAGGACCTCACAGAAATGCTCAGCAAATCTGCAAACCTGTTCCTGGGGGTCGGAGATTGGATCACCGTTTTTTCCTCTAATGATGGTAATAGGTGTGGCGCTGCAGGTTACTTTTTTGATGGAGTTAAACAGTGATTTGTGATCACGGGCCACTGAGGCAGACTCCATCTCCTCAGCAACCCGCGACCACCATCCATCCTTACAGCGCCTTACGGCTCTCCGAACTTCCGAGCGAAGGCTGCGGTAAACCTCCTCATTCTCTGACGTGGGATGCTGTAGGCGATGAGAGTGGGCCTGACGCTTTTTCTCAATTAACCTGAACACCTCCTCTGTCAGCCAGGGTTTCTGGGGAGGTCTGGACCGCGTACCCAAAGCAGCCATTGCAGCTGCATGAGTCACAGTCTTAAACCTCGCCCATTTACCCTCGACATCAGGTGGAGTGGGGGACGATGCCAACCCCAGCTGCAAGCGATGATGAAATTCTCGCTTGCAACTTTCATCAGCTAACTGAGACCAGGCCACTTTTGGTTGGAATGGGATCCTGGGTCTACACCCACCACCGGAGTGGAAGAAAGGCAGGCGCATCTTACAGATGACAAGTCGATGGTCAGAGGACAGATCAGCTCCACGGTAGGTCCTGGTGTCAAGGACATGGGTTCGCATCCGCTGGTCCGTCACTATGTAGTCCAGCAGATGTTCTTGCTTGGACCCGGCATGTATCCATGATGTTGTGTGGATGCGCCGATGCCGGAAGAGCGTGTTGGTAATTACAAGCCCATGGGCTGCACAAAAATCTAGCAGCCTCCTACCGTTATTATTGAGCTGATCTGGCCCATGCCTTCCAATCACTCCAGACCAGGTACCAGCATCATGACCAACTCGGGCATTGAAGTCACCCAACAAGATGACTCTGTCCCGAGTGGCCACTTTAGCCAGCACCTGTGACAGGAGGTCATAGAAAGAGTCTGACTCATCGGCTTTGCCTGCATCCCTCCACGGATGTTCGTCTTCGGTGGGGGCATAAGTAACCACGACCACCACTCCTCGCCTCTGGTTGATGGGAAGGCGAGCCCAAAGTATCCTGGGGCTTACAGCTTCCCACACCTCACCGCCACGCTCCCACGCCCCCTTCATTCTTTTGTTCAGAAGAAGAGCCACACCCTGTTGTTTGGCAGTCTCCTGCCCCGAGTAGAGGACTGTCCACCCCTCATGGTGGCAGGAGCCAGAACCGGTCCCCGGACCTCACAGACACACACACACACAGACACACACACACAGACACACACAGACACACAGACACACACACAGACAAAGATCCCCCGTATAGCCTGAACAGACTGTAGGGGCAAGTGCTGTTAGCGAGCACCTATGAAGGCCGGAACGGTACACGAGGGGGTGGGTGGCCAGCACCACGCCCGACCGCCTTTGTCTCCCTAGTGGCGATGTTTACACACCGCACCAGGTACTCATTTAAGGCTGAGTCGACCTAGGGGAGGCCCGGGATCGGTTCAGATAATCGTCACTGGTGTTAGCCGTGAGCGGGAATCGAAACCGGGTCGCCAGGTTCATAGCGCAGCGCGCTAACCACTACACCACCGCTCCCCACTACACAGACACACACACAGACACACACACAGACACACACAGACACACAGACACACACACAGACACACACACAGACACACACACAGACACACACAAACACACACACAGACACACACACAGACACACACACAAACACACACACAGACACACGCACACAGACACACACATACAGACACACACACAGACACACAGACACACGCACACACGCACAGACACACACACACAGACACACACACAGACACACACACAGACACACACACAGACACACAGACACACAGACACAGACATACACACACACACACACAGACACACAGACACACACACAGACACACACACACAGACACACACACAGACACACGCACACAGAGACACACACACAGACACACACACAGACACACACACACATCGTCACGTCAAGCAAAGTTGCGAGTGACAATTCGTAGGAAACGTTTTAAATATTTAATGCGGCCTTTAACGAGAGGGGAAAAAAAATAAAATACAAAAATAAATATACGCAAACGTCAGCTGAAAAACAACGGAACGACCAGTCGCAGACAGGATACGGTCGGGTTAAATGAAGGGCGATGCTAACAGCTTTGCTCCTCCAGTTATCATCATCATCATCATATTCGCCGTTCTTACCACGTGTAGTTCTTAAGCAGCGACACGAGATTTATCTCTGTGTGGTCTCTCGTCTCATCACCCTCACCCCTTACCCCCTCCAACACCCCCCCTACTCCCCCTACCCCCCCTCTCCCCCCAACCCCCCTACTCCCCCCCCCTACTCTCCCCCCTACTCCCCACCCACTACCCCCCCCTCTTCCCCCACCCCCCCTTCTCCCCACCCCACTTCCCCCACCCCCCCTACTTCCCCCACCCCCCCCTACTCCCCCCCACTACTCCCCACCCACTACCCCCCCCCTCTTCTCCCCCCTCTTCCCCACCCCCCTACTCCCCCCCCTACTCCCCCCCCTACCCCCCCCTCTTCCCCCAACCCCCTACTTCCCCCACCCCCCCTACTCCCCCCCCCATCTTCCCCCACCCCCCTACTCCCACCCCTCTTCCCCCCCCCTACTTCCCCCCCCCCCCTCTTCCCCCCCCTCTTCCCTCACCCCCCCTACTCCCCCCCCCCTACACCCCCCCTACTCCCCCCCCCCTCTTTCCCCCCTCTTCCCCCCTCCTACGTCCCCCACCCTCCCCCACTCCCCCCACTCCCCCCACTCCTCCCACCCCCCACTTCATTCCCCGCATCATCCAACGCTCGCGCTCTGCCCCACAAGGGGAGACACGGTGGCTATGAGATGTTAACTACCTCCCCTGGTTCACAGGAGGTCGTGGGTTCGATCTCGACCCTGACACCTGCTGTATATTTGGAGTTTGCGTGTCTCTCTCTCTCTGTGGTGAGATGCTAACTACGTCGCCAGGTACACAGGAGGTCGTGGGATCGACTCCGAACCTGACTCCTGTTGTATATTTGTAGTTTGCGTGTCTCTCTCTCTCATCATCACAGTGGCTAAGAGATGTTAACTCCCTCGCCTGGTATACAGGAGGTCGTGGGTTCTATCCCGACCCTGATGCCTGCTGTATATTTGTAGTTTGCGTGTCTCTCTCTCTATTATCACGGTGGCTAGGGGATGTTAATTACCTCGCCTGGTGTACAGGAGGTTGTGAATTCGATTCCGACCATGACTCCTGCTGTATATTTAGAGTTTGCGTGTCTCTCTAATTATTATCATCATCATCGCGGTAGCGAAATGTGTCGTTGTATCCGCACTCCCATACGAGCAGTGCGCTTAGATGATGATGATGTGCCCACGTGATGATGATGATGATCAGGATGATGAGGATGATGATGATGATGATCCAACTTCATCCAGCTATATTTTGTGATCACCAGAGTCTCTCCTGACAAAACGAATCAATTGCATAGTTCAGGGGTCTTTAGCCGGCAATTGAAAGAACAAAAAAACTTAGTTTACTTTCATTTGTATAAATACATCTAAAGTAATGTGATCACCGTTTCTATACTCTGCACTCGTAGCATGCTCTGAATTGCAAAGTTCGCTGTTGGAACATCCTGACCCGGCCCTACTGGGCATTTGTGAAAAAGAGCTTTATAGCTAATCGGATTCACCGTGCAGTATAAGTTATTCCGATTATACAAATTCGTATTATCTGATTCAAAAATAGAAAAAACATTGCAATGGAATTCAGAGGTCATTTCCTACACACGTTTCATTCCTTGTTGAAATCTGCTATACACCCCGGAGGTTTTTGTATTACTCCCGATCACTCGCTGAATCTACATGGATATATTATTATATAGGCAGCGCGCCTGGTGAATATATATGTGTGTAGGCGGTTGCCACAAAGGAGTATCTGAATACGAATGAGTGGTGAGTGGTGGTGAGTGGTGGTGAGTGGTGAGTGTCGGTGAGTGGTGGTGAGTGGTGAGTAGTGAGTGGTGAGTGGTGGTGAGTGGCGGTGAGTGGTGAGTGGTGAGTGGTGGTGAGTGGTGAGTGGGGAGTGGTGGTGAGTGGTGAGTGGTGGTGAGTGGTGAGTGGTGAGTGTTGAGTGGGGACTGGTGAGTGGTGAGTGGTGAGTGGTGGTGAGTGGTGAGTGGCGGTGAGTGGTGAGTGGTGGTGAGTGGTGAGTGGTGGTGAGTGGTGAGTGGTGGTGAGTGGTGAGTGGCGGTGAGTGGTGAGTGTCGGTGAGTGGTGAGTGGTGAGTGGTGAGTGGCGGTGAGTGGTGAGTGTCGGTGAGTGGTGAGTGGTGAGTGGTGAGTGGTGGTGAGTGGTGAGTGGTGAGTGGTGAGTGGCGGTGAGTGGTGGTGAGTGGTGAGTGGTGAGTGGTGAGTGGTGGTGAGTGGTGAGTGGTGAGTGGCGGTGAGTGGTGAGTGGCGGTGAGTGTCAGTGAGTGGTGAGTGGCAGTGAGTGGCGAGTGGTGAGTGGTGAGTGGCGGTGAATGGTGAGTGGTGAGTGGGTTGTCCACTGCATTTCGTGTCGCCTGTAACAGACTGTTGGGGCCGGGTGTTGTTAGCGAGCAGCACCTATGAAGGCCGGGAGGGTAGGTTGCCAGTAACCACACGCCCGACCGCCTTTGTCCCTCGAGTGGCGATGCTTAAAAATCGAAACCAGGTACAGTTTTCGTGACTGCAGGAATCGATACTCTCTGGTAAAGTCACGTAGAGTAGAAAAATAAAATAAAAATAAAAAAACAACAACAACAGCAGCAACAGCAACACGATGGGAGTGGCTAAAGAGAGCGCAGTGGTAATCGAGTCACTGAATATAAAATGCAAATTAAAACATTAACTCATTTTAATTATGGACGCCCGATTTATCAATCTTGGGCGAGGCAGCCAAAAATTAACCCGTAAAAACAAAGTTTTTCACTCTAAATCCTTTATATGCGTGGCGGCTAGAGTCCTCTCGTCCTCTGGCTTGAGATGGCTGCCACCTATGGGTCAGATGATTGTCTGCCAGTATTAAGCAATTGGTAATTCAATATTTAATTTGTTTTCCCTAAACAGTGTAAAATTTTGGAAACATTTTTCACGAACATTAATTGTCACGCACAACGAGTCTGTGTGCAAAATGTCAGCTCGATTGGATCACGGGAAGTGGGTTTAAAAACGACCGAAAGATTTGCACGGTCGTAAGCAAGCAAGCAAGCACGCAAGCGAACTTAATATAAATGATTTAAAAAGAGACCCACGTACAAGACGCAGTTCCTCAATCACGTGGGCGACATGCACTGATTATGACAAGCGAAAAAACACACACACACGCACGGATATTCAAATGTGCTTTTTTTTCGGGCAACACGGCCTTTATCAAGGAGCTTAATTATCAAATTCATTAAATGGTCGTTTGCACCTTTTTTGCCGAGGGAGAGTGAGTATACAACAACAGCAGCAGCAGTAGCAGCAGCACGCAAATTGGCATCCCCACAGCTGATTAAGGCAAATATTTAATTAGCAAAATCGCAACCACGGCCGCTCATTAACGCGTTCCCCTGATTACCGTGGAGATCACCCTGGAAAGTGTTCGACATTAAACCACCCCATTAGATTCATTCAGCAAACCCCCCTTCCCCCACCACCACCACCACCATCCGGGCATACACGCCCCGTGCAGTGATTATAATTACAATATACAAATTGTTTACTAAATAATTACCATATTCGTTACACTGTTGTGATTACACTGCGCGTAGCATGTAGCATCCTATAATTATGTTATAAGAATGTTTTATTTTATGATTAAAGTATTTTATATTTTTTATTGTGATTACTAATTATTAATCAACGTTAGTCAATGGGTCGTGTTAGTCTATGAGAAGTGTTGAGTCTATGGGTAGTGTTGAGTCTATGGGCAGTGTTGAGTCTATGGGCAGTGTTGAGTCTATGGGCAGTGTTGAGTCTATGGGTAGTGTTGAGTCGATGGGCAGTGTTGAGTCTATGGGCAGTGTTGAGTCTATGGGCAGTGTTGAGTCCATGGGTAGTGTTGAGTCTATGGGTAGTGTTGAGTCTATGGGTAGTGTTGAGTCTGTGGGTAGTGTTGAGTCTATGGGTAGTGTTGAGTCTATGGGCAGTGTTGAGTCTATGGGTAGTGTTGAGTCTATGGGCAGTGTTGAGTCCATGGGTAGTGTTGAGTCTATGGGTAGTGTTGAGTCTATGGGTAGTGTTGAGTCTATGGGTAGTGTTGAGTCTATGGGTAGTGTTGAGTCTGTGGGTAGTGTTGAGTCTATGGGTAGTGTTGAGTCTGTGGGCAGTGTTGAGTCTATGGGTAGTGTTGAGTCTATGGGCAGTGTTGAGTCATGGGTAGTGTTGAGTCTATGGGTGTGTTGAGTCTATGGGTAGTGTTGAGTCTATGGGTAGTGTTGAGTCTATGGGTAGTGTTGAGTCTATGGGTAGTTGAGTCTATGGGTAGTGTTGAGTCTATGGGTAGTGTTGAGTCTATGGGTAGTGTTGAGTCTATGGGCAGTGTTGAGTCATGGGTAGTGTTGAGTCTATGGGTAGTGTTGAGTCTATGGGTAGTGTTGAGTCTATGGGTAGTGTTGAGTCTATGGGTAGTGTTGAGTCTATGGGTAGTGTTGAGTCTATGGGTAGTGTTGAGTCTATGGTAGTGTTGAGTCTATGGGTAGTGTTGAGTCTATGGTAGTGTTGAGTCTATGGGTAGTGTTGAGTCTATGGGTAGTGTTGAGTCTATGGGCAGTGTTGAGTCATGGGTAGTGTTGAGTCTATGGGTAGTGTTGAGTCTATGGGTAGTGTTGAGTCTATGGGTAGTGTTGAGTCTATGGGCTAGTGTTGAGTCCATGGGTAGTGTTGAGTCTATGAGTAGTGTGAGTCTATGGGTAGTGTTGAGTCTATGGGTAGTGTTGAGTCTATGGGTAGTGTTGAGTCTATGGGTAGTGTTGAGTCTATGGGCTAGTGTTGAGTCCATGGGTAGTGTTGAGTCTATGGGTAGTGTTGAGTCTATGGGTAGTGTTGAGTCTATGGGTAGTGTTGAGTCCTATGGGTAGTGTTGAGTCTATGGGTAGTGTTGAGTCTATGGGTAGTGTTGAGTCTATGGGTAGTGTTGAGTCTATGGGTAGTGTTGAGTCTATGGGTAGTGTGAGTCTATGGGTAGTGTTGAGTCTATGGGTAGTGTTGAGTCTATGGGTAGTGTTGAGTCTATGGGTAGTGTTGAGTCTATGGGTAGTGTTGAGTCTTATGGGCAGTGTTGAGTCCATGGGTAGTGTTGAGTCTATGGTAGTGTGAGTCTATGGGTAGTGAGTCTATGGGTAGTGTGAGTATTGGTAGTGTGAGGTCTATGGGTAGTGTTGAGTCTCTATGGGTAGTGTTGAGTCTATGGGTAGTGTTGAGTCTATGGGTAGTGTTGAGGTCTATGGGTAGTGTTGAGTCTATGGGGTAGTGTTGAGGTCTATGGGCAGTGTTGAGTCCATGGGTAGTGTTGAGTCTATGGGTAGTGTTGAGTCTGATTGGCCAGTGTTTGAGTCCATGGGGTAGTGTTGAGTTATGGTAGTGTGAGTCTATGGGTAGTGTTGAGTCTCTGTGGGTAGTGTTCGAGTCCATGGGTAGTGTGAGTCTATGGGTAGTGTTGAGTCTTCTAGGGTAGTGTTGAGTCTATGGGTAGTGTTGAGCTCTGGGTAGTGTGAGTCATGGGTAGTGTTGAGTCTATGGGTAGTGTTGAGTCTATGGGTAGTGTTGAGTCTATGGGTAGTGTTGAGTCCATGGGTAGTGTTGATGGTCTATGGGCAGTGTTGAGTCATGGGTTAGTGTTGAGTCTATGGGTAGTGTTGAGTCTATGGGTAGTGTTGAGTCTGTGGGTAGTGTTGAGTCCATGGGTAGTGTTGAGTCTATGGGCAGTGTTGAGTCCATGGGTAGTGTTGAGTCTATGGGTAGTGTTGAGTCCATGGGTAGTGTTGAGTCTATGGGTAGTGTTGAGTCTATGGGCAGTGTTGAGTCTATGGGTAGTGTTGAGTCTATGGGCAGTGTTGAGTCTATGGGCAGTGTTGAGTCCATGGGTAGTGTTGAGTCTATGGGTAGTGTTGAGTCTGTGGGTAGTGTTGAGTCTATGGGTAGTGTTGAGTCTTTGGGCAGTGTTGAGTCTATGGGTAGTGTTGAGTCTATGGGCAGTGTTGAGTCCATGGGTAGTGTTGAGTCTATGGGTAGTGTTGAGTCTATGGGTAGTGTTGAGTCTATGGGTAGTGTTGAGTCTATGGGTAGTGTTGAGTCTGTGGGTAGTGTTGAGTCTATGGGTAGTGTTGAGTCTGTGGGCAGTGTTGAGTCTATGGGTAGTGTTGAGTCTATGGGCAGTGTTGAGTCCATGGGTAGTGTTGAGTCTATGGGTAGTGTTGAGTCTATGGGTAGTGTTGAGTCTATGGGTAGTGTTGAGTCTATGGGTAGTGTTGAGTCTATGGGTAGTGTTGAGTCTATGGGTAGTGTTGAGTCTATGGGTAGTGTTGAGTCTATGGGTAGTGTTGAGTCTATGGGTAGTGTTGAGTCTATGGGTAGTGTTGAGTCTATGGGTAGTGTTGAGTCTATGGGTAGTGTTGAGTCTATGGGTAGTGTTGAGTTTATGGGCAGTGTTGAGTCCATGGGTAGTGTTGAGTCTATGGGTAGTGTTGAGTCTATGGGTAGTGTTGAGTCTATGGGTAGTGTTGAGTCTATGGGTAGTGTTGAGTCTATGGGTAGTGTTGAGTCTATGGGCAGTGTTGAGTCCATGGGTAGTGTTGAGTCTATGGGTAGTGTTGAGTCTATGGGCAGTGTTGAGTCTATGGGTAGTGTTGAGTCCATGGGTAGTGTTGAGTCTATGGGTAGTGTTGAGTCTATGGGTAGTGTTGAGTCTATGGGCAGTGTTGAGTCTATGGGTAGTGTTGAGTCTATGGGCAGTGTTGAGTCTATGGGCAGTGTTGAGTCCATGGGTAGTGTTGAGTCTATGGGTTGTGTGAGTCTGTGGGTAGTGTTGAGTCTATGGGTAGTGTTGAGTCTTTGGGCAGTGTTGAGTCTATGGGTAGTGTTGAGTCTATGGGCAGTGTTGAGTCCATGGGTAGTGTTGAGTCTATGGGTAGTGTTGAGTCTATGGGTAGTGTTGAGTCTATGGGTAGTGTTGAGTCTATGGGTAGTGTTGAGTCTGTGGGTAGTGTTGAGTCTGTGGGTAGTGTTGAGTCTGTGGGCAGTGTTGAGTCTATGGGGAGTGTTGAGTCTATGGGCAGTGTTGAGTCCATGGGTAGTGTTGAGTCTATGGGTAGTGTTGAGTCTATGGGTAGTGTTGAGTCTATGGGTAGTGTTGAGTCTATGGGTAGTGTTGAGTCTATGGGTAGTGTTGAGTCTATGGGTAGTGTTGAGTCTATGGGTAGTGTTGAGTCTATGGGTAGTGTGAGTCTTTGGGCAGTGTTGAGTCCATGGGTAGTGTTGAGTCTATGGGTAGTGTTGAGTCTATGGGTAGTGTTGAGTCTATGGGTAGTGTTGAGTCTATGGGTAGTGTTGAGTCTATGGGTAGTGTTGAGTCTATGGGTAGTGTTGAGTCTATGGGCAGTGTTGAGTCCATGGGTAGTGTTGAGTCTATGGGTAGTGTTGAGTCTATGGGTAGTGTTGAGTCTATGGGTAGTGTTGAGTCTATGGGTAGTGTTGAGTCTATGGGTAGTGTTGAGTCTATGGGTAGTGTTGAGTCTATGGGTAGTGTTGAGTCTATGGGTAGTGTTGAGTCTATGGGTAGTGTTGAGTCCATGGGCAGTGTTGAGTCCATGGGTAGTGTTGAGTCTATGGGTAGTGTTGAGTCTATGGGTAGTGTTGAGTCTATGGGTAGTGTTGAGTCTATGGGTAGTGTTGAGTCTATGGGTAGTGTTGAGTCTATGGGTAGTGTTGAGTCTATGGGTAGTGTTGAGTCTACGGGTAGTTAAAATTTCGATTTAAAGCTTTCGTGACTGCAGGGATTCATCTTCTTGGTTCTTTTGGTAAGTCACGTAGAAGGGAAATAATAAAATAATACAAATAAAACATAATAAAATAATTCTCACGACGTTTCGGCCACAACGCAAGCAGCCGTCCTCAGGTGAAGAACAGGTCTGTCGGAAAGACAGCGTCTGAATGAAACACCACCAGGCTTGGAGCGTATATTTAAGCTGCTGGGTTGGAGGGGGAAGAGCGCCTTGACAAAATAATTTGCATATCAAGAGGAATTTAGCATATTTATGGAAATGCAGATATGGGATTAGTCACTACTTGTGGAATGCGTAGGAGGTGGGTGGGGGGGGTTTCAAATTCATATTATGCCCGTGCATTATGCAGGATTAGCAGCATCAAAGGGGAGGGAGTAAGGTTAGCATTAATAAAGGGAAGGAATGTTAATAATATGGAGCTGCAGAAACTAATATGCTTATAGACTATACATTGTTCTTTCGGTAAAGTCACCATGTAGGTAAAAAAAAGAAATAAAAATTAATAAAAATAAAACAATAAAAATCACGACGTTTCGGAGGCAACACAAGTCTCCGTCATCAGGTGGGACCGTCACAGCTGAATTTGCTGCATCAAGTGAGGCAGGGATTCCAAGATGTAAGTTCTTAAATACAAGTTGAGGGGAGAGGAGAGGGGGGAGGGGCTTATCAGAATGTGGTAGCCAATGAATGGAACGTATCGGGAGGGGTGCGGGGCTAAACGAGAGCACGGGGTGCACGTGTACGTGGACATGTCTGTGCACAAGCACCTGTTGGTGCACATGATAGAGAAGAAACGAAAATGCCCATGTTGTTTATACCAGTGTTGGCTGACAATAAAGAGAGTACTGTTAAACGCTAGGGATGTTAACACTCGGCAAATTAAAATAGTGCCTGTCAGATAAGATGGTCCAAAAATGTGTAGTTCAATTTTTTTTGCGTGGTTGATAACATCTTTCCAATGATTACTAAGTTTGTACCCATCATCATCACGGTTGAAATTATGTCTGTGTTTGTATATCTGAATGGCTTCGTGTACAAACCTTTGATGGTAGCCAGAGGCAGTTAAATTTCGATTTAAAGCTTTCGTTACTGCAGGGATTGATCTTCTTGGTTTTGTCGGAAAAGTCACGTAGAAGGGAAGTAATAAAATAATAAAAATAAAACATAATACAATTGGCAGTCTCATTCTTCACCTGAGGACGGCTGCTTGCGTTGTAGCCGAAACGTCGTGAGAATTATTTTATTATGTTTTATTTTTATTATTTTATTACTTCCCTTCTACGTGGCTTTACCGAAAAAAACAAGAAGAGGTAGCCAGAGGGTTTGCAGAGCACCTTAGTCTCGGAAAAAACAATATCTTGAGAGCCCACCGAGTTGTAGCAATGATCGGCAACGGCGGAAGACTCAATTCTGCCGTGTTTCAAATCTGACTTGTGCTCGCGGACACGATCAGAGACATGACGTTTCGTTTCCCCAATGTAACAATCACCACAGATGCAACTCAGTTTATAGACTCCCGGGTATTGCAAGTCAGGGATGACATCCTCCACAGATGGAATTAGATCACGGATTTTATGTACTGTACTGAATCGGACTTGGATCTTATGTTTGTTTAGAATTTTGGAGATCTTTTTGGTCACGCCTGCTATGTATGGCAACGTGACAGTTTTGATCGGAATTTCAAGTGGCTGTTTCTGTGCGGTGGGAGAAACACCCCTAGCGTTTAACAGCACTCTCTTTATTGTCAGCCAACACTGGTATAATCTTAATTTTGGAGCTTTCGTGACTGCAGGAATTATTCTTTGGTTCTTTCGGTAAAGTCACGTATTTTGACTTGACTTTACCGAAAGAACCAAGAAGATGAATCCCTGCAGTCACGAAAGCTTTAAATCGAAATAAAATAATAAATTAAATAATAGCATACTACGACTTTTCGATTGCAACACAAGCAACCATCATCATTTCTTTTATACCTGATGATCATCGCTTGTGTTGCAATCGAAATGTCGTAGAATGCTATTATTTAATTTATTATTTTATTTTTATACGTGACTTTACCGAAAGAACCAAAGAATAACACTGGTATAACCATGGGCATTTTCGTTTCTTCTCTATCATGTGCATCCACAGTGACTTGCGCACAAACACGTCCATGCCCACGAGTACCCGTTGCCCTCTTTTAGCCCCCCCCCTCCTCCCGATACATTCCATTCATTGGCTACCACATTCTGATAAGCTCCTCCCCCCATCTCCTCCCCCCTTAACTTGTATTTAAGAACTTGCATCTTGAATCCCTGCCTCACTTGATGCAGCAAATCTGGCTGTGACGGTCCCACCTGATGACGGAGACTTGAGTTGCCCCCGAAACGTTGTGATTTCATATTATTATTTTTTTTTTACCTACGTAACTTTACCGAAAGAATTAAGAGTATGAATCCTTGCAGTAAGGAAAGCTTCAAATCTAGAATTGTAATATTACACTATGTATTATTCTACCCACCCTACTGTATACCACACTGCTGTTTATTCACTATACAATTACGATACTATATATTGCCTTATACATTGTATTAAACATTACACTTTTATACTATTTATTATTATACAATCTGCTATACACTGGTATAGTGTATAGCAGCAGATTGTATGATAATAAATGACCTCCAAAGGGAGTTTAGCTCCCGCAGTGTGAAATATCGCCCCAAGTGCCAAGCCTGGAGATCGTATTGACCGTGATAAGTGCACAATCCGAAGATCTTCATTATCCCCGATGCAATATTCGTGGCTGACAAGGAGGTCATGAGAATGTAGGGAGGAGCAAGTCCACTTAGGGTCTTGAAAACGAGCAAGAGAATGTTAAAAAAATCAATACGGGGCACGGTAATGGGACGGGGGTCTCCGATGTGATCCTTTAAAAGGGTGACCCAGTAAGAATCGTAGCGGCCGAATTTTTTTATCCTTTATATTTAGTTCACTTGCTTGCTTGCTTGCGCGCTTACGACCGTGCAAATCTTTCGGTCGTTTTTTATTTAAATCCTTTATATTAAGTTCACTTGCTTGCGCGCTTACGACCGTGCACATCTTTCGGTCGTTTTTAACCCACTTCCCGTGATCCAATCGAGCTGACATTTTGCACACAGACTCGTTGTGCGAGACAATTAATGTTCGTGAAAATTTTTTTCCCAAAATTTTACACTGTTTAGGGAAAACAAATTAAATATTTAATTACCAATTGCTTAATACTGGCAGACAATCATCTGACCCATAGGTGGCAGCCATCTCAAGCCAGATGATGAGAGGCCTCTAGCCGCCACGCATATAAAGGATTTAGAGTGAAAAACTTTCGTTTTTACGGGTTATACTTATTAAATCATTTATATTAAGTTCACTTGCTTGCTTGCTTGCGCGCTTACGACCGTGCAAATCTTTCGGTCGTTTTTTAACCCACTTCCCGTGATCCAATCGAGCTGACATTTTGCACACAGACTCGTTGTGCGTGACAATTTATTTTCGTGAAAAAAAATTCTCAAAATGTTCCACTTTTTAGGAATTTTTTTTTCATATTTAATTTAAAATACCAATGTGATATGAATGAATAATAAAATAAAACCGATGCCACGCATATAAAGGATTTATAGTGAAAAACGTTGTTTTTATGGGTTAATTTTTTTACCGTTCGGCAGCCTTTCGTGGTACGTTCAGAGGTGTTCTTCCTTTACCGGTTTCCCGAAATCACCTCCCCTCCCCCTCCCAGCCGCATCGCAAACGAGCTTTGTGAATATTTGACGCGCTGCTGTGTTACTGAAGAGCCCTGTTCAATTATTGTCAGCCGGCGCAGATCATCACCATACTCGCACTCCACCGCAGGATTTATGGGCACCTTTTCCCCGTTAAAAAAAATATATAAACTATAAAATAATCAAACATCAGCAGAATTGCAGCGTGCGCGTCTCTCTCCCACTCTCTCTCTCGCACATAAAATATGAAACAGAGGTCAGAGTTATTCTCTCTCATTATTTTACCAGGCAAAGCCCACTGAGCAAACACCGCTTTCTTTTTTTTTATTAAGAAGCGACCCTGACGATCACAAATTATAGCTCAACTAAGTGGGCCTATCATCATCATCACGTGGAAATTTATAGCGGCTGCCAAATTACTCTGAACGCGTGATGTTGATTTTAAATGTGGAGAGAAAAAACCGAAGGAAAATTCACTCGGCCACGGAGAGAGAGAGAGACGCAAACTCCAAATATACAACAGGCGTCAATGTCGGGATCGAACCCACGACCTCCTGTAGACCAGGCGAGGTAGTTAACATCTCACCACGGAGAGAGAGAGAGACACACAAACTCTAAATATACAGCAGGCGTCAGGGTCGGGATCGAACCCACGACCTCCTGCGTACCAGGCGAGGTAGTCAACAACTCACCACGGAGAGAGAGACACGCAAACTCCAAATAAACAGCTGGCGTCGTCAGGGTCGGGATCGAGCCCACGACCTCATGTATACCAGGCGAGGTAGTTAACATCTCACCACGGAGAGAGAGAGAGAAAGAGACACGCAAACTCCAAATATCAGCAGGCGTCGTCAGAGTCGGGATCGAACCCACGACCTCCTGTAGACCAGGCGAGGTAGTTAACATCTCACCACGGAGAGAGAGAGAGAGAGACACTCAAACTCCAAATATCAGCAGGCGTCGTCAGGGTCGGGATTGAACCCACGACGTCCTGTAGACCAGGCGAGGTAGTTAACATCTCACCACGGAGAGAGAGAGACACACGCAAAACTCCAAATATACAGCAGGCGTCAGGGTCGGGATCGAATCCACGACCTCCTATATACCAGGCGAGGTTGTTAAGTTCGTCGGCCTATCGTGCATCTGGACTCAACGTTATTTAAAGCGGCAGTTGTTTAAGCAAAACCCAAATTTGGGTGGATAATGATGATGATGATGTGACTTTACCGAAAGAACCAAGAAGATGAATCCCTACAGTCACGAAAGCTTTAAATCGATATTCGAGGCCGGTTGTTATATTTTATTTTATTCGGAGTTGTTAGTGCCAATGCCAATCCCAGCAGGATTTATTGAACAAGTCTCTGTCTGTTTGCTTTGCCGATGAGACCCTGGGGGGGTCAAAACCGGCCCAGAATTGTATTGCTTGACGAAATAACAAAATAAATGTATATATACAGCTTGGAACAACTACATTGGCGTTGTAGATTCTCGCATGCGGGCAGGGCAAGGCGAGGCAGGCAAGGCAAGGCATGCAGGCGAGGTCTCTGTGGAATTGTTAAACAACTCCTGGAGATCACATTCACATTCTCAGCAAGGTAATTAATTGTTCATTACGAGCCTGAGATTTCGCGTGGCTTGGCTCTCAACATCCTCCTCCACATCACCACCACACCACCTCTACACCACCTACACACATCCCACATCCTCTTACCAAGGGTGGCACAGTCGGGTTTTTTACAATCGGGTTTAATTGTCTTTCTATATTAAACCCGATCATCTGAGATTGGGAGAAATCCGGTTTAATTGGTTCTAATTGCGGCATCTGAGCTGAAATTCTCAACGATGGGCTTCATCCATTCCAAGCTAAGGAACTCACTGGGGCCCACGATTGTGGAGGAGAAGCTCGTGTTCATCAAGACCAACCTGCCCGCCGCTTTCTACGACTACCCCGTGCCTGACGGCCCCCCAAGTACGATAACACTGGTCAACACACTTTTTCTGGCATAAGGTATTCCAACGGGTTTAATGTAATTTTGGGGGGTGCTGATTCCAAATCTGGCATCAGTTTTTGTCTATCACATCAGGTTTTTGAGATACCAAATATTGCATTTTCAATACAAACTGTAGAAGAAAAATATTAAATGAATGTGAATATCTACATACAATGATGTTATAAACACACTTTTCAAAAAATACAGCACCGTATTTTAACACTAAAGCAGTCACTGACTCGCAACAACTTGCAATCATAAGTGACAGAGTTAATTTCGGGTAAAATCAATGAAAATGGGGTATGCAGATAGCATAAAAATGAGATGTGATATAGCAAATCTGAGATCAGATTTGGAATCGGCACCCTGAAATTAGTCTAGAACAGCTGCAAAAGTCTAGGCCAGAATTATTATTTTTTGGTTGACCAGTGTATTCATTAAACCAGGTTTTAATTCCCCGAAATCGGGTTTAATTGTATTAAAGAAAAAACCCGATGCCTGCCGCTGGAAAAATCGGGTTTTTAAATCCTTTATATTAAGTTCACTTGCTTGCTTGCGCTTACGACCGTGCAAATCTTTCGGTCGTTTTTTTAACCCACTTCCCGTGATCCAATCGAGCTGACATTTTGCACACAGACTCGTTGTGCGAGACAATTAATTTTCGTGAAAATGTTTTTCCAAAATTTTACACTTTTTAGGAAAAAATAAATTCTATTTAATTACCAATTGCTTAATGGTGGCAGGCAATCATCTGACCCATAGGTGGCAACCATCTCAAGCCAGAGGACGAGAGGACTCTAGCCACCACGCATATAAAGGATTTTTGTTTGTTGTTGTTGACGTTGTCACGTTCTAACCACGTGTCCCCCTTTGCTGGAGGTCTGTGTAGAAACAAAGAGCTTCATAGCTCATCGGATTCCTCCTCCACTATGAATAAATATCCTGACGCCGATTGATTCGCTTTCTCCTGCGTGCGCACGTGACCCGACCGGCCGATGTGAGTGCCGGTCCTCGAATTGTAAAATGCGGGACGTTAATAAATAAATATGCGTCACATATTTTATTTAGCTCACGAGGTGTATCGTTTTGTTGTTGTTATGCCATTTGCAAAAAATATATATATATGATAATAGAACGTAACTCGAAATTTGTATTACGAAAAAGTGACGAAAAATGCACACACACTCACTCACGTGTAAATATTCTTTTTTTTTTACTGTTTTACATTTCAAGAATAATAATATCTGTGGGGGGTTTGGAGGGTGGAGGTAATTTTCTGTGAGTCTGATTGACTGCACATCCTCCGGCATACACACACACGCACGTACACACACACACTCATGCACAAACGTACGCACACACACGCACCTACACACACACACGCGAACGCACACACAAGCACGTACACACACACACTCACGCACTCACACACGTACACACACACGCACTCACACACACACACGCACTCACACACACACACGAACGCACACACACGCACGTACACACACACTCATGCACGGACGCACACACACACACACACGAACGCACACACACGCACGTACACACACACACTCATGCACGGACGCACACACACACACGCACGTACGCGCACACACACACGTACATACGCACACACAAACGTACGCACACACGCACGTACACACACACGTACACACACACGTACGCACACACACACGCACACGCACGCACACACACACGCACGCACACACACGCACACACGCACAGACACACACACGCACATACACGCACTCACACACACACACACGCACTCACACCCACACACACACGTACGTACGCACACACACACACGCACGTACGCACACACACACACGCACACACACACGCACACACACGTACGCACACACACACGCACACACACACACACGCACTCTCACACACACGCACACACACACGCACACACACACGCACGTACCCACACACGCCCTCACACACACACGCACACACACACACGCACTCACACACACACACGCACACACACGCACTCACACACACGCACGCACGTACACACACGCACACACACACGCACTCACACACACACACACACGCACGTACCCACGCACGTCCACACACACCTACACACACACGTACGCACGCACACACGCACACGCACACACGCACACACACACGCACACACACGCACACGCACACACGCACACACACACGCACACACACGCACGTACGCACGCACACACACACGCACACACACACACGAACGCACACACACGCACGTACCCACACACGAACGCACACACACGCACGTACCCACACACGCACTCACACACTCACAGGCACGTACCCACACACGCACTCACACACACACACGCACTCACACACACGCACTCACACACACACACGCACTCACACACACACACACGCACGTACCCACACACGCACTCACACACACACACACGCACGCACACACACGCACGCACACACACACACGCACGTATGCACACAGAGAGAGAGACACACACACAAAGACACACAGAGAGAGAGACACACACACTGTTTTTCTTGGTGTGTCTGCCTATGCTGGTCCCGCATCTATGTTTTATCATTCATTCTTACCTGAGCATGGTTGCTTGTGTTGCAACCGAAACGTCTATTCTATTATTATTTGATTTCATTTGCTACGTGACTTTACCGAAAGAACCAAAGAGTGAAACATCTCTGTTTAAAACGCACGAGGCTTTCGCGAGCAATAGCATCAATAATACAGGGTGAGTTTTTTTTGTTAGATCGCGTAAGTTTAAAGTGTCGTCAAAACCCGCCACCATCCGACACAGCCAATTAGTGAGGTTTGTCATGTAGTGTTGTGGCTTTGCTCTCCAACACACCGGTGTGCTGAACTAGTATACTACACTATACACTACATTATACACTACACTATACACTACACTATACACTACATTATACACTACACTATACACTACATTATGCACTACACTAGACACTACTATACACTACACTATACACTACACTATACACTACACTATACACTACACTGTACACTACACTATACACTACTATACACTACACTATACACTACACTATACACTACTATACACTACACTATACACTACTATACACTACTATACACTACACTACTATACAGTGTATAGTAGTGTAGTGTATAGTGTAGTGTATAGTATACACTACACTATACACTACACTATACACTACACCACTATACACTATACACTACACCACTATACACTACACCACTATACACTACACCACTATACACTACAGCACTATACACTACACCACTATACACTACACCATACACTACACTATACACTACACTATACACTACTATACACTACTATACACTACACTATACACTACACTATACACTACACTAGCAGCAAACCAAATACTCTAAACGGTGAGGAGGACTCGGAGAAAACTCCACGCGACCACGTGGAGAGAGAGGGAGACACGCAAACTCCAAATATACAGCAGGAGTCAGGGTCGGGATTGAACCCACGACCTCCTGTATACCGGGCAAGGTAGTTAACATCTCACCACGGAGAGATAGAGAGAGAGACGCAAACTCCAAATATACAGCAGCAGGCGTCAGGGTCGGGATCGAACCCACGACCTCCTGTAGACCAGGCGAGGTAGTTAACATCTCACCACGGAGAGAGAGAGAGACGCAAACTCCAAATATACAGCAGCAGGCGTCAGGGTCGGGATCGAACCCACGACCTCCTGTAGACCAGGCGAGGTAGTTAACATCTCACCACGGAGAGAGAGAGAGAGACACGCAAACTCCAAATATACAGTAGGCATCGTCAGGGTCGGGATCGAACCCACGACCTCCTGTATACCAGGCGAGGTAGTTAACATCTCACCACGGAGAGAGAGAGAGACACGCAAACTCCAAATATGCAGCAGGCATCGTCAGGGTCGGGATCGAACCCACGACCTCCTGTATACCAGGCGAGGTAGTTAACATCTCACCACCGCGTCAGATATGCGTGTCCGCGTGTGAACGCACCCGCCAGACACGTACAAACGACGCAGCCGACATCATCTGTCAAAACTGCCAGTATATAAATAAATTCTTGGATATATAATTATTTATATATAAAACCCCTTAAGGAACAAATATGATAGCAATTTTTTGGAAGCTACCCCCCGCTTTTTGAGATTTAATTCTGAAGGGAAAACGTTATTATGCTAGTGCTGGGCTCAGAATAATGTTGTATCCCGTTAAAAGTGATGTACTTACCTGTCCCATACCTTGCACACCAATCGGGTTGTTTTCTTGGTATATTTTGTTGTTGTTGTTGTTGACGTTGAAACGTTCTGACCCAGTGCCCCTGCTGGGACATCTGTAAGAAAGGAAAAAGCTTGAAATCTCATCGGATTCTTCCTCCCAGTCTAAATAATGATTCTAAATCTTGTAAGACGTACATAAGACGTTCAAGCGCGTGGGACTTGTACCCCCTTCTCATAAAAAAATTAACTTTGCAGCCGGAGTGACTGAGATGATTGCTTCGTTGTATTTGTATAAATGTATAACTTTTTAAAGTGATTCGCTTATCGTTCTGTGCAAAAGGCTTTATAGCTCATCGGATTCCTCCTGCAGTATAAATAATCATTCTGATACTGGTAGGAACCACCTGGTTCCACCAGCCCACAGGGGATTATTGTGTCCGTCCGTCGTGCATCAAAAATGGGAGGGGTCGGGCTGGGTGGAGAGGGGAGGGTGTGGAGGGGCTGGGTGGGGAGGGAGGGTGGGGAGGGGCTGGGTGGGGAGGGGTGGGGAGGGGTGGGGCTGGGTGGGGGGGTGGGAGGGGTGTTGCTGGGTGGGGAGGGGAGAGTGGGGAGGGGCTGGGTGAGGAGGGTGGGGCTGGGAGGGGAGGGGCTGGGTGGGGAGGGGAGAGTGGGGAGGGGCTGGGTGAGGAGGGGCTGGGTGGGGAGGGGAGGGTGGGGAGGGGTTGGGTGAGGAAGGGAGGTTGGGGAGGGGCTGGGTGGGGCTGGGTGGGGAGGGGAGGGTGGGAGGGGCTGGGTGAGGAGGGGCTGGGTGAGGAGGGGCTGGGTGAGGAGGGGCTGGGTGAGGAGGGTGGGGCTGGGTGGGGAGGGGAGGGGCTGGGTGGGGAGGGGAGGGTGGGGAGGGGCTGGGTGAGGAAGGGAGGGTGGGGAGGGGCTGGGTGGGGCTGGGTGGGGAGGGGAGGGTGGGAGGGGCTGGGTGAGGAGGGGCTGGGTGAGGAGGGTGGGGCTGGGTGGGGAGGGGGAGGGTGGGGAAGGGCTGGGTGGGGCTGGGTGGGGAGGGGGAGGGTGGGAGGGGCTGGGTGGGGCTGGGTGGGGCTGGGTGGGGGGTGGGGCTGGGTGGGGAGGGATTTGCAAAGTCGAGGAAAGGTAAGAAAATCACTTGGAATGAAACGCACAAATAAAATCTCGATTTGAAGTTTTCGTGACTGCAGGAATCCATACTCTTTGGTTCTTTCGGTAAAGTCACGTAGGTAGAAAATAAAACAAAATAAAACTAATATATATTACAACTTGCATAGTTATATATGATTTTTATTTTGTTTTATTTATAATTTTTATTTTGTTTTTATTTTTCTACAGACGTGACTTTACCGATAGAACCAAAGTGTATTCACAAGTAAAACTAAAATATGTTTACGTGACAAACCCGACTCATTGGCTGTGTCGGGTGTTGGTGGGTTTGACGGCGCATTTATATATGAACGCGATCTAACCCAACGAAATGAACGTGATCGTGGACTTTTCTTTTTGAAATCTTAGCAGGCAAAAAAAATACTCACCGAGCAAAAAAAAAAAATTAACCCGTAAAAACAAAGTTTTTCACTATAAATCCTTTATATGCGTGGCGGCTAGAGTCCTCTCGTCCTCTGGCTTGAGATGGCTGCCACTTATGGGTCAGATGATTGTGTGCCAGTATTAAGCAATTGGTAATTAAATATTTAATTTGTTTTCCCTAAACAGTGTAAAATTTTGGAATTTTTTTCACGAACTTAATTGTCACACACAACGAGTCTGTGTGCAAAATGTCAGCTCGATTGGATCACGGGACGTGGGTAAAAAAACGACCGAAAGATTTGCACGGTCGTAAGCAAGCAAGCAAGCAAGTGAACTTAATATAAAGGATTTTAAAAAAAGATTTCATTTTCAGAAGCGACGTGGTCACAAACGTCAGCTCAACAAAGTGGCTTCACCATCATCACGATCATCACGTGGAAATTCATAGCCGCAAACTAAAACCCTTTGGATCTTTCGGTGAAGTCACGTATGTAGAAAAAAATAATAGATCACGACGTTTCGGGCGCAGTGCCTGATGACGATTGCTTGCGTTGCACCACCTCCACCCACACACCCACCACCCCCTCCACCTCCACCCACCCACCACCCCCTCCATCCACCCACCACCCCCTCCACCCCTCCACCCACCACCCCCTCCACCCACCCACCCACCCACCACCCCCTCCATCCACCCACCCACCCACCAACCCCTCCACCCACCCACCACCCCCCCATCCCTCCACCCACCACCCTCTCCACCCACCGACCCGCCAGCACCTCCACCCCACCCACCACCCCCCTCCACCCACCCACCCACCACCCCCTCCACCCACCGACCCGCCACCACCTCCACCCACCCACCACCCCCCCCAGCCAACCACCACCCCATCCACCCACTCACCACCCCCTCCACCCCACCCACCACCCCCCACTCGTGCTGGATCAGTGCCTGAGCGCCTGTGAAGGGTGCGGAGACGGTGAGCGTGAAGCCCAATAAATCAACAGCTCACTGCTGGATGAAGGTCTTCGCCAAAACTGTGTCGGTCATTGTAGGGGGGGGGGGGGGGGTTGGGGGGAAAAGGGGGGGGTGGTTTGTTGGTGGGGGGAGGGAGCGTGGTGCAGCGGATTTTTGAAATCATCTCGATTGAAAAACGCATTTCTTCAGAAAGAGGGCACGGTGTTGTGCTTTGTTGTCCATCCCCTGCGCCGCACCTAAGATTAGCGCCGATGTGCTACGTACGGTGCGAAAGAAGTTCAACGTACTACACACTGCTCATAGACTAACACTGCCCATAGACTAACACTGCCTATAGACTAACACTGCCCTAGACTCAACACTGCCCATAGACTAAGACCCATAGACTCAACAACTGTCCCATGAGACTCAACACTACCTAGATCAACACTACCCATAGACTCAACATGCCCACGACTCAACACTGCCCTCAACACTACCCATAGACTCAACACTGCCCATAGACTCAACTGCCCATAGACTCAACACTGCCCATAGACTCAACACTGCCCATAGACTCAACACTGCCCATAGACTCAACACTGCCCATAGACTCAACACTGCCCATAGACTCAACACTGCCCATAGACTCAACACTGCCCATAGACTCAACACTGCCCATAGACTCAACACTGCCCATAGACTCAACACTGCCCATAGACTCAACACTGCCCATAGACTCACACTGCCCATAGACTCAACACTGCCCATAGACTCAACTACACTGCCCATAGACTCAACACTGCCCATAGACTCAACACTACCCATAGACTCAACACTGCCCATAGACTCAACACTACCCATAGACTCAACACTACCCATAGACTCAACACTGCCCAGACTCAACACTGCCCATAGACTCAACACTGCCCATAGACTCACTGCCCATAGACTCAACACTGACCCATAGACTCAACACTGCCCATAGACTCAACACTGCCCATAGACTCAACACTGCCCATAGACTCAACACTGCCCATAGACTCAACACTGCCCATAGACTCAACACTGCCCATAGACTCAACACTGCCCATAGACTCAACACTGCCCATAGACTCAACACTGCCCATAGACTCAACACTGCCCCCTAGACTCACACTGCCCATAGACTCAACACTGCCCATAGACTCAACACTGCCCATAGACTCAACACTGCCCATAGACTCAACACTGCCCATAGACTCAACACTGCCCATAGACTCAACACTGCCCATAGACTCAACACTACCCATAGACTCAACACTGCCCATAGACTCAACACTGCCCATAGACTCAACACTGCCCATAGACTCAACACTACCCATAGACTCAACACTGCCCATAGACTCAACACTACCCATAGACTCAACACTGCCCATAGACTCAACACTGCCCATAGACTCAACACTGCCCATAGACTCAACACTGCCCATAGACTCAACACTGCCCATAGACTCAACACTGCCCATACTCAACACTGCCCATAGACTCAACACTGCCCATAGACTCAACACTGCCCATAGACTCAACACTGCCCATAGACTCAACTACCCATAGACTAACACTGCCCATAGACTCAACACTGCCCATAGACTCAACACTGCCCATAGACTCAGCACTGCCCATAGACTCAACTACCCATAGACTCAACACTGCCCATAGACTCAACACTGCCCATAGACTCAACACTGCCCATAGACTCAACACTGCCCATAGACTCACACTGCCCATAGACTCAACACTGCCCATAGACTCAACACTGCCCATAGACTCAACACTGCCCATAGACTCAACACTGCCCATAGACTCAACACTGCCCATAGACTCAACACTGCCCATAGACTCAACACTGCCCATAGACTCAACACTGCCCATAGACTCAACACTGCCCATAGACTCAACACTACCCATAGACTCAACACTGCCCATAGACTCAACACTGCCCATAGACTCAACACTGCCCATAGACTCAACACTACCCATAGACTCAACACTGCCCATAGACTCAACACTGCCCATAGACTCAACACTACCCATAGACTCAACACTGCCCATAGACTCAACACTGCCCATAGACTCAACACTACCCATAGACTCAACACTGCCCATAGACTCAACACTGCCCATAGACTCAACACTGCCCATAGACTCAACACTGCCCATAGACTCAACACTACCCATAGACTCAACACTGCCCATAGACTCAACACTGCCCATAGACTCAACACTGCCCATAGACTCAACACTGCCCATAGACTCAACACTGCCCATAGACTCAACCTGCCCATATACTCAACACTGCCCATAGAACCCACGACCTCCTGTATACCAGGCGAGGTAGTTAACATCTGCTAGCCACCGTGATGATGATGAGAAAGAGACACGCAAACCACAAATATCAGCAGGCATCAGGGTCGGGATCGAACCCACGACTTCCTGTGTACCAGGCGAGGTAGTTAACATCTCATAGCCACCGTGGCTCCCCACTTCACCTCCCTCTGGTGATGCAGACACAGCATTCAACATCTTAAATAAAATAAAAACCTACTGAACATGTTTATTATTATTTATTTTACAGGTAAGGCCCGCTGATCCATATATCTTCTTTGTAAGTGATGATATTTTCCCTCCCGTGGAAGAAGGGGACCTTGCCCCGCGTGTGTTTTTTTTTAAATCCTTTATATTAAGTTCGCTTGCTTGCTTGCTTAGGACCGTGCAAATCTTTCGGTCGTTTTTTAACCCACTTCCCGTGATCCGATCGAGCTGACATTTTCCACACAGACTCGTTGTGCGTGACAATTAATTTTCGTGAAAATTTTTTTCCAAAATTTTACACTTTTTAGGACAAAAAAATTATATTTAATTACCAATTGCTTAATGCCATGCAATCATCTGACCCATAGGTGGCAGCCATCTCAAGCCAGAGGACGAGAGGACTCTAGCAGCCACGCATATAAAGGATTTATAGTGAAAAACTTAGTTTTTACGGGTTATACTTATTTTAAATCCTTTATATTAAGTTTGCTTGCTTGCTTAGGACCGTGCACATCTTTCGGTCGTTTTTTTAACTCACTTCCCGTGATCCAATCGAGCTGACATTTTCCACACAGACTCGTTGTGCGTGACAATGAATGTTCGTGAAAATTTTTTTCCAAAATTTTACACTTTTTAGGACAAAAATATTATATTTAATTACCAATTGCTTAATACTGGCAGACAATCATCAGACCCATAGGTGGCAGCTATCCCAAGCTAGAGGACGAGAGGACTCTAGCCGCCACGCATATAAAGGATTTATAGTGAAATACTTTGTTTTTACGGGTTATACTTATTTGCCGATATTATTCAGCTGAAGCGCATCATCCTTTAAATAAAAAAAACTTGCACGTTCAGCCGTTCACGTTGTGTGCCACTGTTCGTTGCCGTCTAGGCAATCCGGCTGGGAAAATATATTTTATATACATCATAGAGAGATAACATTACACATTTATGTTTTTCCAGCAACAACGGCAACACAATAATTGATGCTCTGGGGACCGACAGCACCAATTTAAATGCTAAAACGGTCAAAAAGCGCCTCGGTTGAGACACTGTCCCGGAAATGAGCGAAGTGTCCCGTACGGGAACGATGCGGTGAGCGGTGGGGCAGTGGTTAACGTCGGCGTCCACTTTCCTGTCGGGGTTGTCATTGTTTTTTTGTCGCTGGCAGACTCGGAGAGCGATAAAACGATGTTTTATATTCCTGGTTCTTTCGGTAAAGTCACGTAGAAGGGAAACAAAAAAAAGATAAAAAATATAAAACAATACAATTCGCACGACGTTTCGACTGCAACACAAGCAATCATCATCAGGTGTGAAAATCCACAGCATTAAATAAAACAACTAAAAATCTAATATTTTTTTTTTAATTTTTGATTGCTTGTGTTGTCGTCGAAACGTCGTGCGAATTGTATTGTTTTATATTTTAATTATTTTAGTGTTTTTCGCACCTGATGATGATTGCTTGTGTTGCAGTCGAAACGTCGTGAGAATTTTATTGTTTTATATTTTTAATATTTTAGTGTTTTTCGCACCTGATGACGATTGCTTGTGTTGCAGTCGAAACGTCGTGCGAATTTTATTGTTTTATATTTTTATTATTTTAGTGTTTTTCGCACCTGATGATGATTGCTTGTGTTGCAGTCGAAACGTCGTGAGAATTTTATTGTTTTATATTTTTATTATTTTAGTGTTTTTCGCACCTGATGATGATTGCTTGTGTTGCAGTCGAAACGTCGTGATAATTTTTTCGTTTAATATTTTTATTATTTTATTGTTTCCCTTCTACGTGACTTTACCTAAAGAACCAAGAATATGAATCCCTGCAGTCACGAAAGAAGCTTTAAATAAAAAAAAATATGTTTCATTTGATTTGAAGCTTTCGTGACTGCAGGAATCCATACTCTTTGGTTCTTTCGGTAAAGTCACGTGGGTAGAAAAATAACATAAATCACGACGTTTCGATCGCAACGCAAGCAATCGTCATCAGGCGCTGCGCCCGAAACGTCGGTATCTATTATTATTTTCTATCTACGTGACTTTACCGAAAGAACCAAAGTTTGCTGCTATGAATTTCCAGATGATGTTTGTGATGATGGTGAAGCCACTTTGTCGAGCTGACGTTTGTGACCACGTCGCTTCTGAAAAATAAACTTTTAAAATCCTTTATATTAAGTTCGATTGCTTGCGTGCTTGCGTGCTTGCTTACGACCGTGCAAATCTCTCGGTCGTTTTTTAACCCACTTCCCGTGATCCAATCGAGCTGACATTTTGCACACAGACTCGTTGTGCGTGACAATTTTTGTGAAATTTTTTTCCCAAAATTTTACACTGTTTATTGAATTTTTTTTATAAAATATATCATTACCAATTGCTTAATGCTGGCAGACAATCATCTGACCCATAGGTGGCAGCCATCTCAAGCCAAAGGACGAGAGGACTCTAGCCGTCCACGCATATAAAGGATTTAGAGTGAAAAACTTTGTTTTTACGGGTTCATTTTTGTTTTTTGCTCGGTGAGTTTTTTTTGCCCGCAACAAAACCTGTTACGCCCGAAACATCGTGATTTATTTTATACCTACGTGACTTTACCGAAATAACTTTATCTTATTTATTTTATTTTATCGAGGTAAGCTTTATCGCGCTGTTTTTTCTTCTTCTGGAAGCGACTTTGCTATCATGAACGATGAATGATTTTATCATCATCACCATCATCACCACATGGATATTTATAGCAGCAGCAGCAGCAGCAAAAACAATGTGAACTCAGAGAGACACACAGAGACCCATAGAGAGATGAATAGAGGCCAACCAAGTTAAAATTAAACTTTTATTTACGAGCCAAAGGTCGACTGGGCTGCTAATAAGCTCTTAGTCAGGAGCGACGCTGCCAAGACACCAAAGCCCTAGCCATGGAGTCAACATTGGGGGGGGACCAAATCTTCCAGAGGTTTTGGGGTCCCCCCCCCCCACAATTAGTTTTTTATTTGAAAACGAATTTCCTGCCATTTCCTGCCTAAAATATTTAAAAAATTCACTGGCACATAGGATGGATTTTTTTTAAATCCTTTATATTAAGTTCGCTTGCTTGCTTGCTTGCGTGCTTGCTTGCTTGCTTACGACCATGCAAATCTTTCGGTTGTTTTTTAACCCACTTCCCGTGATCCAATCGAGCTGACATTTTCCACACAGACTCATTGTGCGAGACAATTAATGTTCGTGAATTTTTTTTCCAAAATTTTACACTGTTTAGGGAAAACAAATTAAATATTTAATTACCAATTGCTTAATACTGGCAGACAATCATCTGACCCATAGGTGGCAGCCATCTCAAGCCAGAAGACGAGAGGACTTAGAGTGAAAAACCTTGTTTTTACGGGTTATTCTTATTTACAATAATGTCTACATTGATCTGTTTTTTTCTTTTTTTACCTTTTCTTGTTTCATTGTATGTAATGGCAGAGATTAGGGATTAATTAAAGTACAGCCATAACAACAATCATATGAACTGAAATCTATTTTATAGCAATAGATTGGGGGAGGGGGGGGCATTTTGAGCATATTTGAATATTGGGGGGGGGATGTGTATTCTTGGTTCTTTCGGTAAAGTCACGTAAATAGAAAACAAAAGATATATAATAAAAAAAAATACCAAAAAAAAATAAAAAATAAATAAAAAAATCTAATAAAATAATCTTTGTTTACGTTGTTGTTTTTGGCGGGGGAGCATCAAACTAATTGTTTTTTGTTAATCGCTTCGTACCGTGTAGGCACGAGTCAAGGGGTCCTGCGATCTGCCCCATGCGATTATCATCTTACGGCTTGAACGAATTGCTTCGTCCGGAGAACATCAAACAAACAAAGACAAAGATCCCCCGTATAGCCTGAACAGACTGTAGGGGCAAGTGCTGTTAGCGAGCACCTATGAAGGCCGGAACGGTACACGAGGGGGTGGGTGGCCAGCACCACGCCCGACCGCCTTTGTCTCCCTAGTGGCGATGTTTACACACCGCACCAGGTACTCATTTAAGGCTGAGTCGACCTAGGAGAGGCCCAGGACCGGTTCAGATAATCGTCACTGGTGTTGGCCGTGAGCGGGAATCGAAACCCGGGTCGCCAGGTTCATAGCGCAGCGCGCTAACCGCTGCACCACCGCTCAAACAAACACTTCACCACACACACGCGCGCGCGTGACTCACATGGGACATGCAGTTCGTAACGATACACACATACACACACACAGAGCACAAAGGCAAATATCCCCCGTATAGCCTTAACAGACTGTTGGGGCAAGTGCTGTGAGCTAGCACTAACACCTAGATGAAGGCTGGGACTCTCAGCCGCCTTTGTCTCTCCCCAATGCTCGTCTTCACACCGGAGTTCACTTTTATTCGCACGTGGCAGTACTCATTTAAGGCCGAGCCGTCCTGGGAGAGGTCCAGGACTGACAGGGAGCGGTGGCGCAGCGGTTAGCGCTGATAAGTCTATGGGCAGTGTTGAGTCTATTGGCAGTGTTGAGTCTGTGTCTAGTGTTGAGTCTATGGGCAGTGTTGAGTCTGTGTCTAGTGTTGAGTTTATGGGCAGTGTTAGTTTATGGGTAGTGTTGAGTCTATGGGCAGTGTTGAGTCTGTGGGCAGTGTTGAGTCTATGGGTAGTGTTGAGTCTATGGGCAGTGTTGAGTCTATGGGCAGTGTTGAGTCTATGGGCAGTGTTGAGTCTATGGGCAGTGTTGAGTCTATGGGCAGTGTTGAGTCTATGGGCAGTGTTGAGTCTATGGGCAGTGTTGAGTCTATGGGCAGTGTTGAGTCTATGGGCAGTGTTGAGTCTATGGGCAGTGTTAGTCTATGGGCAGTGTTGAGTCTATGGGCAGTGTTAGTCTATGGGCAGTGTTGAGTCTATGGCCAGTATGTATAGACGTTGAACTTCTTTCGCACCGTACGTTATTTGCATTCTGACCACAAGTATTGTGGTTAATATAAACACGATTCCTTGCAAAAGCTTTCAGTTTTGTCGTCAGAAAAAAGGGGAAAACCCCATTATTATATTTTGGTACTGGCAAGGAAAGCCTCGTGATATCGATTTGGTGTTTGAACATCGTTTCCTCTCTTGTTTCATTGCCAAAAATAGGATAAAAAAACTCATTTAACAACTCACGAACTGATGTTACCATCCGTCCAACGGTAACGTAGAGAGCGAGCGACTTAGCGAGCGAGAAAATATTCTACCATTAAATTAGAAACGCACACCTCATACACACACGAGAGAGAGAGAGAGAATGAATAAACAACTACCTTTTACAATTCCACAACTGCCAATCCCAGTGCCGGGGTAATGCAAAGCGAGGGGAGGGTTTCGTGGCGGGGTGGGTTGGGTGGCTTGTAGATTTAGGGTTCCGTGTGAAAAATCAACTCTCTCTTTCTCTCTCGTTTGTCATTATTGTGACGTCGGCCGGCGAGAGAGAGAGGAGAGAGAGGAGAGAGAGGGGAGAGAGAGAGGGGAGAGGGAGCTAGCGTGAAAGAGAGACAGATCTAGAGAGAGACTTTGATTTTGAACAACTTTTATTGCCACCAGCAGCAAAAGCACTGGAGGCGATTCCGATATGAAATACACAAAGTCACCAGCAAACAAATACAAATTAACAAACGCTACAAATCCACGCGCTGTGGCGCTAAAAGCACCCGCGCACAACACGAAAAATAAGAAATAAAACCCACGTGGTGGTGGTGGTGGTGGTCATCGCGCACGGCACGGTGACGCTTCAGAAGGTGAACACTCGATGCAGCTAATCTGGCTGTGACGGTCCCACCTGATGACGGAGACTTGTGTTGCCTCCGAAACGTCGTGATTTTTATTGTTTTATTTTAATTTTAATTTCATTTTCATTTTTACCTACGTGACTTTACCGAATGAACTAAGAGTACGAGGGTGCCATCCACGCTGGTACAGAGAGGGGCTTGTCCGGCTCCCCAGCGTTCGAAGAAGACGTGCACATCACCAACATGTGTGTGGTAAGCGTGCTCCAGCCGGAGCCGCGCCTTGAACAGGCCTCTGAACACTGGAAGAAGCACAGAGCAGCCGTCAGTGTCACCTTGCAGCATCTTTCCTCCTCGTTCTGTACAACGCCAACTTCGCCTGAGCACAGGCGAAGTTGGCGAGGTCATGGCGCTTGCTAGCCAGGTAAGGCACCACCCCATATACGAAGCTGCTGTTGTAGAAGGGCACCCCAGTTTCCTGAAGATGTCCCCCAAAAGGCGGAACATTGGTTTGAGCCGCTGGCAGCGTGAGTACTGGTAGGGCAGATCCTCCCTGGCACTGCAGGAGAGAGAAGGAGCGGTGGGCGATGGAGGAGGCCGTGTGCTCGGTGGTAGATGACGGGGAGCTCTGCGTGCTGATATGAGCTACCCGTCGGAGGCCGTCGGACTGCGAGAAGGGCTGCGTGCAGAACGAGAGAGAGAGCGAGAGGTGGGGGTTTACATAAAGAAAAGTTTAAATAAAATAAAAAAAATACGAAATGATGAACGAAGCAAAGTGCCGACTACACCGAGCATCTTCTTTGTTTCCACTGATCGTAAAAAAGGGGATGGAAGGTGGGGATGGAGAGAGGGGAGGAAGGGGAGGAAGGGGAGGGAGGGGTGGGAAGGAGGGGATGGAGGGAGGGGATGGAGTGAGGGGAGGGAGGGAGGGGAGGGAGGGAGAGGTGAAGGGAGGGAGGGAGGAGATGGAGTGAGGGGATGGGGATGGAGGGGAGGGAGGGGAGGGAGGGGAGGGAGGAAAGGACGAAGGGAGGGATGAAGGTGAGCGATGGAGCGAGGGAGGGAGGGAGGGGGATGGGAGGCTAAGAAAGGAGGCAGGAACAAGATGAAACTCTCACGCTACGTGGACTTCCAGGGGAGCATCGTGTGGGGAGAATTCAGTCATGTGGTGCAGTGGGGGGATGTTCCCCAAGGATGCTTCAAAAATGTAAATTTAATTAAAAAAATAAAAAATAAAAAAATAAAATAAAAAATTTACGAAATGATGAACGAAGCAAAGTGCCGAAATACACCGAGCATCTTCTTGTTTCCACTGATCGTAAAAAAAAAAGTAAAAAAAATTAAGCCGTAAAAACAAAGTTTTCACTATAAATCCTTTATATGCGTGGCGGCTAGAGTCCTCTCGTCCTCTGGCTTGAGATGGCTGCCACCTATGGGTCAGATGATTGCCTGCCACCATTAAGCAATTGGAAATAACTGTAAATATTATTTTTTCCTAAAAAGTGTAAAATTTTGGAAATTTTACAAAATACATTGTCACGCACAACGAGTCTGTGTGCAAAATCAGCTCGATTGGATCACGGGAAGTGGGTTAAAAAACGACCGAAAGATTTGCACGGTCGTAAGCGTGCAAGCAAGCACGCAAGCAAGCGAACTTAATATAAAGAATTTAAACAAAGAGACGGAGCTGTGGAGAGAGAAGTGTTCCGATGAGCGA